>NW_027043000.1:4956893-5260385 GCF_036013475.1 Columba livia | reverse complement strand
TCTTCTCGTCTCTCCTCTCCTCTCCTCTCCTCTCCTCTCCTCTCCTCTCCTCTCCTCTCCTCTCCTCTCCTCTCCTCTCCTCTCCTCTCCTCTCCTCTCCTCTCCTCTCCAGCAGAATTGTTTTATTAGAACTGAAACCCATACTTGTCAGATTATCAAAGTTTCTTCCCACATGACTAAAAGAAAAAAAAGTTATCACTTTATCCACAGGAAACCAGTTACCAAGCATCAATAGTGGAGGAAGCAGTAAAAATGTTAATGTTATCATCTGGAAAAGTTTCAGCCTCCAATTGCTGCTCTAACAGCCGATACTCGCTTTCTGCCATTCAGTACTCTTTATCCAGTAGAACTGGGCACAAATCTGGCACACTGCTCCGTAAACGGTCAGAAATTACTAGACTGCTATAGAAATGACAGGTTCTTGTATAAAGGTAACTCAAGTGTCCAAGAATGGTTGACTCCATCATGTCAATTACAAGTTATTAGAAGGAGGTTGTATCGTACAACAAGTTGATCTGCAGACAAATTGAATATCCTTCTAGGTGTGAAACATCACAAAAGTGTAGTTTTAAATATGTTTTCAATGTATTGTCAATCATACTTCAAATCACTAGAACGTTATTAGCAGAGGAACACGGCACGGCCCAAAACAGAAAAAAAAATCAAGTATCTTCTCCAGGAATCCCTGAAGTGTTTTTAAGGGCCAAAAGGGAAATTCGGGAACACCTTTGTTGCTCAAGTGCAGGAGAGAGAGGAAAAATGAAAACTTGCACCTTTCTCTCTGAAAAATTTCTCCAATAATACAGGAAGTTATTTCACTGGAAATGCACTCAATACAATGTTATCTAAAAGATATATCATTATCTGAAAGAGACATCTTACAGAAGAGTTGAACATATTAGTAGGGAGGTAACTGTAAATATTATGTTCTGACTTTGATACAATCTTCTGAACTTAAATACACTTAGATAAATATACAATGCAGATTGAACTTTCCCCTTTCTCTCCAAATTAATTATTCTGTGATACTACCCTAATAGATACAGGGAATTGTTCAGATATCACTATACTTTGCCATGCTACTTCCTGTGAAACCAACGGAGGTAGACCTAATAATTTTCCCGATTAAGGGAAGACCAATACTTTCATGTACAGGTGAGAGCTGTTTGGTTTCCTTGTACCTGCTGTTGATAGGCTTTGCATACTTTCAGAACAAAAGTACTGTATAAAACCTGGAAGAAACACTGCCTTCGCTAAGAAGTGTCTCTGAATGAATACTAAAGATGGAAAAAAACTGCTAAAACTAAAATTTTAGCTAAAGCAGCTAGAAATACTCTTTTTTCTTAAGAGTTGGCATGTCCTATTGCTAACCTTTTGTATATTAAAAAAAAACAAACACACACACACAAAAAAACAAACCAAACCAAACTCCACAAACCCCCAAACCAGAACACCTAGGTGAATTCCATTTTTAAGTGAGGAATCCAATCCAACATCTCTAAGAAGCTACTACATTTGGAGATAGCTGGGACTCACCAAGGCTGCTATAAATCCTCTCCAGTCTCTTCGTAGAACATTTACAAGTGGAGGAGGAGGAGGAGTGGATAATCATATTATCGCACACTGCTATGAAGCTACCAGAGTCTGAACTGCATCACTCATTTATCCCATAGGTGCAAAAGACACAAAGGACACTTAAAGAAGCTAAGCTACAGACGCCTCTGAAATTCGTTTCCTGTATTTCACTACACAGGTTGAGAAAACACAAGATTACATTTTCTAACTTTGCAGAAATTATTTTATCATTCAAATACATATTTGAAATTACACTCTCAAATGACAGGAGGACAAATTTCAGATGATTGCTATTTTCTGTTTTCCCTCAAGAAGGAAGTAATCATCTGCCTTGGTGACAGCTATGCGTGTGAAGCACCTAATATATACCAGAGTATTTAAACACCAGCTAACTATATTATGTTGCAGCTGCTTTGTTCATCATTACATGCTGGTAACCGCCTAGCCATATTTTAATTTATGCAAAATAGCAAGTTTTCATATGCACAAGAATACAAAAATCATGAGTAATACAAGTTTCAAAAAGCAAAAAAAAATATCTAAAAAGTAAATTAAAACACCCACCTGTATCAGATGTATTCACACCAGAGGTCTCAGGAGATTCCTTAAAAGAACATTAAGGGAATTTTAAGACCTGGTAGCATAAGCTATATTAACCAGTCTGTTGTATTCAGCGCTGGAGAGGCCCCACCTTGAATACTGTGCTCAGTTTTGGGCCACTCACTACAAGAAAAACATTGAGGTGCTGGAGAGAGTGCAGAGGAGGGTGACGAAGCTGGCGAGGGGTCTGGAGCACAAGTCTGATGAGGAGCGGCTGAGGGAACTGGGGCTGTTTAGCCTGGAGAAAAGGAGGCTGAGGGGAGAACTTGTCGCTCTCTACAACCCTGAAAGGAGGCTGTTGCATGGAGTGTGTTGGTCTCTTCTCCCAGGTAACAAGTGATAGGACAAGAGGAAATGGCCTCAAGTTGTCCCAGGGGAGGCTTAGGTTGGATATTAGGAAAAATTTCTTCACAGGAAGGGTTGTCAGGCTGCCCAGGGAAGTGGTGGAGTCACCATTCCCGGAAGCATTCAAAAGATGTGTAGATGAAGTTCTTAAGGACATGGTTTAGTGACAGAGTTAGGTTAATGGTTGGGCACAATGATCTCGAGGGTCTTTTCCAACCAAAATGATTCTATGATTCTGTGCACCTAGCAAGTAAAGACACATTTTTCATAAAATAATGCAACTACATGTGGGGAACTACAAAACAATTGTTGAATAAGGTATCTAAAAATTTGAAGCGCTGCAGTAGAACTGCAGCACAATACTTTAAGCCCTCATTTTTTATTTTTTTTTTCAGAAGTTCTTACTTAAGGAGAACAAAGTGATTCAATTTAGCAATGAGTAGGCATTTAAAAATCTAACTTTATAGGTATGTGTCGCGGTTGAGACGGACAAACGACATAGACCAAGTTCCTTCAAGATTGAAGTAATAGGGTAATAGGTGCCATTTATTGCTACAAGTGCATTTTTATACATTTCTACCAGTTCATGTGTCTTTTCACTATTGGTTACAAGTTACAGCACTAACATCTCATTGGTTAATTTTGCTGTCATCCATGTTATTCTTCTATCCCCTTCTCTCTCACGGGTACGTCTCTCCTCTCTCACGGGTACAACTCCATACCTGCGGATACTCCTTTACTCCCATCCTTCTTAAGGGTAAATCTTAATATCTTCAAGGCTGATCTCTGCTCCCATATTTTCTGTCAAGGATTCCACAGACCCGCTGTAGTTTCCCACAGGTATGGTACAGGATCACCTGTTCATGATCATTTTCTCAGCTTTTGAGTGCATAAATACTTTTTCCTAAAGAGGCTTTGTAACAGTAGACGCAATGTGGTGCCCATACCTGATGTCCCGTTGAATGTCCATCCTCAAAATCACTGTTATGTTGCTTTGACATTTCTTAGCATGCACAGGAGGAAAAAAATAATTCAGTTCTTCAGTTTGATAAGTTACAAACCAATATTATACCCAAACTCGTTAATTGATCATTTATATATGCTCTTACTTGGAAAAATATTTAACATTGACATTTTGCAAATGGAGAACTTACATAGGACTGTTACAAAGAGCAGATAAGTGACAGAACAACGTTCTAGTCAAATGCAGCAGACTAATTCTGATCAGAGATGCGCATCTACCATATTGTTTTCTTCTTAACCCATGAAGCACTACAGAAAATAAAATTTACCCTTTTATCAGTTGGTATCACTTGTAGAAAAGGAAGACAACTGCAGACTTTTTCTGCATTTTTCTTGACGTGTGTTGAAAAGGATAAGAAAAAGATGAACTACTCCTGAAGCCTGAGGATGGAGCCCCAAACCTCTATTGCATCTTTTTAATGATTTTTGGCAAGGGGACATTCCAAAAGTGCTGTGCCTCTCTTCCTGCACAGATAGACCCACTCACAATCTTTTTGGGTTGTTCCCCCTCCATTTATCTCAGAAGCAGCAGAAGAAATATGAAGACTGTAAGAGCTGCCTATTTCAGCAGAGATCTCTATTTTTTACATTTGCTACCGCAACTCAAATGGATTTAAATAAAACCGACAAGACATCCACAGAGAAGCAGCCATCTTCAAATAAATGTGACTTCCACACAAGTTTATTTCATAATGAACCTCTAAGAAAAATACTGTTGCTATTAAAATTAATCCGACTGAAAACTGTTCTGATATTGCAGAAAAAAAGTTACATTTCTAACCACTGCCTTGTTAGATATAAAAACATATCTATAGCAAGCCACAACCTCTCAAGTCTGTATAGAGTGCATATGATAAGGTGTGTATAAAAAAAAAATATTGCTTAAATCTATTGCTAATGCTGCATAAATTACAGAAACTTAATCTTTCGCAAAAGAGAAGATCTGTATCCCCAAACATACGACTCTGCTGGTATTACAGCTGTAGCAGGACTTCTCATGATTGAATGCATGTGACTTAAATAATAAAAATAGTACATGTGCTTAAGCAGCTATGTTTACCCTACTCAAGACTGTCACTAAACAAAGGGTTCACTAATAAGTATTTGGATCTCATAAAGATATTTTAAATGTTCACACTTAATAGCATAGAACTTTATGTATCCTAACTGAAAATACATATCAGGCCCACTTAAGAATATAGAAGACAGGTAAAATGTGCACAGTAGCTTTAATAATCCTTAGCCAGAGCCTTTTTTTTTTTAAAGGGTTACACCAACCATAATCAGCCACTTCAAATGCTCACTCCATTTACTTTTGCATTTCAAATAAAAAAAGTCAGTACAATATATGATTTTCTTAAATTGAACAAAATCTATGAAATTCCATCTTTTACATGATATATAAATATACAGGTATAAATCCTAATCTGTAAAAGTAGGTTTTTCCTCATAACAAAAGATGTTAACGCCTTCAATATTCAGTTAAATATATCTTCCCTAGCATAACTTAAAACATAACTAAATACTAAAGACTTTGCTCAAGTTATATTCAAAGTTGGAAAAAATAAGACAGACATCGTTTTTTTTTTTCTTTTCTACCTTATCTGTGATGCAGTACATTTAAAATCAATTAGATCAAGTCTTCGTAGCATTAAATAAACTCCAAGTCAACTCCTTCAATAAGAACTTCTAAGGTATTCAGACCTTAGGTCAACACACAATGATTAACAAAAACTTACTTCTGAAAGACTTCCAACACTGTACCTTTTAAAAAAACTAACTGCTGGATGCTTACTTTCCGAGTTTTACCACAGATTGTAACCAGTCATTTTTTGTAGTTTTCAGACCCTTCGGCATATATTTTCTGAAAAGAGACAAAGACACTAGATTGTGTTTTGTCCTCAGATGTTCAGATAAGGGTTTCTTAGATGAATGTCATGAAATAAGCAACACCAAAAAAAAGAAAAAAAGACTGCGAAGCCTTAAGAAAATAAAGCCCAACATCTCTGTGCTGTACTACACATCAGCTGCTTTCCCCCCTCCAATCATTTATTCCAGTAAAAACTTGTATTTTATTGGAACATACAGGACCTTTTCAGAACAATGAGAAAATCTTCATATGGCATACATCTTCCTAAGTAGTATCAGAATTATACTTAGGTGTGCAGTCTTGATTTGACTTTCATCGTGATACCTCGTCTCTAATGAACCTTTTCCTGCAGGCAGCCTGATTCATTCAGTATACAGCATAATCTGCTAAATTTTTGATAGTTCATCATGCAACTTAATGAGATTCTTTTAACACTCATTTTTTAATATGCCTGCTTATCTAATTACTTCAAAAAGTTAGCAACTTCCAAATCTCTCCACTTGAACATCCATGTAACTTAGGGCTGGAATTTTTAGATTCAATGAACATCTGCCGAAACTGACATATACAACAAAAAGCTATCTGTTTAATTGATCAGGTGAGATTATTTTAAACAACTTGTGATGACAGCAATATCAATTATAATGTATTTACTCAAGCTTTTAATTATGAACATTATTGGTTTTGTGTGGTTCCCCCCACAAAAAACAGTGAGTATCCTAGAGAGTTTGGCATAAAAGCAGGATGTCTTCTATTAAGTCAAGACTCTTTGGATAAGATAATCTATGGCATTTATTTTCTTTTTAGGCAGATATCAGGAATGTAGCAATAAGGTGACTTTTGGCAGTTACGGCAGAAACACGGAGATTTAGAATAAAGTCACTTATCTAAAGAAGAGGGTACTATATTTTCCACACGGAAGCTGCTTCTGAAGAAGCAGGGTGTTAGCCTTCCGGAACTGACTTTAAGAAAAATGTTACTATGGGGCAAAGCACAAGGTTTAGAGGTTAATCCTGTGACAGCATTTAGTGTGTCACAATGGATGGACTTGGGAGATAAATTGTTTGATAGTGCTACCCAAGAGTCCAAGGAAGCAAATGAACTGTTAACGACGTGGCGCTTGTTATTAGATACTCTGAAAGAGTTAAAACAGCAACAGGATAAAGCAGAGGCGGTGGAGGGGGATGGTCTTCCTGGCTCTCCTGGGCCAGATTCATAGGAAAAGGCAAGATTAAGTACTACTCCGACCTCCCCTGTTACTAAGGATTCGTCGAAACCGCCCAAGTCCATATTATCTGACACGGATAAGGATCTGCGGCACTTTCTTGGAAAGTTAAAAGGAGTAAAGGAGGAGCGTTCGTATGTGTGGCCCAGAGATCAGAAAAAAATTATGAAAGAGTCGTAGACACATGTGTGGCCCCGAGATCAGATAAAAGCTATGAAAGACTCACATGAAAAAACAGCATTGGGTTATGTGCGATCTCGGGAAGGGGCCCTCGGAGCACCGGTTGGAGAGGTGTGTTCGGCCGACTGCTCCGCTGTCATCAATCACGGCTCGAACCTCTCCTCTACCATCATCAACCACGGATCCGCCGTCTGCGTCACCGCCATTAATCACAGTTCAACCCTCTGCCCCACCGCTATCAGTCACGGAAGAAAAAAAATGGACATTTTTTTTTTCCTATCCCCTTTTGTCTGGAGATTTAGGTGGGGAGGATCCCCCGTGGTGAGCCAGACCGAGCCAAATAATGTAATTCCTACAGATCTGGGTCCTCCCAACCTGCCCCCGCCTCCCTCCCACGCTGCTGCAAAGCAAATTCCTGAGGGTGGTAGTAGAGTTTCAGAGCGTAAACCAAACTTACCAAAAAGCTGGGATTTACCCCCAGTTTCGATTATAGTTAAACCACGGGACCCTGTGCGTTTCTGGAAGAGACACTAATTGACACACCACAACTACAGGCACGATAACTTTCTGAAATCCTGAGGCAGTCAACAGACCTCGCATATCAAGCTATGATAAAGGTGCCTGAAACCAACAATGCAGCCAAATCATTTGCAACTATTAATCAGGGTCCCAGTGAGAATTACATGCAATTAATTGACCATCTTCAAGAGGCCATCAATAAGAAGGTTGAAACCTTAGAAGCTAACGAAGCATTGGTGTTGAAATTAGCAGTAGAGAATGCTAATATTTGCTATCAACATGTTATCTGCAAGTTTTACAGTACATACGATGTGTTTCTGTGTATTGCGTCTCTGAAAATCAAGCAGCTTGTTTGGAATGTGAGTTAATTGTTTTACTAGTTGTTATTAAATGCGCCGTAAAACTCTTTCCCCATTTTTCCCAGTCATGCTGCAAGCAGCCTGTGTTTTCTACCCCTCCCTCCCCCTTCTCAAGATTTTTACTTGCAAGATGGGGTCAGGAATAATTTTTTTCAGTTGTGTTCCTGAAAAATCAGTATTGGGAGGTGTTTTAAAACTTAGGAAAGCACTCGGAATTATGAGGAAGGAAGATCTTTTTAAATGTTGAAATCAGTGTTCGCTGCTGTTTACGTTAAATGATTGGGAAAAGTGTCCGGAGAATAGAATTTTGTTGCAATTAATGTTGTTTTTAAGGTGAGAAGAGCAGGACAAAATAAATCTCTACAAGAGATCATTGGATCATTACAGACAGTTTTACAGCTGGAACGATTTGAACGTCAACAAGCTGAGAGAGAGTTAACTAATAACACACAGGTCACAGTAAACTTGCTGAAGTCTGCAAGATGCTTTCCTCATTAACCTGTTTTCTTTGTGGGTACCGGTTTAAGCATGTTGCAATTTTGGTAGGTCTTTGTTATATGGTACGATAAGTTCACAGTCTGTTAAATCATGAGAATTCATTGACTCAAAATATGCGTTTTGTGATAAATGTAATTCTAAGTTAATTGAGAAGTTAGGCAAAACAAAACAAAAACAAAACAACAACAACAACAAAATCACATGCTAAGTCTAACAACACTAAGCTAAAATCCAAGGAGCATTGCAGCCGTACATGCCATGAAGAGGGGAAAATAAGCAAATTATTTTACACTTAAAATTTTATTGAATGCATGCTGACTACATGGTATCTGAGGTTAGTTAAAGCCATAGTTAAGGCGTGACAGGACTGAGATCCATACTAATTCCATACTGAATAGAGGTTAGTAAACCAAAAGTATAAGCCAGCCTTTACAAATCAACGGTTGTGAATTACAGTGCTGTATGCCACCCTCTCCTTCTCTTGATGGACAACGTATACAAAATGCTATGAAATGCAAGTTTCCCAGTCTGTAAAAGCCTTTAAAAGGTAAATCATATTTGGTGCAATGATTAGATAAGACTTGGTACTGTGGTAGTACATCACGTGTACGTGTGGTAAGTGCTACTTTACAAGAATTGATAAAGTAACTTATGAAACATAATCATCACTTCAGTGATAATAAAAACTGGAAGAACATTTCATTTCCCTGTAAAGCCACCAAGACGCTAAGTCATAAGTCCTACTAAAACCCCAAGCAAAGTATTTTAGAACAACAGGGTTTTTTTTTTCCCCTATAAACTCTCCATAAGCATTGTCAACTCTATAATGGATCAACGTTTATAAAGAAACACTGGAAAAATATGACATAGCACAATGTGGTACAGATTTATGCTAACCACTGAAATATTAAATGAAAAGTTAAAGAGACTATCCACCCAGTTCCCCCTGACATTTGACATAAGAGAAACTTATCAGAGCAGCTTTCAGAATACTAAGCAGAAAGGAAATTACACAGTCCATTCATGTGTATCAACTTCCTGCTAATACCTCCATTCACAGAATCACAGAATGTTAGGAATTGGAAAGAACCTCAAAAGATCATCTAGTCCAATCCCCCTGCCGGAGCAGGAACACCTAGATGAGGTTACACAGGAAGGTGTCATTCCTTTGTTTCCTCTCAGTCTTCTTCACTTTGATTCTTCTTCTTACAAGTCATCTAAATATTAACCATTGTTATCCTGAACTTCGATAATAACTCTTTTCTGTTGTCTAAAACAGAGCACGCAATAGACAAAAATGGTGCATATAAAGAAAATCTCCAGGTATTACATGCATGCCTCAAAGTTTACATATGAAAGGCCACACCAAAGTGTACAAAATTCAGCATCTTCTGCCATCAAATGTTATATAACTTCCACCAGTTGCATGCTTGACTAAGTATAAATACACAGCACGTAAATATTGAAGCTTTACGAAGTTCTTACCGTCAGGCGTACTGTAAGTGAGAGTTTCCATGGGGATAAGTAAATCATCTTCAAAAGGATGATTATACTAAATAAAAAGGACCATTAAAGATTAGAATAAATGCTTGCAGTGATGTTTTTAACATGCATTTTAAGTACTGTTTTTACACAATTTTGTTCTGACCAAAACATGAAATTATCCACATGCTGCTTTATTGGCTGAAGTTAGCAATCTCAAAACTTTAATTCCTACAAAAAACACACATATTTTAAGCATATGTATGAGTTGTTCAATCTCAAGGCATAAGCCAGTTGCTGACAAAATGAGGCTTCAGCGAGTTTTCAAAAATGGTTAAGTTACTTTATTACAGAGCTTCTAAACTCCCTCTGTCGTAACTGGAAGCAGCCACTTACCAGAGGCCTACAGGTGATGACATATGAAAATGTCATCCAGTCTAATGTGAGATGAGGAAAACATTCTAGAAACAGTCTTGTGGCTTTTTTTTTAAGTTGTTGGAAACCATTGCTGAGGTACTAACGGTCTAACTCCTGTTCTTACCTCTGCTGTCAGAGTGGTTCCAAAGAATGTTTATTGATATGGTAACAGGTGCTTTGTATATAAATATGGCCTTATATATAAATATATATATATATATGTAAATATAGCCTTATGCCAGCACCTAGACATTAACACAAACCATTTATCTGAACTGCAAAGCTGACATCCCTGAATAAATACGTGCATCTCTGGATGGAGGTGTATGGTTCTCACATCTTTAGCAGAAAATAGCTCTAAAGTAAGGAGGATTTGTGGAGGGAGTTTCACTTCTGTCTGTAATTTTTTTGAAAATACCTCATCTAATGCTAGCTAAAATGGATTAAGGGCACTACAAAGACAACTCGGACTTCTAAGTTCAAAAAAACCTGGCAATCCCTGTTACTCATGCCAAAGCTCAGCACAAACTGCAAAGCTGCATGAGGCCCCAGGTGACCGCTGCTTTCGGCAGCCAGGAAAAACGGGAGCTTGTGACACCAGAAGTAACTAATTGACAAAGAGAGTTCAGTGCCAGTTACTGCAAATCAGCACACGGAAAGAAAAATGAACGTGTCGGCACTAACAGAGCAGGACTTAAGAGGTGGCCAGGGAGGACTGGAGTGGAGAGCCCGGCCACCGCGACAGGCGAGGCAGGCAGGGCAGGCCACGCTGCCCGGCAGCCTGCCAGAGGCGAACAGAGGGACGCACAAGGGCTGCTAGGCCCCGCGGCACACCATTTAGGCAAGAGGGACCGTAAAAGCGCACGGCGCTCCTCAGACAGGCAGGGGCGAGGCCGGGCGGCAGCAGACTGAAGGTTGCGCCGCTGACAGAGGGTCCCTGCCAAGCCCGCCTCAGGACGGCGACGGAAACAAAAAGCCGCTGCCAACGGCTCCCGCCATCCAACATCCCCGGCGTCGCGCGCGGCCCTCACCCTCTCCAAGATGCTGTTGATGGTGGCCATGAAGTGGGCGTTGCTCCGCCGCAGGGACTCCTCCAGGGCCATGGCGCACAGGCTGGGCTCCTCCGCGGAGCTGCGGGAATGGCAGCGGCCACCCACACACGCACCCAGCCGGGTAATTATACCGGTCAGCCTCACCTCTGTCCCTGTGAAAGTAATGGAACAGCTTATCCTTGGCGCCATCTCAAGGCATATCAAGGATAAGACGGTTATTACGTGCAGTCTGCATGGCTTTACCAAGGGTAAGTTATGCTTGACCAACCTCATAGCCTTTTATGAGAATGTAACAAGGTGGATGGATGATGGCAGAGCGGTGGATGTGGTCTACCTTGACTTCAGTAAAGCCTTTGACACAGTCTCCCACAGCATCCTCACAGCTAAGTTGAGAAGGTGTAGTCTATACAATAGACTAGTGAGGAGGGTTGCAAAATAGCTTAAGGAGAGAAGCCAGAGAGTGGTAGTCAATGGTGCGGAGTCTAGTTGGAGGCCAGTATCTAGTGGAGTGCCTCAGGGGTCAGTGCTGGGGCCAATATTATTCAATATATTCATTAACGATTTAGACGAGGGAATAGAGTGTACTATCAGCAAGTTTTCTGATGACACTAAGCTGGGAGGTGTGGCTGACACGCCAGAAGGCTGTGCTACCATCCAGCGGGACCTGGACAGGCTAGAGAATTGGGCAGGGAATAACCTGATGAAATTTAACAAGGGAAAGTGTAGAGTCCTGCATCTGGGCAGGAACAACCCCAGGTTCCAGTATAGGTTGGGAAATTACATATTAGAGAGCAGTGTAGAGGAAAGGGACCTGGGGGTCCTGGTGGACAACAGGATGACCATGAGCCAGCACTGTGCCCTTGTGGCCAGGAAGGCCAATGGCATCCTGGGGTGTATTAGAAGGGGGGTGGCTAGTAGATCGAGAGAGGTCCTCCTTCCCCTCTACTCCGCCCTGGTGAGACCACATCTGGAATATTGTGTCCAGTTCTGGGCCCCTCAGTTCAAGAAGGACAGGGAACTGCTAGAGAGGGTCCAGCGTAGGGCAACCAAGATGATTAAGGGAGTGGAGCACCTCCCTTATGAAGAAAGGCTGAGGGAGCTGGGGCTCTTAGTTTGGAGAAGAGGAGACTGAGGAGTGACCTTATTAATGTTTATAAATATATAAAGGGTGAGTGCCATGAGGATGGAGCCAGGCTCTTCTCGGTGGCCAACAGTGATAGGACAAGGGGTAATGGGATCAAGCTGGAACACAAGAGGTTCCGCTTAAATTTGAGAAAAAACAACTTCTCAGTGAGGGTGACAGAGCACTGGAACAGGCTGCCCAGGGAGGTTGTGGAGTCTCCTTCTCTGGAGACATTCAAAACCCGCCTGGACATGTTCCTGTGCGACCTCACCTAGGCGTTCCTGCTCCAGCAGGGGGATTGGACTAGATGATCTTTTGAGGTCCCTTCCAATCCCAAACATACTGTGATACTGTGATACTGTGATACTGTGATACTGTGATACTGTGATACTGTGAATAACCTGATGAAATTTAACAAGGGAAAGTGTAGAGTCCTGCATCTGGGCAGGAACAACTGCCAGACGAGGTGGGCAGGGCGGGCCGCGCAGCCCAGCAGCCTGCCAGAGGCGGACAGAGGGACGCACAAGGGTGGCCAGGCCCCGCCGCACACCATTTAGGCAAGAGGGACCGTAAAAGCGCACAGCGCTCCTCAGAAAGGCAGGGGCGAGGCCGGGCGGCAGCAGCCTGAAGGTCTGGGCAGGAACAACCCCAAGTTGCAGTATAGGTTGGGAAATTACATATTAGAGAGCAGTGTAGGGGAAAGGGACCTGGGGGTCCTGGTGGACAACAGGATGACCATGAGCCAGCACTGTGCCCTTGTGGCCAGGAAGGCCAATGGCATCCTGGGGTGTATTAGAAGGGGGGTGGCTAGTAGATCGAGAGAGGTCCTCCTTCCCCTCTACTCCGCCCTGGTGAGACCACATCTGGAATATTGTGTCCAGTTCTGGGCCCCTCAGTTCAAGAAGGACAGGGAACTGCTAGAGAGGGTCCAGCGTAGGGCAACCAAGATGATTAAGGGAGTGGAGCACCTCCCTTATGAAGAAAGGCTGAGGGAGCTGGGGCTCTTAGTTTGGAGAAGAGGAGACTGAGGAGTGACCTTATTAATGTTTCTAAATATATAAAGGGTGAGTGCCATGAGGATGGAGCCAGGCTCTTCTCGGTGGCAAAAAATGATAGGACAAGGGGTAATGGGATCAAGCTGGAACACAAGAGGTTCCGCTTAAATTTGAGAAGAAACTTCTTCTCAGTGAGGGTGACAGAGCACTGGAACAGGCTGCCCAGGGGGGTTGTGGAGTCTCCCTCTCTGGAGACATTCAAAACCCGCCTGGACATGTTCCTGTGTGACCTCACCTAGGCGTTCCTGCTCCAGCAGGGGGATTGGACTAGAGGTCCCTTCCAATCCCAAACATACTGTGATACTGTGATACTGAGATACTGTGCGCGTTTGCTCACCACCACCCCATCCCGACTTCCATCGCCGTCAGATGCTCCCACCCCTCCCCACGCCAATTCAAATTGCGCACTGACTCGCCCCCTCCGCCCCTACCCCACCTCTGACTGGGTCTCGCATAGGCGCCGCAGCCCATCCGAGTACGCAGCCAGGAGCGCTTCTTATTCTGATTGGCTGCTAGAGCTGCCGAGTGCCCACCCCCTCCTCACCGCCAGCTCGCCTCAAGGTCCTCCCACTGGCTATGGGGTTGGATGCGGCGCGAAGTCTCTGTTCTACTTAGCAACAGTGTCCCACCATGAGCTCCCATTGGCTGCGGGGTCAGCCGCAAGCGCAGCCCGCCGAACTCTGTGATTGGGTTGGGGGGCGGTGGTGGCCCCGGCCTTGTGGCTGTTTCCCGACCACGGGCTCCTCCTGTCGGGTGGGTCCTGGAGCCGTGGCCCGCCTGCGGGCTGTAGCCGCTGCTTAGCAGTCGTGGGCCGTGTGGAGTTGGGTGCTCTGAGGAGAGCTCTGCCAGCAGGAATGCTGCTGGGGTGAACGTGGCGGCCCAGGGGCCCCGCGGGGTGGCCGCTGTGAAAGTGGGTGCTGAGACCAGGAAATTCTGCTTTCCCTGCAAGGTGGTGACCTGCCATTGGCAAAAGGCCAATATTTTAAAAAAAGAGCATGAGCCACTTCATGTAAAACTGTTTGTTTGTTTGTTTTGACTTTGTTTTGTTTTTTGTTTGTTTGTTTTAAGCAAGGCTTAGCCGGAGCTCCCTGGGTCTGCAGGCTGTGCTGCCCCCCAGCTGGGGAGCGGTATGGACCGGGCAATCACAAAATCACAGAATGTCCTGTGATCCACAAGGATCATAGAGTGCAATTCCTGTCCCTGCATATGACGACCCCACAGTTCAAACCATGTGTCTGAGGGCCTTGCCCAGTCTCTTCTTGAACACTGTCAGGCTTGGGGCCGTGACACCTCCCTGGGGAGCCTGTTCCAGTGCTCCACCACCCTCTGGGGGAAGAACATTTTCCTAATGTCCGACTTAAACCTCCCCTGGCACATCTTCCTGCCATTCCCTTGGGTTCTGTCACTGGTCACCAGAGAGAAGAGATCAGTGCCTGCCCTTCCTCCTCCCCTTGTGAGGAAGCTGTAGCCCCATGAGGTCTCCTCTCAGTCTCCTCCAGGCTGAACAAACCAAGTGACTTTAGCCACTCCTCATACAGCTTCCCCTCCAAACCCTTCACAACCTTGCAGCCCTCTTCTGGACAGTCTCTAGTGGCTTAATATCAAACCGTGGCTCCCAGTGGGGAGCTCTGGGCAAAGCAATACAGAATGTAACCTTCCTGTTGTGTTCCGCAGAAATGGCCAGAGGAACAAGGGCTGGAAAACTGGACTCTAAGTGGCCACCACGACTCATGCCCTTTCTGGTTGTTCTCCATTGGGTCCTGGAGGGTTGCAGGCCTGAGGCCACTGAGGAGAAGGGCTGGAACTGGCACCACCGAAAGCATTACCAGTCTGCTGGCACTGGTATTTTTGATATCATCCCGTTCCTCTCCCAATATTCCTAAACCAACCGTTTTCTATAAATAAAGATTTAATTTTTAAAAATTGCTATCAGTACATCGAGTTGCCTGGAACCTCCCATTCCAAAAACCTTTGCTATTTCACCGATATAAAGGCTTAGATGCATCTTTTCAGAATGGCATCTTGTCTAAAGCTGACTTTTACTTATCTACTTGCTTTTTATGTGTTTAGTTGTAATAAATGTTATTTTTTAAAATTACACAACTGAAGAAAAATACTTTTTTTCATCCATTTTTAAGCATTCTTACTATTATGTGGTTGTGAAATTTCCACAGTGTCGAGGTTTTGATTGCGGGGTGACAATAAAACTGGCAGATGTATTGTTAACCCCCTCTCCCCCCACTTCCCCCTTCAGCCCCTCCCTCTCCCCCTTCCCACTGAGGACAGGCGATCAGGAGGGAAGGAAGGACAGAGAGAAGAGAGTTGGAAAAATTAAAAATGTTTTACTAATGCTACTGATAAAATAGAGGAAATTAATACCAAATATACAAAACTAATCTTGAAAGTCCTGGCAACTGCTCTGGCAGATGTTGGGCTGGCACCCGAAGTCCTGGACTGGACTCTGCGGCCAACCGGAACTGGGTTCAGTCTGTCACTAGGCCTCAGTTCCCAGGGACGACTAGCAAGGTCCTCTCCTAATGTCAGCCATAAGGAAAAAGGGACGAGATCCTTGTGATCTCCCACTTTTATATGAAGTATTCACATGAATGGGATATATACTCTGTTGGTCAGTTTCTGGTCACCTGTTTCTCGTTGCCCCTCTTGTGAGATGTACATCCATCCATCCTCATCCATGACCTCACATTCCATTGCTGTGTCTACCAAAACGTGTATCTGGCTTTTCGGGAAAGCAGCTAATATGAAAGCTTTAGCTGACAGGCAAATTCACTAAAAGAGAAACTTGTTTTTTAACAAAATCAGGAGACACAGTTGACAAGTTTTGCATTAAGGCCTCACCCTGTTTTTAGCAGGTCTTACCCTTTTTCTGGTTCTGCATTAAGGACTTACTGTTTTTCAAGGTACGATTTTTCTGCCACCACTGCATGGGCCCCTGTGGTCAGTGGTTAAATCACATTCGCGAGAGTAGCAAAGTGTTGATTTCAGCTAGCAGGATGAGAAAAGACGAGTGTGGTAATACAAATCTTGATGAACTAGGTCACACTCCTGCATTTGTCACTCTTCTCCCACTGGGATGAATGCAAGACAAATAATCTAAAAACCAGAACATCAATGAGGATCACCTAACTGCATGTTCTTTATTTTCTTGATATCGACCTGGGAGGAGATGTGCAGAAGCTCTCAGCACTTTCTCTTGCTGTTCACTTTAATGGAAGATAGACTTGGAATATATAAAAGCATATATAAACTTCCTATGACAAAAAAAAAAAAAAAAAAAAAATTCTAAATACCCTGAATAAATCAGATTCTGTGTAGCTCAGACTGACTTGACAAAATTGGTGCGCATGTTGTAGTTTGAATCAAGTCCCTGTAATCTTTCCCATGGGCAAAAGAGGAATACTACTACTACTACTTTTACTCCCCTGAATACTGGAAAAATAAATTCTGTGATACTTTCAACATGGTCAAATATTGGGATAGGTCAGAATAGTAGTAGGAAGTTTATTAGTAAACAAGTAATGCTGTACCTGTTCAGGGCAAATTTTACATGATCTGTAATAAATAAAACTTGAGGTGCCACACTTAAAGAAGTATAAAAAGAAGTATTGGATAACGAACAATTCAGTTCTTTCAACAAAGTGCTATTCCCATGGGAAAAAATGTATCATAAAGTCACTTGTGGGAAAAAAAAAAAAAAAGCATGATAAAGTCTCTGTTGTTTTGACTCTAGAGTTTAGGGTCATCATGGCGTTTGTTATAGTGGTTTGTGATCCCCTTTCAGTGCTTTGATAATTAAACATCAAAATACAGTGCACACACAGGATGGGATTAATTACTTTCTTTCGACATTCCCTAGCTTAGGAGTCACTCAGTTTACAACCATCTTCTAATTTCTTAATATGTAATTTTAAACTAGAAATAGAAGTAGCCTCAGACATTTTGTATTTGAGGTAATCACTAACCTGGGAAAATAAGGGTGTGTTCCTGTTATTTCAGTTTCACTGGGAGAAGATCAGTCTTTCAGCCAGTCTACCCAGTAGTTACTTTTGGCTGTTTGGAATTCCTGCAACACTTCACTAGACTGACAGGAGCCCTCAATTGCAAATAATTTCTTACACCACCCCTGTGAGAAAATGAGAGTGGCATTCAGCAGTTGCACATGAAAACTATGCTATAGCAGTAGTAACTGGTATATTTGATAGGGTATAACCAAAAATTTCAAATTCCATGACCTTAGGAATCACAAAGTCAATGAACGTTAGCTAATGCTTTTGCCCAGAGTATGCATTTATGCAGACTTCAAAGCAAGATAGTGCATCAAACTGTAAACAAGCAAAAGAAATGAAACAAGGAAAAACTATAATGTTAAAATGTTGATGTTAAGGAAACAGCAGCTGTCATTTGTCTTGTGTGACCTGAGAATGGTCTGTCTTTTCTGAGTGCTGCTCTGTACTTCTTTTTGCATCTGCTGCTTGCCGTCCCTTGCTTAATTGAGTTGTAAATTAACAAGGACTACCCATTTGTCTTGTCTTTATGTAGCACCTAGTGTAACAAAGTCACACAGAATCACAGAATGTTAGGGATTGGAAGGGACCTTGTCTTATGTTCTACTCCCATAAAGATACTCAATAAATCATTAAAACTATTTCTGGAGTCACGAGTAAACTGAGTACTGGGAGGAGTGGTTTGCAGTCCTCATGTGAGTGGGGGTGGCTGGGTTGTAAAGCTGTAACTGTGCAATCTGCGGCATGAGGAAATGTGGGTTTTGGACGGTACCAGCAGAGAGATGAAGATGTCCTGGTCCCACCATCAATGCACAGCCAGACTTGTGAGGCTTTGCTTTTAAATCGGTTCTCACTCTTGCTCTGCCACTGGGAAAGGCCGTACTGACATCAGCAGGAAATTTCTTAGGGTGTGAAGACAGCCAGCATCTTTTTAATCTTATGATTAAGTTAACGATGAACATTGTGCCACTTTTTGGCTATAAAAGATGGTATTGTTAATTAATATGATGCAGAAACACAGGCATTTCAAGAAGAAAACTCCTTTGGTGCCTGTGTAATGCTAGAAGCTTGTCCTCTGTTCTGTCCAAGCTCCACATTTTCTGCAATTCTGTTGAGTAGGTCTGCACAAAAGTGATTGACAGAAGTTCTAACCTCAACTTCTCTTGGATTAATTTGGCTTACAGAAGAATAATTTGTGGGACTGAGTTCTGTGTGCCATTTCTTACCCCGTGGTATGCTGCCATATGTACTTGTTTTATTTATGGTCTGTCCCGGTTTTGCTAAAAACAAGTTTCTCTTTTAGTGAATTTGCCTGTCAGCTAAAGCCTTCATATTAACTGCATTTTCCTGGAGAACCAGACACATGTTTTGGTAAACCTAGCAATGGAATGCAAACTTATTGATAAGCATGGATGGACATCTCGCGAGAGGGGCGACGAGAAGCAAGTGAGCAAGAAACTGACCAACTGTGTATAACATCCCATTCACGTGAATACTTCATATAAAGTGGGAGATCACGAGGATCTCGTCCCTTTGCCCTTTTCCCTTCTGCTTATGGCCGACATTAGGAGAGGACCTTGCTAGTCGTCCCTGCAAACTGAGGCCTGGTGAGAGACTGAATCCAGCTCCGATTGGCTGCAGAGTCCAGTCCAGGACTTCAGGTGCGGGCTCTGCAGTTGCTGAGACTTTCAAGATTGGTTTTGTATATTTTGTATTATTTTCTCTATTCTTATTAGTAGCATTAGTAAAACATCTTTAATTTTTTCCAACTCTCTTCTCTCTGTCCTTCTTTTCCTCCCAATCGCCTCTCCTTAGTGGAAAGGGGGGAGATGGAGGGGCAAAAAGGGGGAAGTGGGGTGGGAGAGGTGGTTAACAATACATCTGCCAGGGTTTTATTGTCACCCCGCAATCTTAACCCTCGACATGGTCTTTATTCATATCTGCACAGGGCTGTGCCCTCTCTAGCTCATCAGTTGGTCCAGCCCCAAGCTGCATTTTATCCCTTTAATCATTTAATCACTTTTTTATAAATCAAAACATCTGCACTAAGTGATCATTTTTACTATTCTACTCTGAACTCTTTACAGTCAATATCTTTGAGTATGTAGGCATCTGGAATAGTAAATAATGTCTGAAGAACCATATAAAAAAGTGATTTACACATCCATTCTCTGTAAATGTTGATCTTCAGATACAGCCAAAACATCACATTGACTCTTGAAATGACAAACTCATGTCTCTTCAGTACATTTCTTTGGGATTGCACGCTGCTCCCTTTGTACAAGGGAGTATGAAAGCATAAAATAACTGCTCTTTTCCAGAAACCCTTGCAAAGCTCAGCTTGTGTCAACTCAGTGAATATAATTAGAGATTCAGAGGCTGTGAAAAACGACTGAGAAGTGTGGAGAGGGGAGTAGCTGTGGAAGAGCTGGTAGCCTGTGGTAAAGGGAGCATGAGCATCACTGGAAAACATCGTGGTAAATTAGTCAGCACAGGCCAGGTGCTGCAACAGGTGCCATGTACCATCGCCTCTGCGAGGAGTCCTGCCTTCTCTGCTCTTCTACAGGTAGGACAGAAAATGGTATTTTCCTCTAACCAAAGCCACAAATTTCTTCTTTCACGGAAGGCAGTCCCTGCATGAGTGTCTGTTAAACGGACAACTCTTTCCAAACCTTATAATAATTAAACACACCAAACCACTCATAACTCTGTTTATACAAAACATAAAAGAAACCAAACCAACCATGGCTGGCCATCAGGAAGCCATCACAAATATTCCCCATCAAGTCAAATACTTTGCTAAGCTCCTAAACGTGGTACTGGGCAGAGTAACATTATTTGGCTCTATATTTCCGAACATGGGGTGCAGGCCTGCTGGAAGGGAATCGGAGCAGGCTCTAAGGCTGCCCTTCCTGGGCTGCTCATTCTTTGAAGGTTGTTTACTGAACTCAGTTGTTCAAGAGCATGTTTAATTTTGTGAAGAAGTAATTTAATCAGTTCCAGTAGAATCAGTCCTCTGTCAGAATGGGACTTTGCTTTTTAGTTTCCTGGTGTACTGGGTGTGGCTGGGATGGAGCTAACTTTCTTCATAGCAGCCGTGTGGTGCTGTGTTTTGGGTTTGAGGTTAAAACAGTGTTGGCAAGATATTAATTATGTGACTATTGCTGAACAGTGCTTGCAGCCATGAGACTTTCTCTTTTTCCCCACTCTGCTCTCTCCCCCTCTACCCCCCACCCCCGCAGTGAGAATGAGTAGGCTGGGGCTGTTCAAGAAGTTGGGAGGGGACACAGCAGGACAGCTGATCCAAATTGACCAAAAGGATATTCCATGCCATATAATGTCATGCTCAGCAGTAAAAACTTAGGCAGAAGAAGAAGAGTTGTTTTTTTTTTTTTTTCCTTCCATGTTGACCATTGCTCAGCAAGCTCTGCTTATAGGAGGTAGGGAGTCATTGCCTTTGTAGTGTTCTTGTAGAGTTTGTTGTTGTTGTTCCCCTTTTTCCTTCACTTTCTCAGCTGTCTTTATCTTGACTCACAAGTTTTCTTGCATTTGTTCTTCTTGTTCTGTCCCACAGGGGTGTGTATACTATATCCTGTATACTATTTAACTGCAAATGTTAAACTTTTTCCTTTAAGCGTTAGCAGCTCTATTAAAGAGTGAGCTGTGTTTTAAATTTGAAGTGTTTTGAAATCCTCCAGGATAGAAGCAGTTTGTCAAATATCTGTAATTTAAATAAAAAGATGAGGAAACATGCAAACTCTTCCCATATTGTCCAGAACCATTAAAGTTATGTGCCAGAGGTATGCTGCTAGTGTAAAAAATCCCCACATATTTCTATTTGGTAGTAAAAGAATTTTGTTTGGGGAGATAATTACAAAATGGGAACCGGTTCCACTGCTAAAATTCCACCTTGCTCCCCCTTAGGATACATCCTTACACATTAGAGTAATTGCTTATATTGTTATCTAGTAATTTTGAGACCAGAAAAGAACTTAAATTGTTGAACTCTGCTTTGCCTAAAAGAAAAACAACCAAAAAAAAAACAACAACCAAAAAAGAAAAACAAACTAACAAACAAAAAAACAACCACCACCCAAACACCTAAATGCTATGTTGGATGTGAACTTGGTTTTGTATGAGGTTGTATTTAAAAGCTGCTAGAATATGAACTTTGATTTAGGAAAATGGAATAATGGATTGATGCTTAATATACTGTTTTTTGACATCTGTGGATTGTAAATGGGGCTGAGGAGTGTGGCAACTATTGAGCTGGTTGGAATTGTGTATGAAGTGTGTTATGGTTAGAGTGAAATGGGAGAACAAAAAAGCAAAATATCCCAGGCCTGTGCCTGAACATGGATTTCAGGCCTGTGTGAAGCTGCAAGATAAACTCAGCTCATTGCAGTCGAGGAGTTTGCCAGAGCCTCCCACTTCGTACCAGTGATTACGCCAGCTGCGTGGCCTTGGCTACATCTGAACTACAGCAAGAAGAGAAAGAAGAAAAAAAAAAAATGGAAAAACCTGTTTGCCTGCTGCTAAGTGGAGAAAGGGGGGCTTTACTCCCCCCACTCTGTCTCTTTTTTATGTTTTGTTTTTTTTTTTTTTTTGTCCTGGAGTATTGTCATCCATCCTTCTTGTGGCACCGTGTTGCTTCTCGGCTTTGATTCAGGGGTTGTTGGTGTTGTTTCTTTTTGCTTCTGTCTTTTTTTCCTAGGTTTTGACACATCTGGGGAGAGAGCTCATCATTTTACCTCCTTGCTGAGGTCGGTCTTTTCACACTGGTCAGCTTCTGGGGCTCAGAGTGCTCAGTGTTTCTCTGGGTCAGACTGGTACTGATTTGGGTGTGGAGTGGAGCCAGGTTGGTTTGATGTGGAGTTTGAACTGATCTGTTTTCATGCTGGGCTGGAGATCCTGCCATCTCAGATAGGGGCAAGAGGGAGGTTTTATTCCCCCCTCCCCAGCAATGTTACTGCTAGGCAACTGTCATACTGCATGAAGGAGTCTGAGGGTTGAATTTTAAAGGCATTGCCAGTGGATCCATAGTTCTAATGAAGCTGGGAAATTAAACCAAAATTTTTTTTGAATAGACTTATTCTGTGGTAACTAGTTGTAAGAGACTTCTCAGTAAATTCACCGTACTAGTTTTTGAGGCCATGGGAGAGAATGAAAGAAAGGCTGTTTTTTGAGACCAATAGAATGCCAAATTTGGAACAAAGTTTTGATACATGAATTCTTGTAGTTGCCAGAAAGTCCTATACCTCTCTTGGGTCAAGATTTGTTAAGTAAATTGTAAGCTCAAATAAAATTTTCTGAGAATTCTGTTTAGTTGCATGGCCTACAAGAAGCTGCTTGGATGGTGCAGACCTGTTTGCTGCAAGTGAGAAATCCCCAAGGAAATTTCGAATGCTGTATTTCCACTAGTATTAACAGCCAATGTTTCGATAAAGCAAATACTACACTTATAGAACTGAAACAGAACTATGATCCAGTAAGGGAAAACAATATCCAATAAATATGACAGCCAAAATGGTGTTAGAAACTTTGAGGAATAAATTTACGGCCACCTTAAAAGCTAACTGTATTCGATTGGACTTGCAGATTTGTCTGTTTATTGCTACAACATAGAAACAACTTGTGGCTATTGTGGGACAGTATGATGAGATTGCTAACAGACTGATATACCTGTCACGGAGGCACCCTGTAGGTTAATTTAAGGGACAACAAGGTCCAAAAACAACTTTTATTGAACCGGTGAGAAACAGGGTTTTAGCACTCCAAAAGTGACTTAAATACAGGTTCGGATATCAGTTGAGGAAATGATTGAGGCAGCAACTGCTAATACAACAGGCGGTCCACAGTGTGCATGCATGTGGCTTCACCCAAAAATGCCGGAGCCGTCCCTGAGTCCCGGAGAAATACACACTTGCCTAAACACGGTGCGGGATTATTTTTTAAGAGATACACGCACTCGTAGTGAGTACGGGAAGTGTACACTCGCGATTCCGCAAGGGTAAATTTATAATACACCCGCAATCCTGCGAGAGTTAATTTACTTACACGGGCAAGTGTGCACGGAATCCTACACGTGCTTACGTGGAAGCACGGGAGGAAAATACACTCGCGATTGTGCAAGGGGCTCTCGGCGGCCACTCACGATTGTGCGAGGAAATAATTTATACACACGCTAGTATTGGGCACGGAAAGTTACGTGTGCAAGTGTGCACGGAAGGAAAATACACTCGCGATTGTGCGAAGAAATAATGTAAAGTACGCGTGCAAATGTGCACGGAAAGTTATATGTGCATATGTGCACGAAAAGTATAAATATACTCGCAGTCCTGCGAGAAGTTTTACTTACACACGTGGCGGCAAGGCAAGCGGAGTCCCCATCCCGGGGAGGGGGGCTCTCGGCGGCAGCATCTTGCTCATGCTCCGAGCGACCCGTGACAATGGGCGGAGTCTTGACGAGAATCCCGTTTTTATCTGATCAGATCTGACTGTAGGCACTCTAGAAGCTTCTCTGCACCCCCCACACTGGCTGTGGGTACCCCTGAAGCCTCCAAACATCCCCCACGCTGGGCGCGTCTCAGTGTGCCTTGGCACTCCCTTCTTCTAATGTCCCACGAGCCAGGGTGCTCTGGGCCAAACAAAAGCAGCTGTTAGCCTCAAGTAGCAGAGAAAGGGAGACATGTGCCATACTGAAGGAGGGAAGGGGGGTTTGCATTCTGCCACAATACCGATTGTTACTCTGATCAAGAAATGCAGGGAATTAATTTAAGTCTTAATAGGCTATGATCCTTTTGTCATACATGTTCCATTTGTGAAATTTAATTTTGATTTTTTATTTGCAATCTACATCCTTGTAAATTACAGTAGCTGATTTTTTTTTAACAGGTCAGCTTTTAGCATGCCTAACTGTAAATTGCTGCAGAACCGGCAAGTCTTTAACATCAGGTCACAGACCATACTTGTAGTTGGTCTGATCCTACATACTTGCACAGTTTTTGTTGATGGTTCTGGGAAGTCTCATAAAGCTGTAGTGGTGCAGCCTAAGCTTGCCCTGTGATGAAACACTTTGCAAGTATGACCCAAAACCATGCTAAATCAGAAAGAACCTACATTAGTTATGGTCAAATCACTAGTTAATGGTAAATGGAAAAGGCCACATCAATTGATAACCTGGGGAAAAGGTTATGTTTGTGTCATTACAGGCCAAGAATCGAAATGGATTTCTGCGAAATTGGTTAAGCCATGGCTGAATTAAGACGACAAAGACTTAACGGATGCAGACGGACAGGAGGGAGATAAGTTGTGAGGACTGTTTCAGATGTAAACCATGGATCTTAATTCAGTGTTATAGATGCTCACAGACCTGGTGGTCCAGAAGCCTATTAGCAAGGAGGTGGTGTACCTTCTGTGGAGAATGGCAATTTGAACAAACAGCAGGAGAGCCAAAAGGGTGATATTACACTTAGATAGTCAATGCAAAAATGAGGTAAAATTATGAGACATTCGTACCATAGTATCTACTGCACTCCTCCTCCCTAGTCTAGCAGCTGGTAAAGCTTTAGGAGACATATCAAAGTTAAGCTATTGGTCTTTTAAACAGGCTAATCTAACTTCTGAGATACTAACTCAATTAATAGTAGATGTTGATGGTATTAGGCATGTTACCCTTTAAAATCGTGTTGCTAGAGATTTTTGTTGTTATCATAAGGACATGGTTGTGATGAATTTAAGAGCAAGATGTTGTATTAACTTGTTTAATCATTCTGGATCTATTCATAGTACTTTAGACAAACTAAACCAGCACGTTAATAAGATTGTCATAGTAGAATTAGGGTTTGACAAATGGTGGGGAGTTGTTTGATCTTATTATGTAAGGCTTAGCTACATTATATGTAACTGTAATCATTGTTGTTAATCATATGTTGTATGCTGCAGTGTATTTCAAAGATGATTCCGTGCATTGTAAAGAAGGCCTGGCTGGTTCAGAAACAAAAAGGGGAAATAGTGGGTGATTTGAGGAATTTTCTTGAGGTTGTTGTGTGGATGGCTTTCTATTAGATGGAGATTTATTTCTGAACTAGTCAAAGGAATCTCAAGGGCAGCTCGAAGGCTGAAGAACAGCACCTGCTGTGGGAGTGAGGCCTCAGGGCCTCAAAAAGATGTAAATCAACAGACCTATTAGCAGTGAGACTCGGGCGCGTGGACAGCTCGTGAACGTGGACAATATTCAATCAGCTAATGCATGCTTGGAGCGTGGAGGCGTGATCAGGAAATAACTGCATATATAAGGAGGCTTGTTTCTGTAATAAATGGCTTCGCTTGAATTCATATTGAATTGTGTGGAGTCCATGAGTTTTCACCCTTGCAAGCCTCGAATATTCGCCACATTTTTAGAAGTGCATGTACCGTATTTTACCTATAAATTCACTACATCTTTTGCAGTGTAACTACCGCATTTTAACTGTATATTCGCCACAATTTTAGTGGTTTACGTACCCTATTTTACCTGTGTATTCGCCACATTTCCAGCGGTGCAGCTGCTGTATGTTACCACTATATTCGCCAGTTTTTTCATTGGTACAGCTACCGTATTTTACCTGTATATTCGCCACAATTTCAGTGGTTCATGTACTGTATTTTACCTCTATCTTCGTGAAATTTTTAGCAGTGTAGGTACTGTATATTGCCTGCATACCCACCACATATTTTGCCGTGCAGGTAACGTATTTTACCTGTATGTTTTCACATTTTTAGCAGTGCGTTTACTGTATATTTGATTATTTTTTTTATGGAAATGTAAGTACGTAATTTCAATAATAATATAGTTACCCCATTTAATGAGCTAGATTTTATACAGCTTAGTATGATATCTTTTTCTCTCTATGCCCTAGAAAACTGAAATTTAAATCCTTACTCAGTCACATTGCAGATATGATAGATGTAGTTGTAGGAAAAGGACAGGTGTTGTCATTTCCAGTAAAGGTCCAGGTGATTGGGGTAAGGGGGTCTGGGGGAGGAGGAGGCCCTGGCTATATGAGCCACAGCCTCTCATGAGGGAGCTTGTTCTGCCTCTGGGCTGCTTTGCTCTTGGTGTTCTGCTGTTCCTTTGTTCTTGCAGTAGTTTGTAGGTTCTGAGCTGGAGAAGCAGAGGTGTCTACTTGAGGTAAGAGCTTCAGAACCAAGCTGGGTTCAGTAGCATATATGACAGAAAGTATGCTTGTCAGTGGGCTTGGTTTGGCTTTTGCTTTGCTTAGTATGTGTGGTATGTGTTGTTGTTGTTTTTACTTTTTATTTATTTGTTTTATATCCCTTTATTGCAGATATTGAAGACGCACCTGGCAATTACAGGAAGGTCCCCCTTAGCCCATGTGGTGTTTTCCTTTGCTGAGGATGGGTTTAGTCTCTTGGCCCCTTGAAAGCTAAGTGGAGGGGCAGGGGCTGGGGGGACTGGGAATTGCAGGAAGGGGTTTAAAGTTCACAGAATCACAGGATGTTAGGGATTGGAAGGGACCATGAAAGATCATCTAGTCCAAGCCCCCCACCAGAGCAGGAACACCTAAATGAGGTTACACAGGAAGGTGTCCAGGCAGGTCTTGAATGCCTCCAGAGTAGGAGACTCCACAAGCTCCCTGGGCAGCCTGTTCCGGTGTTCTGTCACCCTTACTGAGGAGAAGTTTCTTCTGAAATTTAAGTGGAACCTTTTGTGTTCCAGTTTGTACCCAATACCCCTTTTCCTATCATTGGTTGTCACTGAGAAGAGCCTGGCTCCATCCTCGTGACACTCACCCTTTATCTATCTGTAAACATGAATGAGGTTACCCCTCAGTCTCCTCTTCTCCCAGCTAAAGAGACCCAGCTCCCTCAGCCTTTCCTCATAAGGGAGATGCTCACCTCCCTTAATAGTCTTTGTTGCCTTATGCTGGACTCTCTCCAGCAGTTCCCTGTCCTTCTTGAACTGAGGGACCCAGAACTGGACACAATATTCCAGATGGGGTCTCGGCAGGGGAGAGTAGAGGAGAAGGAGAACCTCTCTGGACCTACTAACCACCCCTCTTCTAATATACTCCAGGATGCCCTTGGCCTTCAAGGCCACGAGGGCACAGGGCTGGCTCATGGTCATCCTGCTGTCCACCAGGACCCCCACGTCCCTTTCCCCTACCCTGCCCTCTAATAGGTCATTCCCCAACTTATACTGGAACCTGGGGTTGTTCCTACCCTGATGTAAGACTCTACACTTTGCCTTGTTACATTTCATTAAATTTTTCCCTGCCCAACTCTCCAGCCTGTCCAGCTCTCGTTAAATGGCAGCACAGCCTTCTGGCATATTAGCCACTCCTCCCAGCTTGGTGTCATCAGCAAATTTGCTGATAGTACACTTAATTCTCTCATCCGAGACATTGATGAATATATTGAAAGCTGACATAGGGGAGAGGGCCATCCCGGAACAGTCCCCTTTAGGCAGGAAAATGGGGCAGGGAACATTTCAGCATGATGCCAGGTTGTGCTGGGCAGGGCAGCTTCGCCCTGTGTGTCTGCTCTGTTGAGTAGTTTGTGAAGCCTGCCTTGTGCCTGTTAGACGATGCTGGCGCCTCGTTGTGCTCGGGGGGCAGGGCAGTGTTCTCAAGTGCGTTCCTGGGCTCTGGAATGCCAGTGCCGATTGGCCTAGTGCCAATTGGGAGCTGGTGTTCTTGCGTAATGAGCCGAAAGCGTGGATGGGTCTTGCGCCTTGGACTTTTCCAGTCGACTGTGTTTTATGGTATCGTTCTGGGCTGCGTTGGCAGCTCTGCTCTCTAGCCATCCAGTTTAAGGGACTGTGCGCACGTGAGCGTTTGGCTTGGAACTGCTCTGCCTGGAGGCGTTGAGTCGTGGCTGGTGGAATAGCACTAAGCGTCTGTGGTTGTTAACAGGTTGATACTCACAGATTGTGTAGGCAAAGGTTGTGCAGTTATCTGGGGTGGAGCAGCCGTGGGCAGGGAGCGTGGGCAGTCACTTCCGCAGCATTTTATGAAAAGGATCGGAGCCTTCTGGGAGGGGCTGTTGGGTGGGATGGAAGGCAGTTTAATCTGTAAGGTGTTAAGGCTTGTATGGGTGGGTCTTAATGTTTGGACTGTTTTTTGAATGGCAGGCTGTAGCTGGACTCCAGGCGGTGTTTCTAACTGGAAAGCAGACCTCTGGAATGGTTGATCTCTTGATCGTCAGCATCCGGGTGACTTGTTTGATGCACGTTTTTTTCAGAGTCCAGGGGAAAACACAAAAGAGAGATGGAGGAGGCGGGTGGAGCGCTCTAAGAAGGTGGGTTGGTGAGCAGTGTCAGAGGGAAGGTGTGCCAGGTGCCTCTGTATAAATTTGCTTGATTGCTTCACACTTATAAAACAAAACAATGAGGAAACGTGGGTATCAGCCCTGCAGCTACTTGGAGGAGGTAAGCATTGAGTGCAGGGCTGAAGCAGCAGCTCGTTTTTAGGGCTTGTGTTGCTGGTGCAGGTATGAGCATCCTTTGGTTGTGTTTCACAGGCGGTGCCCGAGCCTTGATGTGGTGGAGGTGGCAGCCCAAAGGGCCGGGGCCAAACGGGGGAGCGGCCAAGGTAAAGGAGCGGGAAATGGGACTGGCTGCGGGCAAGCTGTGCTTTTGGGCAGTGTCTGAGGATGTGCCTTTGTTTTGTTTTTTGCAGGTGCTGGACACAAGCCCAGAGGGGTGAAGGCACACACCGACCAGCAGCTGAGAAGGTGGGGTGCTGCTCGGTGTTAAGGAGCACGGCCTGTTCTGGTGAATTAGTGAAGCGTTTCCTTCTTCCTTTGCAGGCTGCCTTTGGAATCAGATGAGCACTTGCACTGAGTTGGGCTAGAGGCCAGAGAGAGTGTGGGGCTGGGGACTTGTCCCAAGCACTACAGTCATTTTGTTGCTTGCTGTCTTAGGTGCCATGAGTGACAAGGACTTCAGTGTCCACCTCTGGAATGAGCAGGTGAATGGAATGCTATGGGAGTTATGCGCAAGTGGCTGTTGTGGAAATAGTTATCACTGATGGATGTGATTTCCGGCTCTGACTGGCGCTTCTCTTTGTTTATGTTTGTTGCTGTTGCAGATGTTTTAAATGAGTCTGGTGACTGCAGGAAGATGCCCACTAGATGATGCAGTGTTTCTTTTTGTTTTGGATGATTTCAGACCCATGCCTCTCTGAAAGTGAAGGTACCGGGGCAGGGGAGGTGCTGGGAATTGCAGGGAGAGGTTTTAAACTCGGTGTAGGGGATGGGATGGTCCAGGTACAGTCCTGTTTTGCCACATGATTAGCGGTGCAGCTACAGTATTTTACCTGTATTTTCGCCACATTCTTAGTTGTTCACTTATCTTATTTAACCTGAACATTCACTACATTTTTAGCAGTGCACGTGCCTTTTTTCACCTGTATATTCGCCACATCTTTATTGATGAGGCTGCTGTATTTTACCTGTATGTTTGCCCCTTTTTTAGCAGTGTGTGTCCTGTGTTTTACCTGTATATTCACCATGTTTCTAGAGGTGTAACTTTACCTGGATGTTAGCCACATTTATAGTGCTACAGCTACCATGCTTTACCTGTATATTTGCTACATGTTCAGCGGTGTAGCTACTGCATTAAACCTGTATATTCGCCAGTTTCTTATTGGTGCAGCTGTCTTATTTTACCTGAATATTCACCACATTTTTAGCAGTGTGTATGGGGCTATAGTGGAAGATTTGGCGAGGAGGTTAGTTAAATGTAAATACGCTCAAGTGACTTGCACCTGTCTGTAGAAAAAGCACATAGGTCACACTAATTGTTTTACTGACCTTGTGTGCTTGATGAGTAGAACCTCTGTGTTAGGTAACGTAGGCCTGTGAGAAACTCTAGTCACCTTATCACCATGTCTGAGATTCCTGCTTAGTTTTGAGAAAGAGTGGGAGGCAGTTTTGAACATTAATGCATCTATAGAAACAAATAATTACGTATACCTAGGTTTAGACAGACGATTGTTATTTCACAGTCTTTGCCATCTATCTTATTTACAGAGAATGCAGTCTGTTTTGGCGCAGCTCCTGAGGAGCTTCATGTCTCGGGTGATCGAACTCTCCATGTTACTGGAACCGCAACTAGTACACAGTCACATAAGTAAAAGATCAGTTCCTTACAATGTTTAATAGTTATAGGGAGAGAGAGGGCATGGGAAATCATGCCTTCTGCCTTCTTCAGTGTTGGAACCTAGTTGCCACGCATTCTGTTTGTCCAAGTGCTCACACGCCACTCCTCACCTAAAAACAGGAAGAAACCTTTCCACAATCACCTAGCCTCTGTAAGGCCTTGTCAGGCTTTGTCTATTTGTGTTGGGTTTGCTGGGCTGTCGGCTCCTCTGGCTCTGTCAGGTTTTGTCGGTCTCTGTCGGACTCTGTCAGGTTTTGTTTGGCAATGTGAAACTCTGTCCAGCTTTACTGGGCCCTGTCCTACTAAGTCGGGCCCTGTCATGCTCTGTCAGGATTTGACTTGCTCGGTATAGCTTTGTGGAGATCTGTTGTTCTCTGTTGTGCTCTTGCAGGATTTGCATGGCTCTGTGGGCCTTGTCAAGCGTTGTTGGGCACTGTGAGGCTTAGTCAGGCTCTGTCAACACCTGTCAGGCTCTGTCAAGCTTTGCCGGGCTTTGTCAGGCTTTCTTCCCTTATGCAGGATTTGTCGGGCTCTGTCAGACTTAGGCAGTGTCTGTCAGGCTTTCCCAGGCTATGTCAGGATTTGTAGGGCTCTGTTGGATTTCGTGGAGCCCTGTTGGGTGTGGTCGGGCTCCATCAGGCTCCGTTTGGCCCTGTTGGGGTCTTTCAAGGTTTCCTGGGCCTTGTTGGGCTCTGTAATGCTTTGGTGAGCTCTTTCAGGCTCTGTTGTGCTTTGATAGCCTCTGTCAGGCTCTGCCAGACTCCACTGTTTGCTGTCAAGTGCTGTCAGGATTTGTTGGGCCCTGTCGAGTTCTATCAGGCTCTGCCAAGCCCTGTTGAGCTCTGTGGGACTTAGTCAGGCTCTGCGGGGCTTTGTCATGCTCCATAAGTGCTCCAAAAACTGGATGCTCTTGCGATGCTTGTATACACACAATTATTGCATATTCATTACAATTTGGGGGAATTTTTAACATCCAATGCATCTATAGTAAGAAACAACTGCATATACCTAGGGTTAAACTGAGGTTAATTATTTCACGGTCTTTGCTGCCATCTAGTGCCTTCTACAGAGAATGCACTTGAACGCACCAAACAGAGAGAATACCAGCAGCTCCTCCGTTGACACATGGTTTCTGATATATGCTTGAACGCAAATACGTTTGTGCTTCTGTGCGATTAAAGACGTCCCTCTGAATATGTGATTGTGCACAGCGGTGCAATTGTTTGTTTATACATTGAAGTCCTGTTGTGCGGGGCTTTCAGAACTCGATCTGTGGAGATGTCTGCGCAGATGCCGCTGCCTGAACATGCACACTCGATTGTTTACCAAAACGTATGCAGATGCGTTATACCAAGTAGTTATGCATTCCCAGACCTTCCTCTGTCAGGAAGCAAGAACGTAGTCACATGTGCACGCACAGAAGAAGAACCGGACCCTTTGCCTTTGTGTGAACCTGAAACAGCCGTCTATAATCTCACAGACATGGGAATGTGCATCAATGCAGTCCCATAGGCACTAGCTTTTGAAGACAGGATGTGTCGGGGATTGGCTCAAGGAGCACGGACATGAGTCCACCAAGCAACTGTACGAGCAGAGCCCATTTTAGTTGACATAAGTAGGCCTTAGTTAGCTTGTCTATTAGGCCGTGGGAAAGGGGGGAACGGAAAAGTACTAACTAAGGCAGGGTCAGGATATTTTTGAAGAGATAAGAGTCAGAAGAATGTGGGATGCGCATAGCTAGCTAAACCCAAGAAGGTGGAGTAAGTAAATGTGCTTAGCCTATTAGATAGAGACAAGTATGCATAATTATGGTATTTGGTATAAATGCACGCTATCTCGGGCAATAAAGTTGAAGTATGCTTTATCACTCATATTGAGTCGGCTGCATTTCTTCCTCCGTCCGCTCGGGTCTGGAACTCTGATGGGATTTCTTCCTGCAAGGATGAGCTCGTTTTGGCACGTTTCAGGCGCACTCCTGAAAGCCGCGCATGCTGCTGTTCATTCGCTAAATGCCCTGTTCGGAAACATTTCTCGAGTCGATCTACTGCTCAGCTTTATTCTCGTGTAATTGAGTAATGTCAGCGCAGCGAATCCAGCTCTGTCTAGCAAACATCAATCCTGCCTCAGCTTTCCTTTGTTGCCTCTACCTCGGTGGTTTCCCTTTTCTCTGTTTACTTGAGCAATCATGACTGCGCTGTGTTACACACAGGCACAGCCAATGCACACCAAGTGTCAACAGACACACTCCGCTGAGCTCAATGCTAGCGCAGATGCACTTGTGAGACGAAATCAGCCCACATGCTCGTGGGGAGGAAGACATGGGCTCACACGCCTGTGCAGCGGCGCATAGATAGAGTAGGTGCTAACGAACACAGACTTTCAGGCACACTGTCTCCACACAAACAGGGACCAGTCTGCAGGTATCCTAGATGTTGATTATCGAACCCAACACATGGACCTGCACAAACCTCCCAGGATTTACTTGTTAAGTAAATAAGAGATGCAGATTTATCAAGTCCAATGCATTTAAGCCTTGTGCCAGCTGCCTGTTAAATTTGCATTTTCTTTAATTACACTTGAAAAATGTAGTATTTAGTTTTAACGCTCATTTTCTGAGAAAGAGTTAAGCTAGTCCCCAGATGTCTTCTTTCAGTGGCATTGAAAACACATTATTCCTTGAAAACAGAGAGGAAGGATTCAAGACAGCTTTTTGATTTCTTAGGGTGGAGGAAAGGTAAGGAAAAAAGGTAAGGAAAAAACTCTGAAACTGCTTTCAGGTCAATAAGGCTGAAAATTCTTTTCCCTTGAGGAAATTCTGATAACTGTATTGCTTCTGGAAACTGGCTAACTTCCTCTCTTGGGATCTCAGCACTATTATAATCTTTCCTTGGTCAGCCACTGCCTTAGCTCCATGCTCCATGGCAACACTGTTATCTCATCACAGAAGTTAGATACAGATATCTAACCTGTTTGGCTGCTGCCACATATCCCCTTCCTCAAAAATATAGTGTAAACCTTCCAATTTCATATATACCAGTGATGGAGGAACACACATGTAGAAGGAACTTCATAGTAAGTGTGAGTTACCATCTACTAGAACATGAGTACTGAACACAGGCACTTCCAGGTTTTCTAACTATTCCACTCTGTAGATGGCACAATGTATATTCAAGACAAAAACATACAAACAAAAAAAGCAACAACCCCCCCCTACATCCATAACATACTTCTCCCCTGCCCCCCTTTCTCTACGCTGATATCAAGCTTAGGAAGACTTAGCTAAGCTCAAAGAAAGAAATTTGAGACCTACCCTCTTCTTTCTAAGTATGCCTTTCCTCCCTAAGGTAGAGTTGTCTTTCATGCCTACTTTAGGATGCTTCTCCTTGTCGTTCTCTAAAACAACACACAAAATACTGCCTCATAAGCTCTTTTTTTTTTTTTTTTTTCACTTTGTCAAGTGTTGTCTCAGTCAGCTTCACTCAATCATGTAAGCCTTTAGCCAAACATTACTGTTTGCTTGACTCCATTTGAGCAGACTTACTCCTTCATATACAGCTGTGCACATCAATATTTAATAATACTCCATTTACCTTCTCCAAGCACTTAAATACCAACAGCTATTCCCAGCCAAGTCAGATGTCCACTTGACATAGATACTTACCTTGGAGACATCAGCAGCATATGTTTACCAAAGATCACATAAGTAGCCAAGCAGTCAGAGATACTTTCCCAGAATATGCACCCAGCAGTTTATAGCTTGGGGACTTTGAAAAGAAGAGGAAATGTCTTTGTGCACAATAGATGTGGATGCAATAATATTACCTTATGTCCCATCTTTCTAAAATTGGACTTGATTTGTCCTTGTCTCTATCATTCCGAAGAACAGCACTTTAAGCACGCTACTGGCTCGCTAAGTTTTTTAATGTAACACTGATATAAAGGACAAGAATGAGAAGTTAGAAGTCCTTTATATTCACAATGGATTTTACAGCCTGCAGCAAATAATTTCTTGCTATGGAAGAGAGCTTCCATTCTGTTGCAGGCTGCTCAAAATAGCATACCAAGCTTGTGTCCAATCCAATAGACTTTGCTTCTGTAGCCAGTCAAAGCTGACACTGTACAACAGTGATTTGCTCTTGGAGAGCAGATTTATTAACACACCACCAGGACCACAAAGCCAGAAATCCTTTGCTGCATTCTCAGTGTTCACCTTTCCATTATGCCCCTAATTATCTCCAAAGGAGTTTATTCCTTGTAAGCTTCTTGTTCAGGCTGATAAGCATTTCATTCTGAATCCTCTGCAGATCTCGGATTTACTCCTCATGCTCTTAGCTGAGAAACTAAGCAACTGTCTCCAGTATTACAATGCGTATCTCCCACTCTCCCCAGCTTCTCTTTCAGTACAAGATCCTTCTTTGCTGAACAAGAGGCCTCCTCTTGAGGTGCAGACTCCTATCAGATGGCCCTGGGACTCTTCTGTTCACTTGATCGTACAAATGGAATGACTCAATCCAGTCCTTATAACTGCTTGAGTCCTTCTCCTTCCCTGGGCTTGTGACAAAACCTTTACTTTCAAACACATGAATTGCAGTCTCCACTTCATAAAACTCTATGTCTTCCCTGCTTTAAGCCACAGTTCAGACTACAGATGATAGAATGCATCACTTATCAAAAGGAGTTCTAGTTCTATTATATATCCTGGTTTTCAGTGAAATGTGATGGACCCATGCCTTTTGGTTTATCGATGAGAAAATTTGATTCTACTCGTATTGATGAGTGTGGTCTCTAAATTCAGTTGCTGGCAGATGCCAAAGATATGTCCACTTCAAAATAGTGTCACTTCCATGCGATTTTTTCATCATGTTAATTACAACCTCAAGAACTGTATAAAGTGGAAGAATTCCCACAGTTTTCAGCGTTTTTCTATTAATTTCTCCTCATCAACTCTCTTCATTATGATAAAGCTCTAAATAGTTAAGAGTCTATATCACCTTTGGACTCAGATGGAAGGTTATATTATATTAATCAAGACTAACCTGCTCCTGCATGTTCAAATAGGATGCTAATACAGTAAATTTTTTCTTAAGCATTGATCTAAGGCAGTTAATGTAAAAATAATTTTCCAAAGTAATAACATCTCAAACAAGCATATACTGCGTAAGAACTTTTCTTGAAGAACAATGTTTTACATTGCTCCTTAGACTACACTGAGGGCTATTTCAATGTACGTATTCAAAAAAGATAAATGTAGTCATGTGATTCACTTTTTCTGTTAAGAAACCGTTCTGCCTTCTACATTATGCACGACTGGAAATAAAATCGTGTGCTCTGCAAAAACAAACAAATATACAAAAACCGTTAAAAACCCAAACCCTCAGAAGTTAACAGAAAACTTCTTTGACGGTGCTCAGAGTGCAATCTTCCTCTGGAAGAAGCTACTCCAATGGCTTCTCTACCCAAACATGGGCATGTTTCATTAAATTTTAAAGATAAATACACATCGTAAGCCACATGCTGATGTACCCTGTCTTTCCACAAATGTTCTGGATTGTGGGTCCAGATTTATAGACTTTAAAGAATAGAGGAAACATATCATGATATCCTAACCTGACCTTCCAGAGCTGGCAATGGTATCATTTTTGCATCGTGCCTCTGAATCCTATTTCAGCTAAACCATAGTCTCTCTCGGAGATGAACTTTCAGGCTTGCTTTAGAAATCTCAAGAGATAAAGAGTCAAATAGCTCACCTACGTAACGTAGATCTGTAATTTAGTTTAAGAGGTATCTAAATACTTTTGTTGAATTCAACACAACATCACAAACTGGAAGACTTAGAGCGTGGGTCTCATGTGAATATCACAAAAGCAGGTTTGTATCACATAAAATGGAACTAATATTCCTGTACATGCTCTTCCGTGGCAAGACAGGTGGATAATAAATACACTAATAAAGACATACATAATTACATATGCAAATGAATTTCAAATTCCTTTGAAGGAAATTACGCATTTGAATGAGGCAAACACTGAAGGAGACTGTCAGTTTGCTAGTGAGGTTCCATAAGCCTGAACCACGCTTCCTGTTTTTAAGAAAGCTGGTGGAAAAAAAAAGGCTGGAGACCTTAAAGACTGGTGGCAGCTGTAGAGATAGATTCATGCTGCCAGGTCCAACACAAAAGAGCATCCAAGGTTTGCCAACATAACTTGATTGTCTGTTGGATAAAGGGTGGGGAGTATTCCTAGAAACAACAAAAACCGGCAAGCGTTATCTTTTCAGTATTATAAACTTGTAAACAAATCAGCAGTAAAAACACACTGGTAGAGCACTAGTATTCCAAGCAAGTTGGTCAGGGTTCTGAATTCAAATTATTAATAATAATCATGATGATGATGAGTCATCATCGACAGCTTAAACCTTCCTTAATTAAGGTTTATTAATGAAGACTAAGGATTGGTGTTAGTTTTGTGCTTAATATATTTACTGTGCTGAAGGCTTATTTTACATTTTTCCACTTTGATAAACTGTAGAGGAATGTTGTTACGAGCAGATGAAGTCCCAGCCTCAAAGGCCAGTTAACCAGCTACAGGTATCTCTAAGTTTAATTCTGGATTTCTGAATTAGGGTAATGTGGTCTGTCTCAGAATTTTTGTGTGCATCCCATGACAATATATAACAAAAATTTTCGCACTGCTCATCACGAAAATTACCATGTATTAGTGTCGTAGTTCATCAAGAAATTTAAGCACGGACTCGACCCTTTGTTCCATCTGGGACATTAATGAGGGAGCAGGAGAATTATAGACAGCTCATTTCCATCCATATGGCATAATAAAGCTCGGTCACAGGCATGCAGATCAGGCTGAATTGAGCCTACATCTAATGCCATGGCTTATGTAAAGAATTACTTGTATTTATTTTGGACATCATTCAAGTGGCATCACGTGATAATCATGAGTTTGACTGGCTCTCTCTTGCCCAACACAAAATCTATATGCCTTAAATAAATGCCTGGTTTTGTATCGATTTATATTTTGTTGAGATACCTGGATGCCTAAAAGCATGCAACCTTCAGCTGAAATTTGTCTGTAATTGAAGCATATTCTAGCATCGATTTCCTGAGTTGATTTCCAGCTTCTCTCTCAGGATACTTCCAGGTGGTGGAAAATTTATTTTTTTCTCTCTTCTAAATTTAGACATTTGCTTTATTAACTTCACAGAAACAGACTAACCTATGAAAATTCCAATATGAAAAATGTTTGATAATTTGACTTGAAAAACACAGAGAAAAACAGGGGAAAGACACACGAGGCATACATTTTGCACTGCAAATGAGATCATATTTACAGACAAGAATCACCCATCTTTAGTTTTATGCACAGACCAAGCCTGTGAAAAATGTTGCTAGTAACTGGATTATAATTTAAAAAACAAATAAACAAAAACAGTAAGAAGAAAAAGAGATCAAATAATGTCTTGCATCCCAAAGAACTTGGAACAATTATACAAAGTACCCTCTGTCCCAAAGTGAATCTTTCCAATAATAGCTGCCACTACCCTGTGGAGGGGTTTTGATGGATAAAGATTTGTTGCTGAATTAGTCTGGCTCAAAGGAATCTCAAGGCCGCTTCGAGAAGCTGAGAACAGAATCTGCTGTGAGAAAGAGGGGCGTTCCTCAATCAGCGGGGTCCCAACATGGCGTGAATAATTTCTCTCCCCACTGCAGCGATGTAATACTGAATGGAGCAGTCTGATGGTGAATTTTAAAGGCATCCCTAGCAGACCCGTAGTTCTAATGAAACTGGAAAATTAAACCAAAAATTTGTTAATAGACTTATTCTGTGGTAATTAGTTGTAAGAGACTTCTCAGTAAATTCACCATGCTAGTTTTTGATGTCATGGGAGAGAATGAAAGAAAGGCTGTTTTTTGAGACCAATAGAATGCCAAATTTGGAACTAAGTTTTGATACATGAATTCTTGTAGTTGCCAGAAAGTCCTATACCTCTCTTAGGTTAAGATTTGTTAAGTAAATTGTAAGCTCAAATAACGTTTTCTGAGAATTCTGTTTAGTTGCATGGCCTGCAAGAAGCTGCTTGGATGGCGCAGATCTGCTTGCTGCAAGTGAGAAATCTCCAAGGAACTTTCAAATGCTCTATTTCCGCTAGTATTAACAGCCAATGTTTCGATAAAGCAACAACTGCACTGATAGATCTGAAACAGGACTTCGATCCGGTAAGGGAAAACAATATCCAATAAATATGACAGCTAAAATGGAGTTAGAAATGTTGAGGAATAAATTTATGACAACCTTACAGGCTGACTGCATTCGATTGGACTTGCAGATTTGTCTATGAAACAACCTGTGGCTGTTGTGGGACAGTATGATGACATTGCTAGCAGACTGATATACCGACTGTTATATATCAATTGTCACTCTGATCAAGAAAATGCAGGGAATGAATTTAAGTTTTAATAGGCCATGATCCTTTTGTCATATATGTACCATTTGTGAAATTTAATTCTGATTTTTTTTTTATTTGTAATTTATGTCTTTGTAAATTGCACTAGCCGTTTTTTTTTAGCAGCACAGCTTTTGGCATGCATAAATGTAAATTGCTGCAGAACCTGCAAGCCTTTAACATCAGGTCATAGGCCATACTTGTATTTGGTCTGATCCCACATAATTGCAAAGTTTTTGTTGATGGTTCTGGGAAGTCTCATAAAGCTGTAGTGGTTTGGTATAAAGATAATGATTGGCATCATTCTGTAAAAATTACTGAAGGTTCAACCCAATTAGCAGAACTTGGCACAGCTTTAAATTCCTTAGAGCTTTTTAAGGAGCAACCTCTAAATTTGATTTGTGATTTTGAGTACATAGTCAAGATCCAACGCATATTGCTAGTTTAAACTGGGTTTTTAAACTAACGAAGTCATGAGCTTTGAAAAAATTAAAACCAGTTTTTATTATCACTGAAGTGATGATCGTGTTTTGTAAGTTACTTTATCAATTCTTGTAAAGTAGAACTTACCACACATACACGTGATGTGCCACCACAGTACCAAGCCTTATCTAATCATTGCACCAAATAGGATTTACCTTTTAAAGGCTTTTATAGACTGGGAAACTTGCATTTCATAGCATTTTGTATACGTTGTCCATCAAGAGAAGGAGAGGGTGGCATACAGCAGCACTGTAATTCACAACCGTTGATTTGTAAAGGCTGGCTTATACTATTGGTTTACTAACCTCTATTCACTATGAAATTAATATGGATCTCAGTCCTGTCAAGCCTTAACTATGGCTTTAACTAATGTCAGATACCATGTAGTCAGCATGCATTCAATAAAATTTTAAGTGTAAAATAATTTGCTTTTTTTCCCCTCTTCATGGCATGTGCGGCTGTAATGCTCCTTGGATTTTAGCTTAGTGTTGTTAGACTTAGCATGTGATTTTGTTGTTGTTGTTGTTTTGTTTTGCCCGACTTCTCAATTAACTTAGAATTACAATTTTCTCTTGGCTTGTTTACCTGAGAGTTTTTGCTTCTACAATTGTATTGGAGGCTGTTCAGATTTGATAATGTGTTTTTACTATGTAATATGTTCTTCTTAAATGTTTATGTTTGTTAGAATGATACTATGTATATATAGTGCTATAAGAAATGCTGTGTTTATACTGATCTCTCTTGTTATTTCTAGGACCAAAATCGTGGGAGGATGTGTCAACCGAGGACCTTAAAAAATGGCAGGAGGAAGTACTTGAGGTAGCTATTAATGTAGTCCTACTATGCAGTTTGTAATAATGTTTCTTTTTCCTTAATATATAATATGTATAGGAATAAATTCAAATCTTGCTGTGCCATATCATATTTGCAAGAGGTGTTAATCAATTAATTCAACATCTGCCTTAAAATAGGGGTTTAGGATAAATTGGTTAAGACTGTCAGATGAGACAGACTAAAATAGATGACCATTTACCAGTGGTAAGCACCTGTCTTTGTCAGGCTAAAGCCATTACTGTTGTGTGATCTGTATTTTTTTATTCTGAGTACTTACATTAAACAAGCAGTTACTTCTTTTTCTATTTCCCGAACTCCCTTGTAAGAACTCAACAGTGAATTTATTCTAAATCTCAGTGTTTCTGCCGTAACTGCCAAAAGTCACCTTGTTGCTACATTCCTAATATCTGCCTAAAAAGCTAAGTTATGTGGTGTGCCTTGGAAGTTAACACAGAAGCTGTTTTGAACCCCACAGAGTGAGGTGACAAGGGGTAAAATTCAGTCTTGGGAAACAAGAGAGTATCTAATGGAGAGAGCAAAGGGGCTGTATTTCCCTTTCCTTTTCCACTCCTGGGTAATACCTTGTGCATCATCTACTAATCCTTGCTGCACAACTTTACAGACTAAATACATTAAGGACTGTAAGAGGAATTATCTGTCTTAGCCTGGGCCAAGGTAGCTAAAGCTTACATCGTTGTAGCGATTTTAACAGCAATAGTATGACAAGAAGTAAGTGATCAGGTAACTTTTAACATGTATAGTATTTGTGGCTTTTCTGATCAGGCCGTGGGAAACCTGATGGAAACGGAATTATTATTTAGGAAGTGCCTAGTTGTGAGATGTACCAAAGTAAACAAAGGCATCCATTAATTACTATTCTAATATTCTTCTGTCGTTTCTTCTTTTCCTGTTTCTAATTGCAGTGTAACAGAGGAAGTGAAAGGAATGCAGGTAAAGTGTTTAAGAAAATAAGTGCCATAGATTATCTTATCCAAAGAGTCTTGACTTAATAGAAGACATCCTGCTTTTATGCCAAACTCTCTAGGATACTCACTGTTTTGTGGGGGGAACTACACAAAACCAATAATGTTCATAATTAAAAGCTTGAGTAAATACATTATAATTGATATTGCTGTCATCACAAGTTGTTTAAAATAATCTCACCTGATCAATTAAACAGATAGCTTGTTGTTGTATATGTCAGTTTCGGCAGATGTTCGTTGAATCTAAAAATTCCAGCCCTAAGTTACATGGATGTTCAAGTGGAGAGATTTGGAGGTTGCTAACTTTTTGAAGTAATTAGATAAGCAGGCATATTAAAAAATGAGTGTTAAAAGAATCTCATTAAGTTGCATGATGAACTATCAAAAATTTAGCAGATTATGCTGTATACTGATTGAATCAGGCTGCCTGCAGGAAAAGGTTCATTAGAGACGAGGTATCACGATGAAAGTCATATCAAGACTGCACACCTAAGTGTAATTCTGATACTACTTAGGGAGATGTATGCCATATGAAAATTTTCTCATTGTTCTGAAAAGGTCCTGTATGTTCCAAAAAAATACAAGTTTTTACTGGAATAAATGATTGGGGGGGGAAAGCTGATGTGTAGTACAGCACAGAGCTGATTTTCTTAAGGCTTTGCAGTCTTTATTTCTTTTTTTTTTGGTGTTGCTTATTTAATGACATTCATCTAAGAAACCCTTAGCTGAACATCTGAGGACAAAACACAATCTAGTGTCTCTGTCTCCCTATAATCCTACCAAAAAGGTTTTCCATACAGGCTTCAGGTATACTTTGAATCAGCGTATAATTAAAACAGTGAGCTGGGAAGAGTCTGATATAAAAAGATTCTGATGGTCCAGACCTTTGCCTCCAGCTTTTAGAAAATATATGCCAAAGGGTCTGAAAACTACAAAAAAATGACTGTTTGCAATCTGTGGTAAAACTCAGAAATTAAGCATCCAGCAGTTAGTTTTTTTAAAAGATACAGTGTTGGAAGTCTTTCAGAACTAAGTTTTTGTTAATCTTTGTGTGTTGACCTAAGGTCTGAACACCTTAGAAGTTCTTATTGAAGGAACTGACTTGGAGTTTATTTAATGCTATGAAGACTTGATCTAATTATTTTTAAATGTACTGCATCACAGATAAGGTAGAAAAGAAAAAAAAAAACGATGTCTGTCTTATTTTTTCCAACTTTGAATATAACTTGAGCAAAGTCTTTAGTATTTAGTTATGTTTTAAGTTATGCTAGGGAAGATATATTTAACTGAATATTGAAGGCGTTAACATCTTTTGTTATGAGGAAAAACCTACTTTTACAGATTAGGATTTATACCTGTATATTTATATATCATGTAAAAGATGGAATTTCATAGATTTTGTTCAATTTAAGAAAATCATATATTGTACTGACTTTTTTTATTTGAAATGCAAAAGTAAATGGAGTGAGCATTTGAAGTGGCTGATTATGGTTGGTGTAACCCTTTAAAAAAAAAAAGGCTCTGGCTAAGGATTATTAAAGCTACTGTGCACATTTTACCTGTCTTCTATATTCTTAAGTGGGCCTGATATGTATTTTCAGTTAGGATACATAAAGTTCTATGCTATTAAGTGTGAACATTTAAAATATCTTTATGAGATCCAAATACTTATTAGTGAACCCTTTGTTTAGTGACAGTCTTGAGTAGGGTAAACATAGCTGCTTAAGCACATGTACTATTTTTATTATTTAAGTCACATGCATTCAATCATGAGAAGTCCTGCTACAGCTGTAATACCAGCAGAGTCGTATGTTTGGGGATACAGATCTTCTCTTTTGCGAAAGATTAAGTTTCTGTAATTTATGCAGCATTAGCAATAGATTTAAGCAATATTTTTTTTTTATACACACCTTATCATATGCACTCTATACAGACTTGAGAGGTTGTGGCTTGCTATAGATATGTTTTTATATCTAACAAGGCAGTGGTTAGAAATGTAACTTTTTTTCTGCAATATCAGAACAGTTTTCAGTCGGATTAATTTTAATAGCAACAGTATTTTTCTTAGAGGTTCATTATGAAATAAACTTGTGTGGAAGTCACATTTATTTGAAGATGGCTGCTTCTCTGTGGATGTCTTGTCGGTTTTATTTAAATCCATTTGAGTTGCGGTAGCAAATGTAAAAAATAGAGATCTCTGCTGAAATAGGCAGCTCTTACAGTCTTCATATTTCTTCTGCTGCTTCTGAGATAAATGGAGGGGGAACAACCCAAAAAGATTGTGAGTGGGTCTATCTGTGCAGGAAGAGAGGCACAGCACTTTTGGAATGTCCCCTTGCCAAAAATCATTAAAAAGATGCAATAGAGGTTTGGGGCTCCATCCTCAGGCTTCAGGAGTAGTTCATCTTTTTCTTATCCTTTTCAACACACGTCAAGAAAAATGCAGAAAAAGTCTGCAGTTGTCTTCCTTTTCTACAAGTGATACCAACTGATAAAAGGGTAAATTTTATTTTCTGTAGTGCTTCATGGGTTAAGAAGAAAACAATATGGTAGATGCGCATCTCTGATCAGAATTAGTCTGCTGCATTTGACTAGAACGTTGTTCTGTCACTTATCTGCTCTTTGTAACAGTCCTATGTAAGTTCTCCATTTGCAAAATGTCAATGTTAAATATTTTTCCAAGTAAGAGCATATATAAATGATCAATTAACGAGTTTGGGTATAATATTGGTTTGTAACTTATCAAACTGAAGAACTGAATTATTTTTTTCCTCCTGTGCATGCTAAGAAATGTCAAAGCAACATAACAGTGATTTTGAGGATGGACATTCAACGGGACATCAGGTATGGGCACCACATTGCGTCTACTGTTACAAAGCCTCTTTAGGAAAAAGTATTTATGCACTCAAAAGCTGAGAAAATGATCATGAACAGGTGATCCTGTACCATACCTGTGGGAAACTACAGCGGGTCTGTGGAATCCTTGACAGAAAATATGGGAGCAGAGATCAGCCTTGAAGATATTAAGATTTACCCTTAAGAAGGATGGGAGTAAAGGAGTATCCGCAGGTATGGAGTTGTACCCGTGAGAGAGGAGAGACGTACCCGTGAGAGAGAAGGGGATAGAAGAATAACATGGATGACAGCAAAATTAACCAATGAGATGTTAGTGCTGTAACTTGTAACCAATAGTGAAAAGACACATGAACTGGTAGAAATGTATAAAAATGCACTTGTAGCAATAAATGGCACCTATTACCCTATTACTTCAATCTTGAAGGAACTTGGTCTATGTCGTTTGTCCGTCTCAACCGCGACACATACCTATAAAGTTAGATTTTTAAATGCCTACTCATTGCTAAATTGAATCACTTTGTTCTCCTTAAGTAAGAACTTCTGAAAAAAAAAATAAAAAATGAGGGCTTAAAGTATTGTGCTGCAGTTCTACTGCAGCGCTTCAAATTTTTAGATACCTTATTCAACAATTGTTTTGTAGTTCCCCACATGTAGTTGCATTATTTTATGAAAAATGTGTCTTTACTTGCTAGGTGCACAGAATCATAGAATCATTTTGGTTGGAAAAGACCCTCGAGATCATTGTGCCCAACCATTAACCTAACTCTGTCACTAAACCATGTCCTTAAGAACTTCATCTACACATCTTTTGAATGCTTCCGGGAATGGTGACTCCACCACTTCCCTGGGCAGCCTGACAACCCTTTCTGTGAAGAATTTTTTTCTAATATCCAACCTAAACCTCCCCTGGGACAACTTGAGGCCATTTCCTCTTGTCCTATCCCTTGTTACCTGGGAGAAGAGACCAACACACTCCATGCAACAGCCTCCTTTCAGGGTTGTAGAGAGCGATAAGGTCTCCCCTCAGCCTTCTTTTCTCCAGGCTAAACAGCCCCAGTTCCCTCAGCCGCTCCTCATCAGACTTGTGCTCCAGACCCTTGGCCAGCTTCGTCACCCTCCTCTGCACTCTCTCCAGCACCTCAATGTCTTTCTTGTAGTGAGGGGCCCAAAACTGAGAACAGTATTCAAGATGGGGCCTCACCAGCGCTGAATACAACAGACTGGTTAATATAGCTTATGCTACCAGGTCTTAAAATTCCTTTAATGTTCTTTTAAGGAATCTCCTGAGACCTCTTGCGTGAATACATCTGATACAGGTGGGTGTTTTAATTTACTTTTTAGAAATTTTTTTTTTTGCTTTTTGAAACTTGTATTACTCATGATCTTTTTATTCTTGTGCATATGAGAACTTGTTACTTTGCGTAAATTAAACTATGGCTAGGTGGTTACCAGCATGTAATGATAAACAAAACAGCTGCAGCAAAATATGGTTAGCTGGTGTTTAAATACTCTGGTATATATTAGGTGCTTCACACACATAGCTGTCACCAAGGCAGATGATTGCTTCCTTCTTGAGGGAAAACAGAAAATAGCAATCATCTGAAATTTGTCCTCCTGTCATTTGAGAGTGTAATTTCAAATATGTATTTGAATGATAAAATCATTTCTGCAAAGTATAGAAAATGTAGTCTTGTGTTTTCTCAACCCGTGTAGTGAAATACAGGAAACTAATTTCAGAGGCGTCTGTAGCTTAGCTTCTTTAAGTGTCCTTTGTGTCTTTTGCACCTATGGGATAAATGAGTGATGCAGTTCAACTCTGGTAGCTTCATAGCAGTGTGCGATAATATGATTATCCACTTCTCCTCCTCCTCCTCCTCCTCTTGCAAATGTTCTACGAAGAGACTGGAGAGGATTTATAGCAGCCTTGGTGAGTCCCAGCTATCTCCAAATGTAGTAGCTTCTTAGAGATGTTGGATTGGATTCCTCACTTAAAAATGGAATTCACCTAGGTGTTCTGGTTTGGGGGTTTGTGGAGTTTGGTTTGGTTTGGTTTTTTGTGTGTGTGTGTTTGTTTTTTTCTAATATACAAAAGGTTAGCAATAGGACATGACAACTCTTAAGAAAAAAGAGTATTTCTAGCTGCTTTAGCTAAAATTTTAGTTTTAGCAGGTTTTTTCCATCTTTAGTATTCATTCAGAGACACTTCTTAGTGAAGGCAGTGTTTCTTCCAGGTTTTATACAGTACTTTTGTTCTGAAAGTATGCGAAGCCTATGAACAGCAGGTACAAATAAACCAAACAGCTCTCACCTGTACATGAAAGTATTGGTCTTCCCTTAATCGGGAAAATTATTAGGTCTACCTCCTTTGGTTTCACAGGAAGTAGCATGGCAAAGTATAGTGATATCTGAACAATTCCCTGTATCTATTAGGGTAGTATCACAGAATAATTAATTTGGAGAGAAAGGGGAAAGTTCAATCTGCATTGTATATTTATCTAAGTGTATTTAAGTTCAGAAGATTGTATCAAAGTCAAAACTTAATAATTACAGTTACCTCCCTAGTAATATATTCAACTCTTCTGTAAGATATCTCTTTCAGATAATGATATCTCTTTTAGATAACATTGTATTGAGTGCATTTCCAGTGAAATAACTTCCTGTATTATTGGTGAAATTTTTCAGAGAGAAAGGTGCAAGTTTTCATTTTTCCTCTCTCTCCTGCACTTGAGCAACAAAGGTGTTCCCGAATTTCCCTTTTGGCCCTTAAAAACATTTCAGGGATCCCTGGAGAAGGTACTTGATTTTTTTTCTGTTTTGGGCCGTGCCGTGATCCTCTGCTAATAACGTTCTAGTGATTTGAAGTATGATTGACAATACATTGAAAACATATTTAAAATTACACTTTTGTGATGTTTCACACCTAGAAGGATATTCAATTTGTATGCAGATCAACTTGTTGTACGATACAACCTCCTTCTAATAACTTGTAATTGACATGATGGAGTCAACCATTCTTGGACACTTGAGTTACCTTTATACAAGAACCTCTCATTTCTATAGCAGTCTAGTAATTTCTGACCGTTTAGGGAGCAGTGTGCCAGATTTGTGCCCAGTTCTACTGGATAAAGAATACTGAATGGCAGAAAGTGAGTATCAGCTGTTAGAGCAGCAATTGGAGGCTGAAACTTTTCCAGATGATAACATTAACATTTTCACTGCTTCCTCCACTATTGATGCTTGGTAACTGGTTTCCTGTGGATAAAGTGATAACTTTTTTTTCTTTTAGTCATGTGGGAAGAAACTTTGATAATCTGACAAGTATGGGTTTCAGTTCTAATAAAACAACTCTGCTGGGGTCAGGTAAACTGTCAAAGACAACCCTCTGTTTGCTCAACATTTTCACCAGATGATGTGAAATTGTGTTGTTTCCCACAAAGATACAGTTTCTTTCATATGTGTCTTTGTTTTAGCTCTATGGCAGCAGGTGTCCACAAAGCTTTAGGTGACGACTGCAGTGACAGGGGACAAAAACGGAAGATGGGATAATTTGGAATATATTTTCATTCGCTTTTTAATAATTTAAGGATAGTGTCAAGAGGCAGCGATGTCGTAGGCATCATAACCAGATCTTTCACTCTTTTTTTTTTTCATTTTCAGGGGTATTCTCCTTTCCTCTTTCCCTCCCTGTGATGAACACAATCATGGGACAACGATATAACAGCCAGGGAATTTCAAATATGAGAACTTAGAATGCAGCTACATGTTTTCTGATCATGAAAGACTAAGGCTTTAGCTAGTGATGAATTTGCAGGTCTGATACACCTAGCAAAGAAATGCTTTATTGTGTTTCATTCACAAACATACCACATAGAATACCTAAAAATTAAGTTGGAAGATTTGGACTTGCTTTTTAATATTATTAAGTCTGTCTTATTTCTTGCATTGGCAATTCTAAGGCAGTCTTGACGAGAAGCAAATAGGAAAAGGTAGCATAGTAGAAGGTCCTCACTGTCTCTGTTGGGAAATTTAGGAATGTAGTAGGAAATAAGTGGGAATGATACCTTAATTAATAGTGAATCTTGCCATTCAGTACTTAGAAAATATTTCCCATCTGAAATTGTTAGCGTAAATCTTGAAGAACTGGTTGCAAACAAGTTATCTCCACTCTTTGTTCCACTCATGCCATTTAGGAATCTATAAGCCATGCTTTTAAATTTGATTTGAAATGGAAAGGTAATACAGATAAACAGTTTTAGTGTAGAAAAGAGTTTTCTAAAACGAAACCTGTTAGCAAATGAGTCATACAGGGTGTGTTTAAAAACATTTCTGGTTTGGTTTTGAGTTCAACTAGGTTTTATTTAGTATTTATTTTCAAATTGTAGGTGAAGAAAGTGATACCGATACAGTTTCAGTAAGAAGAAAATTTCAAGACATTCACTTACAGGTAAAAATTTCTGATGTCTAACGCAATGGAATAATTTTATGTTCAATAGACATGATTTGTAAGAAACAGTGCAGACTATATCCAATTTCTTTTTCTTTTTTTTTTTTTTCCTGCTTTGTTCTTTGAACCCTGAGGTGTGAGTTGATCCTCACTTCAGTAATTTTTCTGAAAAGCCTAAATTTGAATGTTGTAGAGAAAAAGGGAGTTTTAGCTTTATTTTGGTTTTGGGGATAAGGGAGATTAGGGGCACGAAGGATTCTGTTAGATGGTATGGCTTCTGTTTCCTACTCAAGTTGCCAGGGATGTATAGTTTATCTAGGTATATATATATATATCTCCATGTATAGATTCTCATATTTGGGAAAGGGATTAAAATATGACACATAATGTAGAAGTTGCAAAAATAAATAGCCTTTCCAAGATTAAACTGGTAACTCTTAAAAATTGTTACTGAAGTCTGACTAGACATTTTCTTCCTTGTCTGAAACTTACGAAGGCCCTTAGGACCATAGCTATACAGGACCTATTACAGTAAGGAGAGAGTAGGAGAAGTCACAAATTCACATACCTGAAATAAAATGTTGAAAGCAGATATTTGTTGAGAACGGGTTTTTATTTAGAACATATATTTTGTCAGAACACAGAATATAACTGTCAAATTCACTGAAACATATAAAGTTTTATTGAACAATCCACTCTGTGAACTATGTAGAAAATTTAACATAGCAGGCATATAACAAGTCATAGCGCCTAATACTGCATTTCAATCATCCATCCCAGTTTAGAATTTTTCATGTAGTGTCAATACCCTTATAAAGCACAAACAGGCAGGAATCCAGCAAAAAGAGCTTGATTCTCATCTTACGACTAATATGTTAAGAATCAAAGCTTATTAGCAGATAACAAGAAAATACTGATCACACTGTTAGAACAAACACTACTAACTACAAAATTTAAACTTTGCCATAGAACGGAACCCTGATTCCCTGTAATTCCTGATGAAGCCAAAGGACTAAGCGCCCTGTCAGAAGGGATGAACCAGTCCTGAAGATTTTCATTACAGGTAAGCATAAAACAGGACTAACTGCATGACACATACATAAAATACATCCCTGATTCTTGGAAGAAGAAAGAAAAACAAAACAAACCCAAACTTTATAAAGCAAAGTTTTTTCTGTAGCAGTCCATGAATGCTCCTTGGTGGGTTTCAACCAGGAAGTCACCCAAGCGATTGCTGGGATTTGTCATCTTTACCCACAATGTAGCTTAGTTTTCTGGATACCCTATAGAAAAGAATTGTTAAGATTATAAAGTAAATTACACAAAAATACTATGCCTGCCAGAACTCTGATGAACAGAACGAAATTGAAACAAATCATCAAAGCAAGATATCTGAACATCTTGACTGTAAACAGCAGCAGGACTCCTTGTCCACATTCCTATGTGCTCTCAGCTAGAGAGAAAACTTTTCATCCTATGTCATTTTAATGTCTCCATAATGCTACTCTCTTAACCTAAATTATATAAGTACCTCTTAAACTTCCCGATGTAAGCTCAGAATATATTCACCAATAGCTAAAAAAGAAAGATACAAGTGAGAATGTAATTATTCTCTTGCATATTACTTAAGAAACTGTTGGGACATGGCTAATAGAAAAGGGGCATGGCTCTACTGATCCATTATATCAGGAGAATTTGTTCTGAGTTAGCATAAGTAGGCCTCAGTGAGCATGAGTCTGGTGTAGCATAGTGGAAAAGTACTGACTGGTTCATAACCTCGGTTACTCTCGGTCAACTGAGCGTTTAGATAAACAAGTTTACGGAACTATCTCCAGCGAAATGAGGAAGTTGCATTCGAGAGAAACCGCAAAGAGAGTTGAGCTCCTTATATATGCTATCCAATCAATAGATGACGAGTAGGCATAATTACTGTATGCTATCCAATTAATAGATGATGAGTAGGCATAATTACTGTAAGCCTTATATAAACCAGCTTAATGTATCAATAAATTGAAGTATGCTTTATCACTCATATTGGGTCGACTGCATTTCTTCCTCCGTCCGCTCGGGTCTGGAACTCTAATGGGATTTCTCTCTACAAGAAACGGCATATTTTGAACCATTTTGGTTTACATCTGGCAATTCAGTATAGCACTATAGCTGTACAACAGCAGTCACACAGAGCTCAAGAAAAGTTTTAGTTATGAACATTGCTTTTTCTGAAATACGTCTTTCATAATCACCTTCTCCAGAAAGGCTATCAAGTTTGAGACAGGAAGACAATACTGGTTTCTTTCCACCACCATTCATTACAAATGCAGCATTTTGCCACGTGGCTTAAGCATAAAAGTTCTGAGGGCTCTGTAGCCATTAAACAAGAGCTTCACTCCTTGGAACCATATACAAGAACGACACACTACAGGCCCAAGGAAGCTTGACAGCTGACAGCCCATCTGAGTTATATCTAAAATAATAAATGCGTCTACAAGGAACAGAAAGAAGGACTAGAGTAGCTATTCAGTCAAGCCATCTTACTACCTTACGTTCACTGGCCAGCCATGCTGAAGTCTGGCTAGTTTTGTCCAGACACTTGCCTCCCAGTGTTTGAGTCTGCAGGTCTGATTAGCTTGGGCTTTCCCAAGCATCCGTTCTGATTTTCATTCTAGAAGTACACATGTAAGCAACAGCCTCCACACCTTTAGTATAGATGTAAAGCACCAAGAATTTCTTTTGGATTTTCTTTTTGAGGAAGAACTTACCTTTTGCGACAGTACTGTGCATTTCTGGGACTGCTGTAATTCTTCACTGCACTAGGCCAACCAGAGTTGGTACCTGCAATCCCAGATTCTGGTGGTAGAAAACAGTAGTATGAAAAGGGTAAGAACAATGCTGAGTAGCATGGACACTACTGTATGTTGTTAAAATGTTAGCCTGTTAAGACATGGGTAATACTTCACTGGCATACTTCAATGAGCAAGTTTCCTTACAAAAATATTCTAATTCAAAAGGTGCTGGCAAAACTTAATTTCAAATACATTTTGCACACTGTACTTAAGTATAAGCTATATTTCTTCAAAAATGCTTATGCCATTAGAAAAACGTAGAAGGAACTGCTGATACCAGAAAAAAAAAAAACATAATACATAAAGTATTAGTTAAAATTTGAGGAAGGCAAAATAAACAGATGTCCACCTCAAATAAACAAATTATTTACAATTAACCAGCAATGAAAATGCAACAAGGCAAGAAACATGCAAATTGGTACATTTCTTCTGCTATTTTCTTTTTGTATACCAGTTGACAATATTTCAAGGCACCTTCTTCAGTATTTTCCTTTACATATTAGTTGTTATCTTGATGTCAAGGTTCATAAAAATAAAACAAACATTTTACTTAGTAGGAAAAAAAGTTCATGTTATGTTACAGACTGTCGAGGGTTAAGATTGCGGGGTGACAATAAAACCCTGGCAGATGTATTGTTAACCCCCTCTCCCCCCCCACTTCCCCCTTTTTGCCCCTCCCTCTCCCCCCTTCCCACTCAGGACAGGCGATCGGGAGGGAAAGAAGGACTGTCCTAGCAAAAAAACGAAAGTATTGTTAGTCAGCCTTTCTAAAGATTCGCTCGACCAATTAGCAAACACAGAGCCGTACTGCTCTTTAATCTCTCCTGGAGGCTTTTCAAGGTAAAGCAGACGGGAGTAGAAATTCACTAGCGGCTGCAGTATAATGAAATAGACCAGTGACAAACCAAGCAGCATCATCATGACCATTGTCCAGTTCCTTGTTGTTATATAATGAATACTTCGATTTAAACAGAAGGCCCAACACAGATATGGAATCAGTGAGCACAATGTAGAAAATAACTGATACAACTTATGCCATAACATCTTTAAATCAGTGTAATTCACTTTGCCTTAATACAACTAAATAATATCCAAAGCAAACAGATGCGCGAGTATCACAACTCTATGAGTTGGCACCGTGCCAAGAAAATTGAAAGGTATGTTAGAGCAGTAGAAAAGCCAAAAATCTTCAAATTTACCCCTTTCTCTTGCCCCATGTTGGGTGCCAATTATTTGTCGAGGGTTAAGATTGCGGGGTGACAATAAATCCCTGGCAGATGTATTGTTAACCCCCTCTCCCCCCCACTTCCCCCTTTTTGCCCCTCCCTCTCCCCCCCTTCCCACTCAGGACAGGTGATCGGGAGGGAAAGAAGGACAGAGAGAAGAGAGTTGGAAAAATTAACAATGTTTTACTAATGCTACTAATAAGAATAGAGAAAATAATACAAAATATACAAAACCAATCTTGAAAGTCTTAGCAACTGCAGAGCCGTCAACCAAAGTCCTGGATTAGACTCTGCAGCCAATCGGTGCTGGATTCAGTCTGTCACTAGGCCTCAGTTTGCAGGGACGACTAGCAAGGTCCTCTCCTAATGTCGTCCATAAGGAAAAAGGGCAAAAGGGACGAGATCCTCGTGATCTCGCACTTTTATATGAAGTATTCACATGACTGGGATGTTATACACAGTTGGTCAGTTTCTTGGTCACTTGTTTCTCGTCGCCCCTCTCGCGAGATGTCCATTCGTGTTTATCAATAAGTTTGCATTCCATTCCTAGGTTTACCAAAACATGTGTCTGGTTCTCCAGGAAAATGCAGTTAATATGAAGGCTTTAGCTGACAGGCAAATTCACTGAAAGAGAAACTTGTTTTTAACAAAACCAGGACAATCACAAAGTTCTCTATTCTCATTTCCGAAAGTTTGATTCTGTATGTCTTCATGTCTACTGCTGCATATGCTAGGCTGTGCTCGCTTCAGTTTAGGAGGTCTGAACCCTCTTATTTTGACTAAGGTGACATTGAGCTTTGGTCTTCCAGAGGGGTGTCTTCTGTGCCTTAATTGTCCAAACATGTATTTTGACTCTTTTCTCCGAGTCTGCTTTGTCATGAGCCTTGTAAGTAACTCTGACATCCCTGGATACAAGTCTGCAAGAGTTACATTGCTCCAGGAGCATTCCTCATCTGCAGACTGGTATTCTTCCAAGATACTCTCCTACGAGAGAGCAGAAGGAGTCGCCGGATAAGAACTGGGCAAAAGAACTGTGTGAAAGATCAGATCACCTATTAGTGAGTGAATCCAACAGTTGGCAACGCGGTCATGCTGATCGTGACGGGAAAGGGGACTCGTTGAAAGGGGCAGGTATCCCACAACTCCTGGAAGAGACACTAGTTGACACACCACAACTACAGACACGATAAGTTTCTGAAATCCTGAGGCAGTCAACAGATCTTGCATATCCAGCTATGAGAAAGGTGTCTGAAACCAACAAAGCAGCCAAATCATTTGCAACTATTAATCAGGGTCCCAATGAGAATTACATGCAATTTATTGACCACCTTTAAGAGGCCATCAGTAAGCAGGTCGAAAACTTAGAAGCTAAGGAAGCACTAGTGTTGAGATTAGCAGCAGAGAATGCTAATGTTTGCTATCAACATGTCATTTGCGAGTTTTACAGTACATATTATGTGCTCCTGTGTATTGCCTCTCTGAAAATCAAGCAGTTTGTCAGGAATGTGAGCTAATTGTTTTACTAGTTGCAAGCAGCCTTGTGCCTACCCCCCCCCCTTCTCAAAGTTTTTACTTGCAAGATGGGGTCAGGAATTATTGTTTTCAGTTGTGTTCCTAAAAAATCAGTATTGGGAGGTGTTTTAAAACTTAGGAACTATGAGGAAGGAAGATCTTTTTAAATATTGAAATCCATGTTAGCTGCTGTATAAGTTAAATGATTGGGAAAAGTGTCCGGAGAATAGAATCTTGTTGCGATTAATGTTGTTTTTGAGGCCAGAAGAGCAGGACAAAACAAATCTCTACAAGAAATCATTAAATCATTTCAGACAGTTTTACAGGTGGGGCGATTTGAACTTCAACAAGCTGAGAGAGTTAACTGATAACACACAGGTCAGAAAACTTGTTGAAGTCTGCAGGATGCTTTCCTTATTAACCTGTTTTCTTTGCGGGTATCTGTTTAAGTATGTTGCAATTTTGGTAGGTCTGTACTATATGGTACGATAAGTTCCCAGTCTGTTAAATCATGAGAATCCGTTGACTCAAAGTGTGCATTTTGTGATAATTCAGAAGATCATGAGTAATTTAATTCTTTACTGCGTGAATGTGATGGTAAAATTTTGCGTGTAGTAGCTGTTATTTTTCTCTCCAGCATGCTACCTTTATTCCGGCATTCAGACTTGCGCAACTCTGTGACCGGCTGTGTCTCATCTCGGTGTGGTGGATTTGGCTTTTCCATATGCACACCATGGAAAGAATCCTGGTTTTGGTATAACAGCTGTAGTGCACCAGATGAGACACTAAAAAAAAAAAAAAAACAAATAAAAAAAAAAAAACCAAAAACTGCGGCAGCGGGGGGGTGGGTGCCGATGGGGCTCCAGCGCGCACTGACTTTTTTTGTCAGGGAGACCCAGAGGTACCTCCACCTGGCTGAGCAGTAAGCGGTTCAAAGGTACAATGCAAAAATTGAGATATTGTCTTAAATTAGTGTGACTGTGATCCTTATGCATATTTGAACTGGGTATTTGGTTTTCGTATCTGAGCTCAGTATTTTAGTTTGCATATTCATATTTGGTACCAAAAGAATCTTGTTTGGGGAGATAATTACAAAATGGGAACTGGTTCCACTGCTAAAATTCCACCTTGCCCCCCCTTAGGATGCATCCTTACACATTAGAATGATTGCTTATATTGTTAGAAAAGCATTTAAATTCTTAAAATGCTATGATAGATGTGAATTTAGAAGAGGTTGTATTTAGATCTAGGAAAACAGAATGATGGATTTATGTTTGCTATACTGGTTTATACTGTTTTTTGACATCTCTAAATTGTAAAAGGTAATTGGAGCTAAGGAAAGTAACTATGGCTGAGCTACTTGAAATTGCGTATAAAGTGTATTATGGCTGGAATGAAATGGGAAAACAAAAGACCAAAATATCCCAGGCCTGTGTGCAGCTCATTGTAACTGAGAAGTTTCCCAGAGCCTCCTACTTCGTACCAGCCATTATGCCAGCTGCGTGACCTTGGCTATATCTACACTGCAAAGAAAGAAAAAACAACTGGAAAAACCTGGCTGCCTGCTTTTAAAGCAGTGAAAGGGGGGTTCTCTCTCCCCACCACTGCAGCGATGTAACACTGAATGGAGCAGTCCAAGGGTGAAGTTTAAAGGCATCCTTAGCAGACCCATAGTTCTAATGAAACTGGAAAATCAAACCAAAATTTTGTTGATAGACTTATTCTGTGGTAATTGGTTGTAAGAGACTTCTTAGTAAATTCACCATGCTAGTTTTTGAGGTCATGGGAGAGAATGAAAGAAAGGCCGTTTTTTGAGACCAATAGAATGCCAAATTTGGAACAAAGTTTTAATACATGAATTCTTATAGTTGCCAGAAAGTCCTATACCTCTCCTAGGTTAAGATTTGTTAAGTAAATTGTAAGCTCAAATAACGTTTTCTGAGAATTCTGTTTAGTTGCATGGCCTACAAGAAGCTGCTTGGATGGCGCAGATCTGCTTGCTGCAAGTGAGAAATCTCCAAGGAACTTTCAAATGCTGTATTTCCACTAGTATTAACAGCCAATGTTTCGATAAACCAAATACTACACTGATAGATCTGAAACAGGACTTCGATCTGGTAAGGGAAAACAATATCCAATAAATATGACAGCCAAAATGGAGTTGGAAACTTTGAGGAATGAATTTATGACGACTTTACAGGCTGACTGCATTCAATTGGACTTGCAGATTTGTCTATGAAACAACCTGTGGCTATTGTGGAACAGTATGATGAGAATGCTAACAGACTGATATACCAGTTGTCACTCTGATCAAGAAAATGCAGGGAATGAATTTAAGTTTTAATAGGCCATGATCCTTTTGTCATATATGTACCATTTGTGAAATTGAATTCTGAATCTTTTTTTTTATTTGTAATCTATGTCTTTGTAAATTGCACTAGCTGGTTTTCTTAACAGCACAGCTTTTGGCATGCCTAAATGTAAATTGATGCAGAACCTGCAAGTCTTTAACATCAGGTCATAGGCCACACTTGTATTTGGTCTGATCCCACATAATTGCAAAGTTTTTGTTGATGGTTCTGGGAAGTCTCATAAAGCTGTAGTGGTTTGGTGTGAAGATAACAATTGGCATCATTCTGTAAAAATTATTGAAGGTTCAACCCAATTAGCAGAACTTGGCACAGCTTTACATTACTTAGAGCTTTTTAAGGAGGAACCTCTAAATTTGATTTGTGACTTTGAGTACGTAGTCAAGATCTAACACACGTATCTGGTTCTGAACCTTTTTTGTTTGTTTGTTTGTTTAAAAGGGGGGGAAGTAGGGGAAACACCACAAAACCAATTGTCAAAAGCATTGTATGTGGTGAAATACTTTGCAAGTATGACCAAAAACCACGCTAAACCAGAAAGAGCCTACATTAGTTATGGTCAAATCACTAGTCAATGAAAAAGGCCTCATCAATCGATAACCTGGGGAAAAGGTTATGTTTGTGTCATTACAGGACAAGGATTGAAGTGGATTCAACAAAGATTCAACAGATGCAGATGGACAGGAGGGAGATAATTTGTGAGGACTGTTTCAGATGTAAACCATGGATCCTAATTCATTGTTATAGATGCTCACAGACCTGGTGGTCTAGAAGCCTATTAGTAAGAAGGTGGTGTACCTTCTGTGGAGAATGGCAATTTGAACAATCAGCAGGAGATCCAAAAGGGTGATATTATGATTAGATAGTCAATGAATAGATAAGGGAAAATTATGAGATATCCCTACCATAGTAATCTAAGTTTAGCAACTAATAAAGTTTTAGAAGGGATATTAAGGTTAAGCTATTGATCTTTTAAATAGGTTAAGATAACTTTTAAGATATTAATTCAATTATTAGTATATGCTGATGGTATTAAGTATATTACTCTATAAACTGCGCAGTTATATATATTTAGGAGGTTAAGAGAAAATATTGTATTAACTTGTCTGGTTATTTTGAATCTATTAAAATAGTGTGTTAATAAGGTTGTCGTAGTAGAATTAAGGTTTTAAGAATAGGCAGGTAGTTGTTTGATCTTATTAAGTAAGGTTTAACTGCATTATATGTAATTGTAATTATGTTGTTAATCACGTGTTCTGTGTTGCAGTATATTTCAAAAATGATGTACCGTGCGGTTTAAGGGGCCTGACTAATTCAGGAAAAGAAAGGGGGAAGTGTGGAAAGGTTTTGATAGATAAAGATTTGTTGCTGAATTAGTCAGGCTCAAAGGAATTTCAAGGCCTCTTAGAGAAGCTGAGAACAGAATCTGCTGTGAGAGAGAGGGGCGTTCCTCAGTCACCGGGGTCCTGGCATGGCGTGAATCATCGGATGTATCATCAGTGAGACTCCAGCGCATGGACAGCCCACGATACTCATTTAGCAAATCCATGCTTGGAGCGTGGACGTGTGATTGGAATATAGTTACGTATATAAGGAGACTTGTTTCTGTAATAAATGGCTTTAGCGTGATTCACATTGGATCGACTTGTTTTGCTGAGTCTTTATCTTGTTCCTACAGTGGGAAACTGCAGCGGGTCTGTGGAATCCTTGACAGAAAATATGGGAGTAGAGATCAGCCTTGAAGATATTAAGATTTACCCTTGAGATGGATGGGAGTAAAGGAGCATCCGGAGATATGGAGTTGTACCTGTGAGAGAGAAGGGGATAGAAGAATAACATGGATGACAGAAAAATTAACCAATGAGATGTTAGTGCTGTAACTTGTAACCAATAGTGAAAAGACACATGAACTGGTAGAATTGTATAAAAATGCACTTGTAGCAATAAATGGCACCTATTACCTATCACTTTCATCTTGAAAGAATTTGGTCTATGTCGTTTGTCCGTCTCAACCGCGACATCTGGTGACTCCGACGTGATCCTGCCTGAAGAGGATCTCGCATGACAAGGTGACAACGTGAAGCTGTGAACAGCCGAAGAAGAGCTGTGGAGATGGAGCCTGGTACAGCTGATAGAGCAGCCGAGGAGAGCTGCCGAAGATCCGGATCGTTGAAAAGACACCTTGCTAAGGAGTAGGTGAGCTACCGGGAACATGGGGGGAAACTTATCTAAAGAGGGTACTATATTATCCACATGGAAGCTACTTCTGAAGAACTGGGGTGTTAGCCTTCCGGAACTGACTTTAAGAAAAATGTTACTATGGGGCAAAGCACAAGGTTTAGAGGTTAATCCTGTGACAGCATTTAGTGTGTCACAATGGATGGACTTGGGAGAGAAACTGTTTGACAGTGCTACCCAAGGGTCCAAGGAAGCAACTGAACTGTTAACAGCGTGGCGCGTGTTATTAGATACTCTGAAAGAGTTAAAACAGCAACAGGATAAAGCAGAGGTGGCGGAGGGGGATGGTCTTCCTGGCTCTCCTGGGCCAGATTAGGAGGAAAAAGCAAGATTAAGTACTACTCCGACCCCCCCTGTTACTAAAGATTCGTCAAAACCGCCCAAGTCCATATTATCTGACACGGATAAGGATCCACGGCACTTTCTTGGAAAGTTAAAAGGAATAAAGGAGGAGTGTACGTATGTGTGGCCCTGAGATCAGAAAAAAATTATGAAAGACTCGTATACATATGTGTGGCCCCGAGATCAGATAAAAGCTATCAAAGACTCACATGAAAAAACAGCGTTGGGTTATATACGATCTCGGGAGGGGCCCCTGGAGCACCAGTCAGAGTGATGCGTTCAACCGACTGCTCCGCCGTTATCAATCACGGCTCAAACCTCTCCTCTACCATCATCAACCGCGGTTCCGCCGTCTGCGTCACCGCCATTAATCACAGTTCAGCCCTCTGCCCCGCCGCTATCAGTCACGGAAGAAAAAAATGGACATTTTTTTTCCTATCCCCCCTTGTCTGGAGATTTAGGTGGGGAGGATCCCCCCGTGGTGAGCCAGACCGAGCCAAATAACATAATTCCTATAGATTTGGGTCCCCCCCAGCCTGCCCCCGCCCCCCTCCCAAGCTGATGCAGAGCAAATTCCTGAGGGTGGGGGTAGAGTTTCAGAGCATAAACTGAACTTACCAAAAAGTTGGGATTTACCCCCAGCTTCGATTACAGTTAGACCACGGGACCCTGTGCATTTCTGGAAAAGGGTGAAGGAAAAAAGTATTTGGCAGCAAAGGGCTGAGGCACAAGCAGTGGTAAACGTACGCTTCCCAGACACTGATCCCCGTTCTGCTACTGGTGTGGATGTATTGATGGGCTCGGGGCCGTATATTGATCTGCGACTTCAAGCGCAATGGCCTCCTCTAGTGCTTGAGCAAGTGAAGGCCATAGGGATCCAGGCTATAATTAGAACAGCAGAGCTGGCAGAACCAAAACAGAGATATACTGCTATCAAGTAGGGTCCTAAAGTGCCGTTTCTTTCCTTCGTTGAAAAATTACAAGCGGCTGTCGAACATCAGGTGTTCGATGCAAATGTCTGGGGACTGCTAGTAAAACAGCTAGCTCGTGATGATGCTAATACAGATTGCCAAAAAGTGATTGAAACTTTGCCAGGGGATCCAACTTTAGAAGCAATGATTACTGATTGTGCCAAGGTCGGTTCAGTGGAACATAAAATGCTATGGCAGCAGCTAAAAGAAAAGATCAAAAGTGCTATGAACGCGGTCGGAATGGTCATGTAAGACTCATCAGTCCACGTAAAAACAAACAAGCTTCAAAAGCTGTACACACACCTGTCTATGATACAGCCTCAGTAACTTGCTTCAAATGTGGAAAAAAGGGACATTTTTCTAAGCAGTGCCATTCTAAGTATCATTCTAACGGACAGCTACTGCCACAGGGAAACAACAAGAAGAGCGCGAAGGGGCGCGTGCAGACACAAATGCCTCCTTCAACAACGCTTTGCAACCCTGGCAATCTGTTTCTGGGGTCAGTGCACATGCAGTCCTCTGTGACACACTATCAGGAAAAACCAGCGGAGCAGCCGGGATGGATGTATCCACCACCCACACAGTAACTATAACAACTCAAGAGGTGCATAAAGTGCCCCTGGATGCTTGGGGTCCAATTGGCAGGGGACTGAGTGCTTTGTTAACCCTGCGAGGATTAATGGTACACGTGGGGGTTATTGATGCAGACTATACAGGACAAATTTGTGCCTTGGTTTCCACAGCGACACCACCTGTGACAACACAAAAAGGAACACTTTTAGCTCAACTTGTGCCCTTTTTGAGTTCTGTTCCTAGGACTGAGGACGTTCTTCGTGGGGACAATGGACCTGGTTCAACTGGAAAGCCACTTATTTTTTGGTCTCAAACAGTGTCAGAGAAAAGGCCACAAATGGTTTGTACACTCATAATGAATGCTTTTGTTCCCAGCCAGGTGACCCTTACTGGACTGCTTGATACAGGACACTATAATTTCACAACAGGACTGGCCTCCTTCTTGGCCCTTGGTTTCAAATACTGTAGGTGTGATGGGACTGGGTGGAGTCGCAAACAGTTTGATGTCAGCTAAACCAATAGTGATTGCTAATCCTGAAAACCAAAGGGCTACAGTGAGACCTTATGTGGCCCCAGCCCCGCTGAATTTATGGGGGAGGGATTGCCTAGGGCAGTGGGGAGTACAGATAACTACGGATTTTTAGCAGGGGTCACTGTGATGAAGGGTGTTTCTCGGCCCACTTTAGCACTAAGATGGTTAACTGAAAGACCAGTATGGGTCAATCAGTGGCCCCTTACTCAGGAAAAACTTACAGCCCTGCAATCTCTTGTGATGGAACAGCTAGCTGCGGGACACATAGAGGTCTCACATGGCCCTTGGAATACTCCTGTGTTTGTTATCAAAAAGAAGTCTGGAAAATGGAGATTATTACATGACCTATGAAAGCTTAATGAGGTTATGGCAACTATGGGAGCTTTGCAACCAGGTTTACCTTCTCCTACAATGATTACAATGCAATGGGAAATTGTTGTAATAGATTTGAAGGATTGTTTCTTTACTATTCCTTTAGCAGAACAAGACATGGAAAAGTTTGCCTTTACTGTTCCATCTGTAAATAATGGAGAGCCAGCAAAAAGGTATCATTGGAAAGTGCTGCCACAAGGGATGAAAAATTCACCTACCATATGCCAATGGTATGTGGCAAAAGCTCTGAGTCCAGTACGTGCTTTGTTTCCATCAGGGTATTGCTATCATTATATGGATGACATTTTGTTGGCTGCAGCAACGCCACAAGAATTGAGTGAAATGGAAAATACAGCACGTGAGTCATGAAATCAGTATGGGCTGGTTGTTGCACCTGAGAAGGTGCAACGACAACAGCCATGGCTTTATTTGGGCATGAAAATTTTGGATCAGACAGTGATACCACAACCTATAAAACTGCAAGTAAAAATCAAAACACTGAATGATGTGCAAAAATTGGCAGGAATGATCAATTGGGTAAGGCCTTATGTAGGAATCCCCTCTTCTCAATTGCAGCCATTGATTGATCTCTTGTGAGGAGACACTAATATTTCTGCCCCTCGCACTTTGACAACAGAAGCACAGCAGGTCATTGCGAAAATTGAACAAGCAATCAGTAGTAAGCACGTATGGAGAATTGATTTGACAGTGCCTGTACAAGCAATTGTTTTGATTGATCAATGCATTCCTTTTGCTATGATCTCACAATGGCATGAGAAATGGGGAGATCCTCTACATATTTTAGAGTGGGTCTTTTTGCCAGCCAAATCAAAAAAGACAGCCCCAGGTCTTTTTGAACTGGTGGCTCAGGTAATTATTAAAATCAGATTACGTTGCACGGAATTAATGGCAAGAGATCCAGAAACAATCATGCTTCCTGTGCAAAGTGATTATTTTGACTGGTGTATGGCTAATAGTTCTGCACTACAAGCAGCTATGATGAATTATACGGGTCAAATCAGTTATCATTTGCCCTCACATCCAGTGATTAAATTAGGCAGTCAGGTAAGATTTGGTCAGAAGCAATTGAATCAATCGAGCCCAGTAAATGGACCTACAATATTTACAGATGGATCAGGAAGGACGGGCAAGGCAGCCATTGTTTGGAAGGATGGGCCACAGTGGCAACATCAAGTAGAATATCAGGAAGGATCACCACAAGTGGTTGAACTTAGAGCAATGACCATGGCGTTTCAGGCCTTTCCTGGCCCTGTGAATATTGTGACAGACTGCTTATGTGGCTGGGCTTGTACAACGGTTGGATAAAGCTGTATTGGGACATGTGTCTAATGAAAAGTTATTTGGTATTTTAAAACTGTTATGGCTTGAAATTCAGAAGCGTCATCATGAATATTATGTCATGCATGTTAAAAGTCATACTACGTTACCAGATTTCATAATAGAAGGAAATGCAAAAGCAGATTCTCTAGTTTCAGCAGTGACTTTAGGACCTGTTCCTGATGTTAAACAACAGGCAATAGCGTCACATCATTTCTATCATCAAGGCTATCGTGCCTTGAGACGACACTTTGGCATTTCAAATTCTGAGGCACGTGCTATTGTTGCTGCGTGCCCTGACTGTCAAGGTCAGCATATTCCTACTTATTATGGTACCAATCCCCGTGGCCTTCGAGCCTTGCAAATTTGGCAGACTGATGTTACACATGTACCTGAATTTGGGCGCTTGAAGTATGTTCATGTTACTATAGACACCTTTTCTTCTGCTATCGTTGCCACTGCTCATAATGCAGAATCTGCACGAGATGTAATACGTCATTGGCAGCGTGCATTTTCCTTCTTGGGCGTTCCGCAACAGGTAAAAACAGACAATGGCTCAGCATATGTATCCCGAAAAGTTGCTTCATTTCTACAGCTCTGGGGAGTATCTCATGTTACAGGTATTCCTCATTCTCCACAGGGCAAGGTATTGTGGAACGTGCTCATGGAACACTCAAGCGTTTTCTTTTAAAACAAAAAGGGGGAATGTTGGGTGAACCACCTGATGCACGCTTGGCCAAAGTCACATATGTTTTAAACGTTTTGCAGGTTTCTGATGATGCCCAGATGTCGCCCATTCTACGTCATTTTTCCTCTTTAGTGGCCCAAGAAAGGGTGGGTCCAGGGGCAAAAGTGTTGGTGCGGGATTTGCGCACAGGACAATGGACAGGTCCACATGAATTATTAACCTCGGGGAGAGGCTATGCTTGTGTCTCTACAGATCAAGGACCACAATGGTTGCCTGCGCAAAATGTGAAACCTGTGTTGCCTTCCTAATGATGATTACTGCAGCTGCTTCATCTTGGATGCCTGCACAGACAAAAACTAACATGTGGATTACTTTAGCCAACATGACTGACCAGGACTCCATATGCCTAGCTATGGCATCTCCGGAAAACCCGTTCCACACATGCTTGGTTGGCATCCCCCTTGATGACTACAGCAGCATCACACAACTGTTTCAAAATAGTGGTCGGTGCAGAGGCATTGCAACAAACTGTAATAATACTAACATGGCACTTTGGATTAACTGTCTCCCGGAAATAGACATTGAACCACAGGAACTGGAATTGCTGGGATCTGTGCCCATGGACGCTTGTATCCAGCTGGTTTGTGAAAAGTGCCAGGACAATATGCTAAAGCATGAATGGATAAGACTGCAAAATGTTAATGCTACCCTTCATGACTACAGAAATGAAACTCGTTGGTGCAATGCCTCGCAGAAGAATCCAAGGGGTGTTGTTAACAATGTGGGACAGCGACCCCAGAAACTCCTGTATGGTGTATTCTTGATCTGCGGAGATAGAGCCTGGCCAGGAATTCCTTCTGATGCTGTTGGAGGACCATGTAGTTTGGGACGATTAACTCTCTTAATGCCCAATGTATCCATGATAGTCGATCACAGAAAAGTGACACGGGAAAAATGTTTTTTGCATGCATATAAGTCAAAATGTGACGACAGAATAGATTCTTGGGGATCAGGATTAAGGGTTTTAGGATCTCTTGTACCTGGTGTTGGCACAGCTAAAGCTCTAAATACTTTAGAAAAATTAGGATGTTGGCTAGCTAAGCAAACTAACAGAACTTCTAAGGCCTTAAGTGGACTTTTGCTAGATGTAGATTCTGTAAGACATGCTACACTGCAGAATAGAGCTGCAATAGATTTTTTGTTATTAGCTCAAGGGCACAGGTGTGAAGATTTTGATGGTATGTGCTGTATGAACTTGTCAGATCATTCTGAGTCAATTCATAAAAGCATACAATTGTTGAAAGAAGGGGTACAAAAGTTACAAGTTGATGATGGATGGGATTGGTTAAATAAATTGTTTAGTAGCTGGGGACTTTTGGGTGGTTGTTATCAGTAGTGAAAACAGGACTGATCGTTTTGATGATTGTTGCCATACATGATTTCTCTGCTGCAAAGGGCCCTGCAGCGGACAATGAGGGCAGCATTTTTAGCACAAATACAAAAAGGGAGAATTGTGGGAAACTGCAGCGGGTCTGTGGAATCCTTGACAGAAAATATGGGAGTAGAGATCAGCCTTGAAGGTATTAAGATTTACCCTCGAGAAGGATGGGAGTACAGGAGTATCCGGAGATATGGAGTTGTACCCATGAGAGAGAAGGGGGTAGAAGAGTAACATGGATGACAGAAAAATTACCCAATGAGATGTTAGTGCTGTAACTTCTAACCAATAGTGAAAAGACACATGAACTGGTAGAATTGTATAAAAATGTACTTGTAGCAATAAATGGCACCTATTACCTATCACTTTCAACTTGAAAGAATTTGGTCTATGTCGTTTGTCCGTCTCAACCGCGACAGGTAATGCTTCTGAATTTTGTAACTATGCATTTTATTTTTTCCTAGGGCTATTTAAGAAAAGCTGCTTTTATGTATACAAGTTATTTATTTTCTATTTTTTCAAACATATTTTGCCATAAGCAAAATCATGTCTGTCTTCTCTTCAAGAATCCAGTCCGTTGAACTTTTCTGTTGGATAAACAGTGCCTCTGTGTTTTCAATAAATTAAATATTTCTAATAAATTTTAATAGAAACATGTTTTGTAACTAAAATATTTGACCAACCTCCAAAAGACCTTTTGACGAACCTTGACATTCTCTCTGAAAAACAAACAGAAGACACAATCTAATATCCTCAATTTTTTGCACATTAGAAGTAACAACCAAACCTTATTTGTGACTTCTCCTACTCTCTCCTTACTGTAATAGGTCCTGTATAGTTATGGTCCTAAGGGCCTTCGTAAGTTTCAGACAAGGAAGAAAATGTCTAGTCAGACTTCAGTAATAATTTTTAAGAGTTACCAGTTTAATCTTGGAAAGGCTATTTATTTTTGCAGCTTCTACATTATGTGTCATATTTTAATCCCTTTCCCAAATATGAGAATCTATACATGGAGATATATATACACCTGGATAATCTATACATCCCTGGCAACTTGAGTAGGAAACAGAAGCCATACCATGTAACAGAATCCTTCGTACCCCTAATCTCCCTTATCCCCAAACCCAAAATAAAGCTAAAACTCCCTTTTTCTCTACAACCTTCAAATTTAGGCTTTTCAGAAAACTTACTGAAGTGAGGATCAACTCACACCTCAGGGTTCAAAGAACAAAGTAGAAAAAAAAAGAAAAAAAATTTGGATATAGTCTGCACTGTTTCTTACAAATCATTGCTGTCAGAGACCTGAGATGCTGTGATATTTATGTAAGTAGCAAGCAAGAGAGGAACAATGATAGAACAGCAGAGAAGTTGTATTAGAATTCATGGTGCTGCACAGTTAGAGAGCTCTTACTTTATTCTACTTAGCTAATAACTTAGAACAGGTGAAATATGTTACCATAATCCATCCGGGAATTTTTCTAACATTGTCTTGAACTATCACATCCACTTTTACTTTCTCTTGTATTTTCCCATCACGTACATACAGATTCTTAGTGGGAGAGGAGAAAAAAAAAAGTTAAATTCAAAACACAGAATATACTGACACTGACAAACCCAAACAACATTACTTAGATTTGTTTCAAACTACTATTATTCAGATGAGGATACCCAACCTGCATAAACTTATTTTTAATGAAGACATTTTATGCTAAAAATATCCCAAGAGGGAACCGTATGTGAATACATATCAAAAAAAAAAAAAAAAAAAGAGATAAATAGCTAGTTTCTTGATGCAGCAAAAAGCACACACTGCCTCAGAAGACCTACTGATAAATACAAACCCCCAAAACCCCAAACAACAAAGAAAAAAAAAAGAAAAGAGTCCTAGTGTTAGGTTACAAATCACTGGTAATTACAGCTGCAAATCTTTATATATATATTATTAATATTCCCTGAGTTCATATACAAATTAAGGCCTACTCTGTAATTCACCTCTATGTAAAATCTAAAAGCATTTGGTGATAAATGGCAAATGTTTTCCATTAGTGAAACTCTTGCTTTCTGAAGTGGTTTGTATTAGTTGTTGTCAGAGACATGACAATGCCTAGCACTATGCTGAACAAGCAAGGACAGTAAATTCAATTTTCGTAATTGGTATTTGAGCAAGAAGAACACAGGATTAGTATGGCTGCACACACACAATGTGCGTTGTACTTTTCCGCAGCAGCGTAACTAGTCTGGGTAGCCCATAGTCTAGTTTGGGAAACAACAGCAGGATATTCCAGACTGCTTTTGTTATGGTAGCCATTATCTCAGATTTATTTATTATTTTTTTTAAAACAAAACACCATGTTACCTGTTTATGTTAGGCTCTCAGGTGAATGCTCATATTTTTATAAGTTTTTTCATTTTGTGATTCATCTGGTTATTCTTTTTCCATACCTATCGTAGCCTTTCTCAGAGTTGCCTGTTCCATGCAATATCTTGTATGGCTTTCTCTGGTATACTAATAATACCAAGACAAAATATTACTTCATATTGGCCTTCATGACATTATTTATTGAACCTCTCTCTTGTTATACTTGCTGAAAATACGCATTAATATGCAGGCTACATGGAGTCTTCTGCTGACTGCATCAACACCACAGGCATATGTAAGCTATTCAAATAATTCAATCACGTGTATTGAACATAAAATTATTCCATTGCATTAGACATCAGAAATTTTTACCTGTAAGTGAATATCTTGAAATTTTCTTCTTACTGAAACTGTATCGGTATCACTTTCTTCACCTACAATTTGAAAATAAATACTAAATAAAACCTAGTTGAACTCAAAACCAAACCAGAAATGTTTTTAAACACACCCTGTATGACTCATTTGCTAACAGGTTTCATTTTAGAAAACTCTTTTCTACACTAAAACTGTTTATCTGTATTACCTTTCCATTTCAAGTCAAATTTAAAAGCATGGCTTATAGAGTCCTAAGTGGCATGAGTGGAACAAAGAGTGGAGATAACTTGTTTGCAACCAGTTCTTCAAGATTTCATAGAATCACAGAATCACAGAATCGACTGGGTTGGAAAAGACCTCAGAGATCATTGAGTCCAACCCTTGGTCCAATTCTAGTCTGTTTACTAGATCATGGCACTAAGTGCCATGTCCAATCTCAGTTTAAAAACCTCCAGGGACGGCGAGTCCACCACCTCCCTGGGTAGGCCATTCCAATGCCTGACCACTCTCTCTGTAAAGAATTTCTTTCTAATATCCAGCCTAAATTTCCCCTGGCAGAGTTTAAGCACATGCCCCCTTGTCCTATTGCTAACTGCCTGGGAGAAGAGACCAATCCCCACCTGGCTAACTGCCTGGGAGAAGAGACCAATCCCCACATCTGGAATATCGTGTCCAGTTCTGGGCCCCTCAGTTCAAGAAGGACAGGGAACTGCTGGAGAGGGTCCAGCGTAGGGCAACCAAGATGATTAAGGGAGTGGAGCACCTCCCTTATGAAGAAAGGCTGAGGGAGCTGGGGCTCTTTAGTTTGGAGAAGGGGAGACTAAGGGGGGACCTCATTAATGTTTATAAATATATAAAGGGTGAGTGCCATGAGGATGGAGCCAGGCTCTTCTCGGTGGCCAACAATGATAGGACAAGGGGTAATGGGATCAAGCTGGAGCACAAGAGGTTCCGCTTAAATTTGAGAAAAAACTTCTTCTCAGTGAGGGTGTCAGAGCACTGGAACAGGCTGCCCAGGGAGGTTGTGGAGTCTCCTTCTCTGGAGACATTCAAAACCCGCCTGGACATGTTCCTGTGCGACCTCACCTAGGCGTTCCTGCTCCAGCAGGGGGATTGGACTAGGTGATCTTTTGAGGTCCCTTCCAATCCCAAACATACTGTGATACTGTGATACTGTGATACTGTGATACTGTGATACTGTGATACTGTGATACTGTGGCTATAACTTCCCTTCAGGTAGTTATAGAGAGTGATGAGGTCACCTCTAAGCCTCCTCTTCTCTAGACTAAACAACCCCAGCTCCCTCAGCCTCTCCCCATAGGTCTTATGTTCAAGTCCCTTCACCAGTCGTGTTGCTCTTCTCTGGACCCGCTCCAGCACTTCAATATCTTTCCTGAACTGAGGGGCCCAGAACTGAACACAATACTCCAGGTGTGGCCTCACCAATGCAGAGTACAGGGGAAGGATCACTTCCCTTGTCCTGCTGACCACGCTATTTTTGATACAGGACAGGATACCGTTGGCCTTCTTGGCCACCTGGGCACACTGATGGCTCATGTTGAACTTCCTGTCAATTAGTACCCTCAGGTCCCTTTCTGTCTGACTGCTCTCCAGCCACTCTACGCCCAGCCTGTAGCGCTGCAGGGTGTTGTTGTGACCAAAATGCAGCACCCGGCACTTGGCCTTATTGAACTTCATCCCATTGGAATCAGCCCATTTTTCCAGTCTATCCAGATCCCTCTGCAGAGCCCTCCTGCCTTCCAGCAGGTCTACACTCCCTCCCAACTTGGTGTCATCAGCAAATTTGCTGATGATGGTGTCAATCCCCTCATCTAAATCATCAATAAAGATGTTAAACAGGACTGGACCCAACACTGACCCCTGGGGAACACCACTAGTGACTGGCCGCCAGCTAGATGCAGCCCCATTCACCAGCACTCTCTGGGCCCAGCCCTCCAGCCAGTTCTTAACCCAGCGTAGTGTACACTTGTCCAAGCCATGGGCTACCAGCTTTTGCAGGAGTATATTATGGGAGACAGTGTCAAAGGCCTTGCTGAAGTCCAGATAGACCACATCCACAGCTTTCCCCTCATCTACCAGGTGGGTAACCTGATCATAGAAGGAGATCAGGTTGGTGAGACAGGACCTGCCCCTCCTAAACCCATGCTGGCTGGGTCTGATCCCTTGTCCATCCTGAAGGTGCTGTGTGATTGCCTTCAGGATGATCTGCTCCATAACCCTGCCAGGCACCGAGGTCAGGCTGACAGGCCTGTAGTTGCCAGGGTCAGCTTTGCAGCCCTTTTTGTGGACTGGGGTAACATTGGCCAATTTCCAATCATATGGGACCTCCCCAGTGAGCCAGGACTGTTGGAAGATGATGGAGAGCGGCTTGGCAAGTTCTTCTGCTAGCTCCCTCATCACCCTAGGATGGATCCCATCTGGTCCCATAGACTTGTGAGGATCCAGATGGCTCAGTAAATCACCATCTATTTCCTCCTGGAATACAAGGGGCCTATTTGGCTTCCTATCTCTGTCAACCACCTCCAGACATGAGTTGTCCTGAGGGCCACCTGTCTTACTGGTAAAAACTGAGGCAAAGTAGGTATTAAGTACCTCAGCTTTCTCCTCATCTTCGTTAACTATATTTCCCTCAAAGTCCAACAGAGAATGGAGGTTTTCCTTGCCCCTCCTTTTGTTATTAACATATTTGAAGAAGGACTTTTTATTATCCCTGACAGAATTGGCCAAATTAACTTCAAATTGCACTTTTGTTTCCCTGATGTTTTTTCTGCATGATCTAGCTGTTTCCATAAATTCTTCATAAGTAGCCAGCCCTTTTTTCCACAGTCGGTAAAGTCTCTTCTTATTTCTGATTTCATTCAGAATCTCCCTGTTTAGCCAAGTCGGTTGTCTTCCCCGCCGGCTAGCCTTTCGGCACACTGGTATAGCCTGTTCCTGTGCACTCAAAACCACCTGCTTGAAGCATGTCCAACCCTCCTGGGCCCCCTTGTTTTTAAGCATTGTTTCCCAGGGTATGCTCTGAACTACACTTCTGAATAGGCAAAAATCTGCCCTCCGGAAGTCCAGCGTAGAGGTTTTGTTAATGGTTCTCCCTGCATCTCTGAGTATTGAGAATTCCATTATTTCATGGTCGCTATGCCCCAGGCGGCCTCCAACCCCTACATCTTCCACCAGCCCTTCTCTGTTTGTAAACAGTAGGTCTAGCGGGGTCTTGCCCCTGGTAGGCTCATTTACCAGCTGATGAAGGAAATTGTCCTCTATACATTCTAGGAACTTCCTAGACTACCTCTTCTGTGCAGTATTGAGCTCCCAGCAGATATCCGGCAGGTTAAAGTCACCCACAAGAACAAGGGCCGTCGATTTTGAGACATCTGCCAGCTGCTTGTAGAATAATTCATCTCCTTCATCGTCCTGGTTGGGTGGTCTATAACAGACACCCACGAGGATGTCAGCCTTGTCGAACTTCCCTCTGATTCTGGTCCACAGGCACTCAACCTTGTCACTGCTGACCTCAAGTTTAACAGAGTCGAGTGACTCTCTAACATATAAAGCCACCCCTCCGCCTCTCCTACCCTGCCTATCTTTTCTAAAGAGCTTGTAGCCACACATAGCAGCACTCCAGTCATATGAGTCATCCCACCATGTTTCTGTGATGGCAACTATGTCATAGCTTTCCTGCTGCATGATGGCTTCCAGCTCCTCTTGTTTGTTGCCCATACTGCATGCATTAGTGTACATGCACTTCAAGTGGGCTGCTGATTTCACTCTTAATTTGGGCTTTCCGCTTTCCATCCTTAGGCTGATCTTTGGAGAGCCCAGTTTCAATCCCTTCCCCCTTCAAACCTAGTTTAAAGCCCTCCTGATCAGCCCTGCCAACTTATGGGCTATAGTCCTCTTGCTCTCCCTAGAAGGATGAAGCCCATCTGATTTGAGGAGACTAGGTACCACGGAGTTTGCCCCATGGTCAAAAAACCCAAAATTTTGACGGTGACACCAATCCTTAAGCCACCTGTTGATGAGATGGGCTTTTCTACTCCTCTCTTTATTTAGCTCCTCATCCATCCCAGATAGCACAGGAACTGAGGCAAATATCACTTGTGCTCCCATCCCATGAACTGACCGACCCAGTGCTTTAAAGTCTTTTTTAATTATCTTGGTACTTCTTCTGTTGATGTCCTCGCTGCCAGATTGGACTACTGTCCTGGTTTTGTTAAAAAAAAGTTTCTCTTTCGGTGAATTTTGCCTGTCAGCTAAAGCCTTCATATTGGCTGCATTTTCCTGGAGAATCAGACGCATGTTTTGGTAAACCTAGCAATGGAATGCAAACTTATTGATAATCATGGATGGACATCTCGCGAGAGGGGCGACGAGAAACAAGTGACCAAGAAACTGACCAACTGTGTATAACATTCCATTCACGTGAATACTTCATAAAAAAGTGCGAGATCACGAGGATCTCGTCTCTTTTCCCTTTTTCCTTTTCCCCTTTTTCCTTATGGCTGACATTAGGAGAGGACCTTGCTAGTCGTCCCTGCAAACTGAGGCCTAGTGAGAGAGTGAATCCAGCTCCGATTGGGTGCAGAGTCTAATCCAGGACTTTGGGTGCCGGCTCTGCAGTTGCTGAGACTTTCAAGATTGGTTTTGTATATTTTGTATGATTTTCTCTATTCTTATTAGTAGCATTAGTAAAACATTTTTACTTTTTCCAACTCTCTTCTCTCTGTCCTTCTTTCCCTCCTGATCGCCTGTGGGAAGGGGGGAGAGGGACGGGCAAAAAGGGGGAAGTGGGGAGGGAGAGGGGGTTAACAATACATCTGCCAGGGTTTTATTGTCACCCCGCAATCTTAACCCTCGACAACTGCTAACAGGGGATAGTAGTCTGGGGCTGAATTAACTCCGGAAGTCTTCTTTTAATGTCCCTCACCCTAGCCCCAGGAAGGCAGCAGACCTCCCTGTGGGATGGGTCTGGGCGACATATAGGGCCCTCTGTTCCCCTCAGAAGAGAGTCACCGACTACTACCACTCTTCTGTTTTATCTTCTTCTTACAGCTGCAGTTGTAATTCTTTTTGTAGATGAGGTCCATCCAGAGGGCTCTCCAGGTGGATCTTCTTGGCTATCCTCTGCCTGATTTTCCGGGTCCAGGGCCTCATATCTATTTGTTAAGGGCACCAAGGGTGGTGATGGGGTTCGAGAGAGGGTTCTTTTACCTCTCCGATCAGGGACCTGTTTCCATTTGCCCCCATCAATTAGATCTACTCTATCTGCCTTACGGCAGGAGGGACAAGGCTTTGCCATCTCCTGTTGCACACCCTTAGGAGTCAAAAGAGCCTGACCCCACCAGTCAATTTCTTCTTCACTCTCCCTAATGCTCCTTAGTCTCTCCACCTCTTCCTTAAGCTCTGCCACTAGGCACAGTAAGTCACTGACCTGGTCACATCGTACACAGGTGACTCCCATACCATTCTCTGGTACTAATGCCAGGCACAGACACTCTGCGCATCCAGAAGCCTGGGTGGCTGCATCCTTCTTGGCAGGTAGTGTCTGTGTAGACACACTTTGTATTAACGGCAGCAACAGATTTCCTTTTTCTAGAAACCATTACTACCCTTAGTTAAATTGGGGACAAGAAAACAAAATGAAACCCTGGACAAACTCACCTACAAGAGCTAGTTGTGTCCAGTCTACTTGCCCTGCCACACCCCAGTCTGTGTCACCAGCAACAAGTGAGAGGTCTAACAGCGAGGAGTGACAGAACCTCTGAACCCTACTGCACGAGCAGCCCCAGTTGCTGCTGCAGCACAGTGTGGGTAGTGCTCACCTGCCTCACAAGCACGTTCACCTCCCAGCGCCTGGTGGGCAGCGACGCGTTGCTGCCCTCCAAGAGGCTTTTCCAAAGCAAGAGGGAGGGTGTGTGACCCCCGTCACCGTGGTAACAGCCTCCAATAGCTCCTGTAACAGCTGATACTCGCTTTCTGCCATTCAGTATTCTTTATCCAGTAGAACTGGGCACAAATCTGGCACACTGCTCCCTAAATGGTCAGAAATTACTAGACTGCTATAGAAATGAGAGGTTCTTGTATAAAGGTAACTCAAGTGTCCAAGAATGGTTGAATCCATCATATCAATTACAAGTTCTTAGAAATAGGTTGTATCATACAACAAAGTTATCTGCATACAAATTGAATATCCTTCTAGGTGTGAAACATCACAAAAGTGTAATTTTAAATATGTTTTCAATGTATTGTCAATCATACTTCAAATCACTAGAACATTATTAGCAGAGGATCACGGCACTGCACAAAACAGAAAAAAAAAATCAAGTATCTTCTCCAGAGATCCCTGAAGTGTTTTTAAGGGCCAAAAGGGAAATTTGGGAACACCTTTGTTGCTCAAGTGCAGGAGAGAGAGGAAAAATGAAAACTTGCACCTTTCTCTCTGAAAAATTCCTGTATTATTGGTCAAATTTATTTCACTGGAAATGCACTCAATACAATGTTATCTAAAAGAGATATCATTATCTGAAAGAGATATCTTACAGAAGAGTTGAACATATTAGTAGGGAGGTAACTGTAAACTGTAAAGTTTTGACTTTGATACAATCTTCTAAACTTAAATACACTTAGATAAACATACAATGCAGATTGAACTTTCCCCTTTCTCTCCAAATTAATTATTCTGTGATACTACCCTAATAGATACAGGGAATTGTTCAGATATCACTATACTTTGCCATGCTACTTCCTGTGAAACCAAAGGAGGTAGACCTAATAATTTTCCCGATTAAGGGAAGACCAATACTTTCATGTACAGGTGAGAGCTGTTTGGTTTCTTTGTACCTGCTGTTGATAGGCTTCGCATACTTTCAGAACAAAAGTACTGTATAAAACCTGGAAGAAACACTGCCTTCACTAAGAAGTGTCTCTGAATGAATACTAAAGATGGAAAAAACCTGCTAAAACTAAAATTTTAGCTAAAGCAGCTAGAAATACTCTTTTTTCTTAAGAGTTGGCATGTCCTGTTGCTAACCTTTTGTATATTAAAAAAACCCAAACACACACACACAAAAAAACAAACCAAACCAAACTCCACAAACCCCCAAACCAGAACACTTAGGCGAATTCCATTTTTAAGTGAGGAATCCAATCCAACATCTCTAAGAAGCTACTACATTTGGAGATAGCTGGGACTCACCAAGGCTGCTATAAATCCTCTCCAGTCTCTTCGTAGAACATTTACAAGAGGAGGAGGAGGAGGAGGAGTGGATAATCATATTATCGCACACTGCTATGAAGCTACCAGAGTCTGAACTGCATCACTCATTTATCCCATGAGTGCAAAAGACACAAAGGACACTTAAAGAAGCTAAGCTACAGACCCTCTGAAATTCGTTTCCTGTATTTCACTACATGGGTTGAGAAAACACAAGGTTACATTTTCTAACTTTGCAGAAATTATTTTATCATTCAAATACATATTTGAAATTACACTCTCAAATGACAGGAGGACAAATTTCAGATGATTGCTATTTTCTGTTTTCCCTCAAGAAGGAAGTAATCATCTGCCTTGGTGACAGCTATGCGTGTGAAGGAACCTAATATATACCAGAGTATTTAAACACCAGCTAACCATATTTTGCTGCAGCTGCTTTGTTCATCATTACATGCTGGTAACCACCTAGCCATAGCTTAATTTACGCAAAATAGCCAGTTTTCATATGCACAAGAATAAAAAGCTCATGAGTAATACAAGTTACAAAAAGCAAAAAAAAATATCTAAAAAGTAAATTAAAACACCCACCTGTATCAGATGTATTCACACCAGAGGTCTCAGGAGATTCCTTAAAAGAACATTAAAGGAATTTTAAGACCTGGTAGCATAAGCTATATTAACCAGTCTGTTGTATTCAGCGCTGGTGAGGCCCCATCTTGAATACTGTGCTCAGTTTTGGGCCACTCACTACAAGAAAAACATTGAGGTGCTGGAGAGAGTGCAGAGGAGGGTGACGAAGCTGGCGAGGGGTCTGGAGCACAAGTCTGATGAGGAGCGGCTGAGGGAACTGGGGCTGTTTAGCCTGGAGAAAAGAAGGCTGAGGGGAGACCTTATTGCTCTCTACAACCCTGAAAGGAGGCTGTTGCATGGAGTGTGTTGGTCTCTTCTCCCAGGTAACAAGGGATAGGAGAAGAGGAAATGGCCTCAAGTTGTCCCAGGGGAGGTTTAGGTTGGATATTAGGAAAAAATTCTTCACAGGAAGGGTTGTCAGGCTGCCCAGGGAAGTGGTGGAGTCACCATTCCCGGAAGCATTCAAAAGATGTGTAGATGAAGTTCTTAAGGTTTAGTGACAGAGTTAGGTTAATGGTTGGGCACAATGATCTCGAGGGTCTTTTCCAACCAAAATGATTCTATGATTCTGTGCACCTAGCAAGTAAAGACACATTTTTCCTAAAATAATGCAGAAGTTCTTACTTAAGGAGAACAAAGTGATTCAATTTAGCAATGAGTAGGCCTTTAAAAATCTATAGGTATGGTACAGGATCACCTGTTCATGATTATTTTCTCAACTTTTGTGTACATAAATACTTTTTCCTAAAGAGGCTTTGTAACAGTAGATGGAATGTGGTGCCCATACCTGATGTCCTGTTGAATGTCCATCCTCAAAATCACTGTTATGTTGCTTTGACATTTCTTAGCATGCACAGGAGGAAAAAAATAATTCTATTTCAATTTGATAAGTCACAGACCAATATTATACCCGAACTCATTAACTGATCATTTGTATATACTCTTACTTGGAAAAATATTTAACATTGACATTTTGCAAATGGAGAACTTACATAGGACTGTTACAAAGAGCAGATAGGTGACAGAACAACGTTCCAGTCAAATACAGCAGACTAATTCTGATCAGAGATGCACATCTACTATATTGTTTTCTTCTTAACCCATGAAGCACTACAGAAAATAAAATTTACCCTTTTATCAGTTGGTATCACTTGTAGAAAAGGAAGACAACTGCAGACTTTTTCTGCATTTTTCTTGACGTGTGTTGAAAAGGATAAGAAAAAGATGAACTACTCCTGAAGCCTGAGGATGGAGCCCCAAACCTCTATTGCATCTTTTTAATGATTTTTGGCAAGGGGACATTCCAAAAGTGCTGTGCCTCTCTTCCTGCACAGATAGACCCACTCACAATCTTTTTGGGTTGTTCCCCCTCCATTTATCTCAGAAGCAGCAGAAGAAATATGAAGACTGTTAGAGCTGCCTATTTCAGCAGAGATCTCCAATTTTCACATTTGCTACTGCAACTCAAATGGATTTAAATAAAACCGACAAGGCATCCACAGAGAAGCAGCCATCTTCAAATAAATGTGACTTCCACACAAGTTTATTTCATAACGAACCTCTAAGACAAATACTGTTGCTATTAAAATTAATCCGACTGAAAACTGTTTTGATATTTCAGAAAAAAGTTACATTTCTAACCACTGCCTTGTTAGATATAAAAACGTATCTATAGCAAGCCACAACCTCTCAAGTCTGTATAGACTGCATATGATAAGGTGTGTATATAAAAAAATATTGCTTAAATCTATTGCTAATGCTGCATAAATTACAGAAACTTAATCTTTCCCAAAAGACAAGATCTGTATCCCCAAACACATGACTCTGCTGGTACTAAAGCTGTAGCAGGACTTCTCATGATTGAATGCATGTGACTTAAATAATAGAAATAGTACATGTGCTTAAGCAGCTATGTTTACCCTACTCAAGACTGTCACTAAACAAAGGGTTCACTAGTAAGTATTTGGATCTCATAAAGATATTTTAAATGTCCACACTTAATAGCGTAGAACTTTATGTATCCTAACTCAAAATATATATCAGGCCCACTTAAGAATATAGAAGACAGGTAAAATGTGCACAGTAGCTTTAATAATCCTTAGCCAGAGCCTTTTTTTTTTTAAAGGGTTACACCAACCATAATCAGCCACTTCAAATGCTCACTCCATTTACTTTTGCATTTCAAATAAAAAAAGTCAGTACAATATATGATTTTCTTAAATTGAACAAAATCTATGAGATTCCATCTTTTATAGCATATGTAAATATACAGGTATAAATACTAATCTTTAAAAGTAGGTTTTTCCTCATAACAAAAGCTGTTAACGCCTTTCAATATTTAGTTAAATATATCTTCCCTAGCATAACTTAAAACATAACTAAATAATAAAGACTTTGCTCAAGTTATATTCAAAGTTGGAAAAAATAAGACAGACATCGGGTTTTTTTGCTTTTCTACCTTATCTGTGATGCAGTACAGTTAAAATGAATTAGATCAAGTCTTCATAGCATTAAATAAACTCCAAGTAAATTCCTTCAATAAGAACTTCTAAGGTATTCAGACCTTAGGTCAACACACAATGATTAACAAAAACTTACTTCTGAAAGACTTCCAACACTGTACCTTTTAAAAAAACTAACTGCTGGATGCTTACTTTCCGAGTTTTACCACAGATTGTAACCAGTCATTTTTTGTAGTTTTCAGACCTTTCGGCATATATTTTCTAAAAGCTGGAGGCAATGGTCTGGAGCATCTGAATCTTTTTATATCAGACCCTTCCCAGCTCAACGTCTCTAATGAACCTTTTCCTGCAGGCAGCCTGATTCATTCAGTATACAGAATAATCTGCTAAATTTTTGATAGTTCATCATGCAACTTAATGAGATTCTTTTAACACTCATTTTTTAAAATGCCTGCTTATCTAATTATTTCAAAAAGTTAGCAACTTCCAAATCTCTCCACTTGAACATCCATGCAACTTAGGGCTGGAATTTTTAGATTCAACGAACATCTGCCGAAACTGACATATACAACAACAAGCTATCTGTTTAATTGATCAGGTGAGATTATTTTAAACAAGTTGTGATGACAGCAATATCAATTATAATGTATTTACTCAAGCTTTTAATTATGAACATTATTGGTTTTGTGTGGTTCCCCCCACAAAAAACAGTGAGTATCCTAGAGAGTTTGGCATAAAAGCAGGATGTCTTCTATTAAGTCAAGACTCTTTGGATAAGATAATCTATGGCACATATTTTCTTTTTAGGCAGATATTAGTAATGTACCAACAAGCTGACTTTTTGCAGTTATGGCAGAAACACTGAGATTTAGAATAAATTCACTGTTGAGTTCTTAAGAGGGAGTTCAGGAAATAGTAAAAGAAGTAACAGCTTGTTTAATGTAAGTACTCAGAAAAAAAAAATACAGATAACTCAACAGTAATGGCTTTAGCCTGACAAAGACAGCAAGTGCTGAGATTGCAAAGATACTTTAATTACTATAGCATTATTTTGCAGGAAAAAAAAAAAATCTAATGATGAAACCAGTAAGCCCTCTGGAATTGAAGCGCTGATTACCCCTGAACCAAGATAAATTGATTAAATGCTTGTTAACTTCAATGACAATATTCTGATGAGATCCAAAAGTACACATCCCCATCAGCCAGGATGTAGACAAAAAAATATTTATTTTTTCCAGGTTTACTAGTGGTGCTTAGCACTGGTAAATGGTCATCTATTTTAGTCTGTCTGGCAAAGCTCACCCAGCTGCACAGAGTGAGTTTGAAACCTGTGATTCTTCTCAAGGTGAATATGGTGACAAAATCATTAGCCATTCTCAGTACACATCTACCTTAAATAAAACCTACCCCCCCTGTGATGATGATATAGGCACCCCAGCTTCTCCAGACACTCACAGCTGGCATCTGCATCAATCTCGTTGACAAAGACACTTCTTGAGAGCAACTGCTAGACTGGTTTTTTCTCTCCCAGGTGGGGATTTGAAGCAAAAGCATTCCTGTGGGCTCTGTCAGCCCTCAGGATCAGCGGCTCAGCTCTGCCCTTTCACCGCTCGTATTTGCTAAGGGTTATAATGTAACATGAGCTAACATTAGGCTTTCTTTTTCCTTTTCTGCTGCCTATTAAACTAGCAAGAAGCATTCCGATAATCAGGTCAACTTACAATATACCTTCATTACTTCAAAGCACCTCCCCAACAACAAGTTGCAGCTTCACGTTGGTTTAGAAGAAGACTTTGGGGAGTCACACTTGAGAGTTTTTTTTCCATGTGCCACTGGTTTTCGCTGACACGTTTGATGAACAGCTGATGAATTCAGAAGAATGACACCAATAGAAAATGGTGACCATAATGCATTTATCTCAAACAGCTGTGTATCAAATGATGCTTAAGTAGTTAAAGGAAATTTATGTTAATCAACTTACAAGAAACTAGATGGAATCTTATGACTAGTCCCAAACACATGTGGAGTTACTGTAGGTAAATGTTTTTTGATATGATGTGCCAGAGTGTTTACATTAAGCAGTAAAGATATTTGCTTCTTAATTACACAGGTTTCTTCTAAATGATTTTAGATCAAAGTGTGGAAAATTACCATGTCAGCTACTTTAAAATTTAGCTTAACAAAAAATGGCTAAGAATTTCCTTACATACATAATTTTTTTTAATACAACACAACACTCCTCCTGAATATGTAATTCACTTAATATAATTACAGTTAGACAGACAAATTAGACAAGTTCTCTTGACAAATTAGACAATATTCTCTTTAAAATGCCTTTCTAAAAAAGAGTCTGTGTAGACAGATAGTTTCCATTTTTTCAAAGCCCATGACTTCGTTAGTTTAAAAACCCAGTTTAAACTAGCAATATGCGTTGGATCTTGACTATGTACTCAGAATCACAAATCAAATTTAGAGGTTCCGCCTTAAAAAGCTCTAAGTAATTTAAAGCTGTGCCAAGTTCTGATAATTGGGTTGAACCTTCAATAATTTTTACAGAATGATGCCAGTCGTTATCTTCACACCAAACCACTACAGCTTTATGAGACTTCCCAGAACCATCAACAAAAACTTTGCAAGTATGTAGGATCAGACCAAATACAAGTATGGCCTATGACCTGATGTTAAAGGCTTGCAGGTTCTGCAGCAATTTACATTTATGCATGCCAAAAGCTGTGCTGCTAAAAAAAAACGGCTAGTGCAATTTACAAAGACATAAATTACAAATAAAAAAAAAATCAGAATTAAATTTCACAAATGGTACATATATGACAAAAGGATCATGGCCTATTAAAACTTAAATTCATTCCCTGCATTTTCTTGATCAGAGTGACAATTGATATATAACAGTCGGTATATCAGTCTGCTAGCAATGTCATCATACTGTCCCACAATAGCCACAGGTTTTTCATACACAAATCTGCAAGTCCAATCGAATGCAGTCAGCCTGTAAGATTGTCATAAATTTATTCCTCAACATTTCTAACTCCATTTTAGCTGTCATATTTATTGGATATTGTTTTCCCTTACTGGATCGAAGTCCTGTTTCAGATCTATCAGTGTAGTATTTGCTTTATCGAAACATTGGCTGTTAATACTAGTGGAAATACAGCATTCGAAATTTCCTTGGGGATTTCTCACTTGCAGCAATCATATCTGTGCCATCCAAGCAGCATCTTGTAGGCCATGCAACTAAACAGAATTCTCAGAAAACGTTATTTGAGCTTACAATTTACTTAACAAATCTTAACCTAGGAGAGGTATAGGACTTTCTGGCAACTATAATAATTCATGTATTAAAACTTTGTTCCAAATTTGGCATTCCATTGGTCTCAAAAAACGGCCTTTCTTTTGTTCTCTCCCATGACCTCAAAAACTAGCATGGTGAATTTACTGAGAAGTCTCTTACAACTAATTACCACAGAATAAGTCTATTAACAAATTTTTGGTTTAATTTTCCAGTTTCATTAGAACTATGGGTCTGCTAGGGATGCCTTTAAACTTCACCCTCAGACTGCTCCATTCAGTATTACATCGCTGCAGTGGTGGGGAGAGAAAACCCCCATTTCACCGCTTTAAAAGCAGGCAGCCAGGTTTTTCTTTTTTTTTTTTTTTTCCTTTTTTCTCTTCTTGCTGCAGTTTAGATATACCCAAGGTCATGCATCTGGCATAATGGCTGGTACGAAGTGGGAGGCTCTGGGAAACTTCTTAGTTACAATGAGCTGCACACAGGCCTGGGATATTTTGCTCTTTTGTTTTCCCATTTCATTCAGACCATAATACACTTTATATGCAATTCCAAGTAGCTCAGCAATAGTTACATTCCTTAGCTCCATTTACCTTTTACAATATACAGCAGATGTCAAAAAACAGTATAATAAAAATAAATCTATTATTCTATTCTCCTAGATCCAAATCAGTTAATATTCTAGCAGCTTTTAAAGACAACCTCTTCCAAATTCACATCTGTCATAGCATTAAGGTGTTTTGGTGTTTTTGTTTGTGTGGGGTTTTTTTTCTGTTATTTTTTTTTTTTTTTTTTCCCAAAGCAGAGTTTAACAATTTAAATGCTTTTCTGGTCTCAAAATTACTAGATAACAATATAAGCAATTACTCGAATATGTAAGGATGCATCCTAAGGGGGAGCAAGGTGGAATTTTAGTAGTGGAACCAGTTCCCATTTTGTAATTATCTCCCCAAACAAGATTCTTTTGGAACCAAATATAAATATGGTATGGAACCATATTTGGAACTAAAATACTGACCTCAGATATGAAAACCAAACACCAAGTTCAAATATGCAGATGGATCACAGTTACACTAATTTAAGACAATATCTCAATTTTTGCATTGCACCGTTGGGCCGCTTATTGCCCAGCCAGGTGGAGGCACCTCTGGGTCTCCCTGACAAAACAGGTCAATTCGCGCTGGAGCCCCATCGGCACCCGCCCCCCCGCCGCCGCAGAAAGCTAGACTGGGCAAGGCATTTTTTTTTTTTTTTAAAGTGTCTCATCTGGTGCGCTACAGCTGTTATTCCAAAACCAGGATTCTTTACATGGTGTGCATATGGAAAAGCCAAATCCAGCACACCGAGATGAGACACAGCCTGCCACAGAGTTGCGCAAGTTTGAATGCTGGAATAAAGGTAGCATGATGGAGAGAAAAATAACAGCTACTACATGCAAAATTTTACCATCACATTCACGCAGTAAAGAACTAAATTACTTATCACAAAATGCACATTTTGAGTCAACGGATTCTCATGAATTAACAGACTGTGAACTTATTGTACCATATAGCAAAGACCTACCAAAATTGCAACATGCTTAAACAGATACCCACAAAGAAAATAGGTTAATAAGGAAAGCATCACAGTATCACAGTATCACAGTATGTTTGGGATTGGAAGGGACCTCAAAAGATCATCTAGTCCAATCCCCCTGCTGGAGCAGGAACGCCTAGGTGAGGTCGCACAGGAACATGTCCAGGCGGGTTTTGAATGTCTCCAGAGAAGGAGACTCCACAACCTCCCTGGGCAGCCTGTTCCAGTGCTCTGTTACCCTCACTGAGAAGAAGGTTTTTCTCAAATTTAAGCAGAACCTCTTGTGTTCTAGCTTAATCCCATTACCCCTTGTCCTATCATTGTTTGCCACCGAGAAGAGCCTGGCTCCATCCTCATGGCACTCACCCTTTATATATTTATAAACATTAATGAGGTCCCCCCTTAGCCTCCTCTTCTCCAAACTAAAGAGCCCCAGCTCCCTCAGCCTTTCTTCATAAGGGAGGTGCTCCACTCCCTTAATCATCTTGGTTGCCCTACGCTGGACCCTCTCCAGCAGTTCCCTGTCCTTCTTGAACTGAGGGGCCCAGAACTGGACACAATATTCCAGATGTGGTCTCACCAGGGCGGAGTAGAGGGGAAGGAGAACCTCTCTCGATCTACTAGCCACTCCCCTTCTAATACACCCCAGGATGCCATTGGCCTTCCTGGCCACAAGGGCACAGTGCTGGCTCATGGTCATCCTGTTGTCCACCAGGACCCCCAGGTCCCTTTCCCCTACACTGCTCTCTAATATGTAATTTCCCAACCTATACTGGAACCTGGGGTTGTTCCTGCCCAGATGCAGGACTCTACACTTTCCCTTGTTAAATTTCATCAGGTTATTCCCCGCCCAACTCTCCAGCCTGTCCAGGTCCCGCTGGATGGCAGCACAGCCTTCTGGTGTGTCAGCCACACCTCCCAGCTTGGTGTCATCAGCAAACTTGCTGATAGTACACTCTATTCCCTCGTCTAAATCGTTAATGAATATATTGAATAATATTGGCCCCAGCACTGACCCCTGAGGCACTCCACTAGATACTGGCCTCCAACTAGACTCCGCACCATTGACTACCACTCTCTGGCTTCTCTCCTTAAGCCAGTTTGCAACCCACCTCACTAGTCTATTGTGTAGACCACACTTCCTCAACTTAGCTGTGAGCATGCTGTGGGAGACTGTGTCAAAGGCTTTACTGAAGTCAAGGTAGACCACATCCACCGCTCTGCCATCATCCATCCACCTTGTTACATTAAACCAATCCTCAATTACAAATTTACCTGAAGTTGGGAAGTCTCTGTCTACTGCTGCCTGTTCAGTTGAAAAATATCACGGTAAAAGTGGTGTTAGATTCCATTATTTCATTCCCTTGACAAGGCACAGTACATGGATGCAAATGGAACAAGGTTGCTCAGTGCTTCCCACTAACAATTCCCATTTTACAAACATGGTTAAAAATATTTCCAAGTGACACGGGCTGATAAAACACAGAACACCATTCAAAATTCAAAGCTGAACTTTGCATTGGTCTTCTCTAGTTGGGTCAATGTAAACATTTTAGTTGAATCAAGACTGGAGTTTTTAAGAACACTGCCCCAAGAGACCCATTTAGTGCTTTAGTTTGTATTGCAAAGCGGGCTCAGAGGACATGAAGTGGGTTGGTTTCAGTGATCAATAATACCTCTAGAACTACATCAAACGGTAGCTTAGTGGTCTTGAGATTAGCTTTATACTTAAGTAAGCTCCAGGAAAGAAGAGTTCTATTCTTGGCTAGATAACAAATCTCTCTTCAGAACATGCACATAGCCATTTCTGTGCTGTGTCCCCACACTTCTTTCCCCCCCCACCCCGATATTTTTGGTCTTGTTTTTCAGATCACATACAATCTGCTTGCTACTGCCACATGCGTGTAAAATGTTTAAAGTCTAATAGTGAAGTCCTAAATCAAGCATATTCTGTGAATTAAAAGTATTTTTCCGTTGCCCTTCTAGCTATGATGGCTACGACACAGAAGATGACCCAGTTTATGGCAATCTCAATCAAGATATTTTAGGTAAGCTTCACTTTGAGAACACGTGTCTGTTCAGAGGCTGTGATAAATGTGTAATTAAAAACTGACTGACCAACACTTTCTGTGTTTCTCAACACAGAATTAATACCAGCTTGGGATAGAACTGCAAGCCATCATACTGCACTACTCTTTTTAAGACCAGGTCTCATACTGAATTGGATTTTTTGCAGTCCAAATTATCCTGTTCAGCCAAATATCTCAAAACCAAGAGCTGTTCTTCATGTAAAGCTGCACCAGTTGAAATAACAGCTTCATCCATGCAGTTACAGCAATCTAAGACACATATTACTCCCTGCCCAGAGTCAATGCTCCCACACAAGCTGGGAGAAACAGACAGAGACCAGTTCTCTGTTGTGGCTGTCCACAGATCATCAGCAATGTTGACAAATATGCTGGAACAAGTCTGAAAACTGTGAGGAAATAATCTGTTTTACTGATGGCTAAAATGAGATACGTGATGAAAAAATGACTTACACCAGATTTTTCAGAAAACTGGAAGTAGAGTCAGGAATACAATTTAATCACCAGCTGCTGCAACTCACAGCCTCTTTCGTGGCCCAGTATAAGTTTGCCCGTGCTGAAAAATACCTTATTATGTGGTTACGTTCTAATTGCAAGATGTACCCCTAGCAGTCTAAAATGACGCCCACTTAGTGAATAATGAGAAACTTTCCATCCATATGAACAGAAAATGCTTTTCATTTTCACAGTATGCATGTCTGAATTTCTTAGCTATTCGCCCTTCTGTTAACAGACAAAGAGATCTGTGTGTGAATTCAAACCAAAACAAACTTCTACCAAAGTAAACTGGGCAAAGTTGGTTCTGTAACAGGGAGGAGCTGTTAATTTGATCTTTTAAGACTCAGTAGTGTGCCTTAATAACTAAAACATTTTTCTACTTTGATAAACTATATAGGAATGTTGTTACAAGCAGATGAAGTCCCAGCCTCAAAGGCCAGTTAACCAGCTACAGGTATCTCTAAGTTTAATTCTGGATTTCTGAATTAGGGTAATGTGGTCTGTCTCAGAATTTTTGTGTGCATCCCATGACAATATATAACAAAAATTTTCACACTGCTCATCACGAAAATTACCATGCCTTAGTGTCGTATTTCATCAAGAAATTTAAGCACGGACTCGACCCTTTGTTCCATCTGGGACATTAATGAGGGAGCAGGAGAATTATAGACAGCTCATTTCCATCCATATGGCATAATAAAGCTCAGACACAGGCATGCAGATCAGGCTGAATTGAGCCTACATCTAATGCCATGGCTTATGTAAAGAATTACTTGTATTTATTTTGGACATCATTCAAGTGGCATCACGTGATAATCATGAGTTTGACTGGCTCTCTCTTGCCCAACACAAAATTTATATGCCTTAAATAAATGCCTGTTTTTGTATCGATTTATATTTTGTTGAGATACCTGGATGCCTAAAAGCATGCAACCTTCAGCTGAAATTTGTCTGTAATTGAAGCATTCCTAGCATCGATTTCCTGAGTTGATTTCCAGCTTCTCTCTCAGGATACTTCCAGGTGGTGGAAAATTTATTTTTTTTTCTCTTTTAAATTTAGACATTTGCTTTATTAACTTCACAGAAACAGACTAACCTATGAAAATTCCAATATGAAAAATGTTTGATAATTTGACTTGAAAAACACAGAGAAAAACAGGGGAAAGACACACGAGGCATACATTTTGCACTGCAAATGAGAACATATTTACAGACAAGAATCACCCATCTTTAGTTTTATGCACAGACCAAGCCTGTGAAAAATGTTGCTAGGAACTGGATTATAATTTAAAAAACAAATAAACAAAAACAGTAAGAAGAAAAACAGATCAAATATTGTCTTGCATCCTAAAGAACTTGGACCAATTATACAAAGTACCCTCTGTCCCAAAGTGAATCTTTCCAATAATAGCTGTCACTAACCTGTGGAGGGGTTTTGATAGATAAAGATTTGTTGCTGAATTAGTCTGGCTCAAAGGAATCTTAAGGCTGCTTCAAGAAGCTGAGAACAGAATCTGCTGTGAGAAAGAGGGGCGTTCCTCAATCAGCGGGGTCCCAACATGGCGTGAATCGTCGGACGTATCATCAGCGAGACTCCAGTGCATGGACAGCCCATGATACTCATTTAGCGAATCCATGCTTGGAGCGTGGACTCGTGATTAGAATATAGTTGCGTATATAAGGAGGCTTGTTTCTGTAATAAATGGCTTTGCGTGATTCACATTGAATCGGAATGCTGAGTCCTTTATCGTTCCAACAAATGGTGACCCCGACGTGATACTCTGGCGTACCACTACAATCGGGGAAAAGCCTGGAGCGGCCCAGCCGGGAGCGGCTTCAGCTGGACTGAAGACCGGACGGAGGCATAAGGACGCCCCGGGAATAAAGTCGTCAACGCAGCAAAGGGAAAAGGTGAGTGGCTGGGAGCAGGAGGAGGGAATAGTAAAGTTATGGGGCAGAATGTGTTCTCTGAAGCACAAGCTGCAGTTAAGTTCCTCCTGCATATTCTCTCTATGAGAGGACTTACATAGGAAAAAAGTAACATATGTAGGCTATTAATTTGGTGTAGAATTCACGGCTACCCGGGAGAAAACGAGAAGGCTTTTAAACGTTAACTTTGGGGCTATAAAGGGCAGAAATTATGGAATAAGTTCAGCAGTGGAGATGATAAAGAAACTAAATCATTAGCAACTACATGGAAGCTTATAATTTCCACCTTAAAAGACTTTAAGGCTGAGCGGGTTGCAGGTGCCGGATTTTTTTCAGCATTGCAGCCCAATTACAAACCTAAAAATAACTGTAAAGTTTACCTGGATCCTGTCTTTTGACCCCCTCCCCACTCCATCCCCTGTTGTGCCATCAGCACCCCCGGTGATACAGCAGTCTGGGGCGGAGGGAGGAAAATTACCGAGTGGATGGACTTCTATACCATTACCCGACTGTCACAGAGGCACCCCGAGGTTAATTTAAGGGACAACAAGGTCCAAAAACAACTTTCATTAAACCGGTGAGAAACAGGGTTTTAGCACTCCAAAAGTGACTTAAATAAAGGTTTGGATATCAGTTGAGGAAAATTATTTAAGAGGCAGCAACTAATACAACAGGCGGTCCACAGTGTGCATGCACATGGCTTCACTCAAAACAATGCCGGAGCCATCCCTGAGTCCCAGAGAACTACACACTTGCCTAAACATGGTGTGGGATTATTTTTAAAGAGATACACGCACTCGTAGTGAGTACGGGAAGTGTACACTCGCGATTCCGCAAGGGTAAATTTATAATACACCCGCAATCCTGCGAGAGTTAATTTACTTACACGTGCAAGTGTGCACGGAATCCTACACGTGCTTACGTGGAAGCACGGGAGGAAAATACACTCTCGATTGTGCTCTCGGCTGCCACTCACGATTGTGCGAGGAAATAATTTATACACGTGCTGGTATTGGGCACGGAAATTTACGCGTGCAAGTGTGCATGGGAGGAAAATACACTCGCGATTGTGCGAGGATTAATTTTACATGCGCTCATATGGAGCACGGAAAGTTATACATGCATATGTGCATGAAAAGTATAAATATACTCGCAATCCTGCGAGAAGTTTTACTTACACCCGTGGCAGCAAGGCAAGTGGAGTCCCCATCCCGGGAAGGGGGGCTCTCGGCGGCAGCATCTTGCTCGTGCTCCGAGAGACCCGTGACAATGGGCGGAGTCTCGACAAGAGTCCCGTTTTTGTTATCTGATCAGACCTGACTGTAGGCACTGTAGAAGCTCCTCTGCACCCCCCCCACTGGCTGTGGGTGCCCCTGAAGCCTCCCAAAAACATCCCCCACCCTGGGCATAGCCGCCCAGCGGCTCACTGCTGCTTCGGCACTCCCTTCTAATGGCCCTGGCCAGGGTGCTCTGGGGCCAAAGAAAAGAAGCTGTTAGGCTCAGGTAGCCGGGAGAGAGGGAGATGTGCCCACTCCTCCATACTGAAGGAGGGAGGGGGAGAGAGGGGGCAGAGAGGGGGAGAGAGTGGGGGGGTTGCATTCTGCCACACCGACTCTAGAGAGATCAAGAAGTCTAAAGGACTGGAATCAGACAATTTGTCAAAACAACTGGTGAAAGCTGAGAATGCTAATGTCGTAAATAAGTGTAATATCAGTCCTTTTACTGATTCGTGTCCGCCTTTACCGCCTTCTACCCCTCTAACTCCTACGAGAGAGCAGAAGGAGTTGCCGGATAAGAACTGGGCAAAAGAACTGTGTGAAAGATCAGATCAGCTATTAGCAAGTGAATCCAACAGTCAGCAACGCGGTCATGCTGATCGTGACGGGAAATGGGATGCGCTTGGGGACTCAGGTTATACGAATAATTATGATGCTACAAAGTATTGCCGAGAATGTGCACTGTTCCGACCCCCCCTGTTACTAATGATTCCCCAGCACCAATCAAGTCCGTGTTATTTGATGACTCGGAAGAGAATGAGGGTTTGAAGCAATTTTCTTGAAAAGTTAAGTATGTGTACGAGTTGCCCCGAGATCAGATAAGAACCATGAAAGACTCAAGCAAAATTAGACCTATGCAATGTAACAGCTATAGATCATTTAGGACAGAACAATGGGGATTCGTTGAAAGGGGCAGGTATCCCACTACTCCTGGAAGAGATACTAACTGACACACCACAACTACAAACACGATAAGTTTCTGAAATCCTGAGGCAGTCAACAGACCTTGCATATCAAGCTATGAGAGAGGTGCCTGAAACCAACAAAACAGCCAAATCACTTGCAACTTTTAATCAGGGTCCCAATGAGAATTACATGCAATTTATTGACCACTTTCAAGAGGCCATCAATAAGCAGGTTGAAAACTTAAAAGCTAAGGAAGCATTAGTATTGAAATTAGCAGTAGAGAATGCTAATGTTGCTATCAACATGTTATTTGTGAGTTTTACAGTACATATTATGTGCTCCTGTGTATTGCCTCTCTGAAAAACAAACAACTTGTTAGGAATGTGAGTTACTTGTTTTACTAGTTGTTTTTAAGTGCGCCGTAAAACCTTCTCCCCGCTTTTCCCATTCACTCTGCAAGCAGCCCTGTGCCTCCCTCCCCTTCCCCCCCTTTCCCCCTCCCTCCCTCTTCTCAAGGTTTTTACTTGCAAGATGGGGTCAGGAATTATTGTTTTCAGTTGTGTTCCTAAAAAATCAGTATTGGGAGGTGTTTTAAAACTTAGGAATTATGAGGAAGGAAGATCTTGTGAAATATTGAAATCAGTGTTCGCTGCTGTATAAGTTAAATGATTGGGAAAAGTGTCCGGAGAATACAATCTTGAAGTGTAACACTCTGTTGCGATTAATGTTGGTTTTAAGGCTAGAAGAGAAGGACAAAATAAATCTCTACAGTTTTACAGGCGGGGCGATTTGAACTTCAACAAGCTGAGAGAATTAACTGATAACACACAGGTCAGAAAACTTGTTAAAGTCTGCAAGATGCAAGAACTTTGAAGAGAGAGTTCAAGCCTTGTGATCGAGGCCGCAGCCTGCGGACGGTGTGAGGCCGGTAGCGGCACCCCGGCGCGCCGGGCCCGGCCCAGGAGTGGATGACGAGCGAGTTGAGAGTGTATGGGTCAGGATCAAGGGGCAGGCTGGCAGGGGTGACACTGTTGTGGGCTTCTGTTACAGGCCACCAGATCAGGCTGAGGAAGTTGATGAGGCCTTCTATGGGCAGTTGAGAGTGGCCTCACAGTCACAGGCCCTGGTTGTTGTGGGGGATTTTAATTTCCCTGATGTTTGCTGGAAGGACCATTCAGCCAGCCAGCCACAGTCCAGGAGGTTCCTCCAGTGCATTGATGATAACTTCCTCATGCAGATGGTGGAGGAGCCGACTAGGAGACGTGCACTGCTGGATCTCATCCTCACTAACAAGGAGGGTCTGGTCGAAGCAGTAAAGGTTGAGGGCTGCCTGGGTTGCAGTGACCACGAGATGGTGGAGTTCAGCATCTTGGGTGGCAGGAACAGAATAGCAAGTAAAATTGCAACCCTGGACTTTAGCAGGGCTAACTTTGGCCTTTTCAAGCAATTGCTGGGGGAAATCCCATGGGCAAGACTGCTTGAAGGAAAAGGGGCCCAAGATAGCTGGATTGCATTCAGAGATTGCTTCTTCCACGCTCAGGATCAGAGCATCCCCACACAAAGGAAGTCAAGGAAGGGAGCCAGGAGGCCTGCGTGGTTGAATAGGGATCTGTTGGGTATGCTCAAGCAGAAAAGGAGAGTTTACAGGTCGTGGAAGCAGGGGCTGGCCACTTGGGAAGAATATAAGGCTGCTGTTAGAGGATGTAGGAAGGCAGCTAGGATAGCCAAGGCCTCCTTAGAATTACAGCTGGCGAGAGGGGTCAAGGACAGCAAAAAGAACTTTTACAAATACATAGCTGATAAAACTAATACCAGAGGCAATGTAGGCCCACTAATGAACGGGGTGGGTGCCCTGGTGGCAGAAGATACAGAGAAGGCAGAATTACTGAATGCCTTCTTTGTCTCTGTCTACTCTGCCGGAGGCTGTCCTGGGGAGCCCTGTACCCCTGAGACCCTGGATGAAGCCAGGTCAATGGAGGAGTTTGCTTTACTCGATGAGGACTGGGTTAGGAAGCAATTAAATAGTCTGGACATCCATAAATCCATGGGTCCAGATGGGATGCATCCGCGGGTGCTGAGGGAGCTGGCTGAAGTCATTGCTGGACCGCTCTCCATCATCTTTGCCAAGTCTTGGGAAACGGGGGAGGTGCCCGAGGATTGGAGGAAAGCAAATGTCACTCCAGTCTTCAAAAAGGGCAAGAAGGAGGACCCGGGTAATTATAGACCGATCAGCCTCACCTCTGTCCCTGGGAAAGTAATGGAACAGCTAATCCTTGGTGCCATCTCAAGGCATATCAAGGATAAGAGGGTTATTAGGGGCAGTCAGCATGACTTTACCAAGGGTAAGTCATGCTTGACCAACCTCATAGCCTTTTATGAGAATGTAACAAGGTGGATGGATGATGGCAGAGCGGTGGATGTGGTCTACCTTGACTTCAGTAAAGCCTTTGACACAGTCTCCCACAGCATCCTCACAGCTAAGTTGAGGAGGTGTGGTCTAGACAATAGACTAGTGAGGTGGGTTGCAAACTAGCTTAAGGAGAGAAGCCAGAGAGTGGTAGTCAATGGTGCGGAGTCTAATTGGAGGCCAGTATCTAGTGGAGTGCCTCAGGGGTCAGTGCTGGGGCCAATATTATTCAATATATTCATTAACGATTTAGACGAGGGAATAGAGTGTACTATCAGCAAGTTTGCTGATAACACTAAGCTGGGAGGTGTGGCTGACACACCAGAAGGCTGTGCTGCCATCCAGCGGGACCTGGACAGGCTGGAGAGTTGGGCGGGGAATAACCTGATGAAATTTAACAAGGGAAAGTGTAGAGTCCTGCATCTGGGCAGGAACAACCCCAGGTTCCAGTATAGGTTGGGAAATTACATATTAGAGAGCAGTGTAGGGGAAAGGGACCTGGGGGTCCTGGTGGACAACAGGATGACCATGAGCCAGCACTGTGCCCTTGTGGCCAGGAAGGCCAATGGCATCCTGGGGTGTATTAGAAGGGGAGTGGCTAGTAGATCGAGAGAGGTTCTCCTTCCCCTCTACTCTGCCCTGGTGAGACCACATCTGGAATATTGTGTCCAGTTCTGGGCCCCTCAGTTCAAGAAGGACAGGGAACTGCTGGAGAGGGTCCAGCGTAGGGCAACGAAGATGATTAAGGGAGTGGAGCACCTCCCTTATGAAGAAAGGCTGAGGGAGCTGGGGCTCTTTAGTTTGGAGAAGAGGAGGCTAAGGGGGGACCTCATTAATGTTTATAAATATATAAAGGGTGAGTGCCATGAGGATGGAGCCAGGCTCTTCTCGGTGGCCAACAATGATAGGACAAGGGGTAATGGGATCAAGCTGGAACACAAGAGGTTCCGCTTAAATTTGAGAAAAAACTTCTTCTCAGTGAGGGTAACAGCACTGGAACAGGCTGCCCGGGGAGGTTGTGGAGTCTCCTTCTCTGGAGACATTCAAAACCCGCCTGGACATGTTCCTGTGCGACCTCACCTAGGCGTTCCTGCTCCAGCGGGGGATTGGACTAGATGATCTTTTGAGGTCCCTTCCAATCCCAAACATACTGTGATACTGTGATACTGTGATACTGTGGTTTGGGGAAACAGGTGAAGGCTTTTGTATTTTTGTTTCAAGGGCCGTTTATATTTTGGTTGACATGAGACCCTTTCCATCTCTGTTTTTTCAAGTTTGGCCTATCTTTTTTTACTATGGGATAAGAGAAACAGACTTGTAACAGATCATTAGGTATCCAGCAGCTGTATACAGACTCCATTTCATTGCTTTTGAACATCATGTATAAAATAAGGGTATGAAATGTAAATGCATGTTTTTATATATTGTAACTTACTGTTTTCTGATATTTATCTTAAATTATTATAGACTTATTGAGTTTGAGTGATAGTAAATATTGTTTTAGCTCTATATCTTGCACTTCAGTATACAAAATTCTCATATTGACATGCAATTATTTCATTTTTGATGAAATGACTGGAGTACATCACTTCCACATCAATTTTTTCCTGTTTTCTTCAGTTTTTTCTTTTCCACAACCAGCGTGCTCTCTGGTGTTCCCAGGCGGGCTTCATGAGATACTGGATTTTTCCCTATGCTGTCCCTCCAAAGCCGTCTCTCATTATTTATTGCTTATTTCAGCCTTTCCAGAAAGAAATATTTTATCAGTCTTACCTTGGACTGTTGTCTTCATAGTCTTTATACTTTTTAGCTGGAAAATTTGTTTAAAAAAAAGAAAGAGCAAATGAAACACGCTATTTCTAGAACACTTCAGATAATTGTCCAACTGACATGCTTTTGATTTCACCGTAGACAGTAAAATGGAATGCTCTTGGCTCTGAGGACCTTCATTTGTCCCCCTGCTTTTCTCAAATACTTTTGACTAATACAAGAAATGTTGGTGTGCTACCCTGTCCTGTGGCTGCAAAGACCACATTAGTTTACAAGTTCCCCAAAATGTATTGTAACACCTGTAATTAATTTCTTATTTCCTCCTCCTTCTGCTTCTACCTCATCTTTTTCTCCGCCCAGGGAGGTGCATCATGTGTTTATATTACAAGGCGAAGGGTTTATTTATTTTGCTAGTTCTGCTGCTTATATCTCTGAAAGAGGGATATATATCCTGTGACCACGCAGAAAAAGAAACTGAGGCAGAGAGGCATTGGCTCCAAAGAGATTTGTTGCTAGAGCTTGATTAATAACTCAGGAATGCTTGACTTTCTGTCTTCTGCTCCAGAACTCCAGAATTTAGCACAGTAAGCTCCGATTACATGAGCAATGCAACATCAGCCAACCTTACCAAAACCTTGCTCAGCATTAGTTTTGTAAATGACTGTGATTTTTCATCGTAGAAATCTCTGCCTAGCAGCACTAAAAGACAAACCAAAAAGGCACTCCCTCATCCCACAGCTCTCCAGCAGCTCTTTTAATATCCTGTCATATTCTAATTCTCTTGTATTTGGTGAGTTCAGTTTATAAGCATAGGCCTGTTTATGTAGGTTATGTACATATGTGTGTTTAATGTGATTGAACCCGCTAGTGTTTGCCTGAGCACTCATGTGCATATAGCACAGGTGCAGTTTTCCCTGTGGAAACGCACTTTTTCTCTGAATGGGCGTGGTGAGGATGTGCAACTGAAATCTACAGAACTGCATGCATAAGAGAGGTTGGAATGGCATCATCAAATCTGTTGAAAGTCATAGTTAATTTTAACCGAAACAAGAGTATGACTGTAGTCACCCTCTAACATGAATTAAACAAACCAGTTCCTTATTGTTAGTGACACATTTATTTGAAAGCTACATTAGCATCCCACGATAAAAAGCAATTTGGACTTTTTCAAAACAAACTAATTAAGCATAAAATGTGTATGAAATCTGAAATTAAAATAAGCATTCAGGAATTTTGGGAAGATAAAATTTTCTCAAATGTATTTTGTATCAGTGCAGCTACTTAAAATTCTTTTTAAACTAAAGTATGAATAACAACCAGTTAAATGAAAAGTACACCTTAATAAAGGAAGTTACAGATGTTAAAAATGTACATTAAAAATGCAAATTTAGCCAAAACTTAATTCCTCAACTTGTACATGTTCTGTTGGTTTTTCTTCAGAGAATGGACTCAGGTAGCTGTGTTTGGCAGTGGACTGGGCAGCTAGCAACCATTGTATAATCATACCTGGCTCCCCTAAAAATGTTTAAAAGTTACATGCTCTCTACTAGAATCATTCTTGCCGAGAGATAATTAATGTATTTGTTGGCTTGAAATTTCCAAGCAGTGATGGCTTTCTCTGCAAACACTTTAAACACTCAAACTCCATTCCTTACAGAGACATTACTTACCTTGCTTCTTTTTCATATAGTATGAAATGTTCAGTATCAACGAAACAACAAGAGCCAAACTCAGAAAGGCCAAAACTCCCCAGACAGAAAAATGGCAGTCCATTTCTGCAACTGAGAGAAAATAATTCCATAGTTTGTGTTGTCAACAATTTTACTGTATTCTTTGTGGCGGGCTGATTTTTGCTTTCGGTAATTGAAGCTACTATTTTGTTGTTTACTCTGTGACAGCCATTGCTATACAAGCTAAATAATTAATATCAAACCCAGATGCTCAATAATAAGAGAGCGATGTCAAGTAGCTGTTAACAGAACTACTATTTCGTAGGAATTAGGCCAAAGGATGGACTATTGGTTTACCTGTAAGATGCAGTAAAAGTCAGAAATCGATAAAGAAAAAAGTCAATAACTTTGAAATTATTTTTGTAATTGTCTTTAACTTATTATTTGCAGTACATTTTGGGCTCAATTCTGGAGTTCGTGAATGTAGTTCTGAAGATTAATTCAGTCAAAACAACTTCACTGGAAATGTCTCTGAATAATAGCTAAGACTATCAGGGTTTAAGAATCTCTGCAACAGATTTCAAAGGTTGGTTATGTCTTTTCTTGCATTTCCTATTAAAACCACTTGTACTCATATCCTCGCTCTCCTTCCTGAGAAAGTAGATGTTGTAGTGGCAAAGGAGAAGTGGCTGGGAATCAGTGAACTACTACAGAGAAAAACCTGAACAGCTCCTGAAGAATCACTTGGGAAAAGGTGTGTCAACTTAAAAAAATAAAGCCTCCTTTTGCACTGAGCTCGCCTCTCCTTGGAGCCATGCTAGAAATACAGGAAGGAACTCCCCCTGCACCAAGTGAATTTTGCCATTTAATTAATTATTCGATTAACCTAACTCATACAGATTTTCCATCACAAACCATGCTGAAGAAAATAGCCTATTTGTGACAAATTTTTGATGACAAGTATTATTTTTGTGTTTCCGATTCTGATTTAATGTGGAATTATTATCTGGGAAAAAAGTAAAGTTTGAAAAAAAAGTTGTTTCCCTTTTCAGTCTCAGGTTTAACATCTACAGTATTTGAGCAGTCCCACTTCTCTAGGACTTTAAAAATATTCTAGCAAAAGAAAAGGCATGAAGCTTGGATTTCTAATACAACGTACCAATGTGTTAAACCTCACTATCTATAGTTCTTTCTTAAACATGATTTTGGAAATTGCATAGGTGTGGGGAGATTAAGAAAACAATATTTATATGTATTCCTAGCTGAACACAACTGAGTTTATTTTTAAATTTATTTTCCACAACTCTGACTTAAACACCTGGTTGTATTTCAGGGGAATGTATACAAACATACGTGTGACTTCAGGTTGTTTTGGTTTTTGTCTTTGCCATAGGAGCTATTTGTTTATCAGACACTAGTTGTATCTGAGAAACAAAAGCAGTTATCATTTACCCTATGAAACCATAGTAAAGGCATGATCAGAGACATACAGGTGCCACTCTGAGTTCTCTATGTTTTCCCTATGTCCGTTTCAAGTTAATCTTACGTTCCAAGGACAAAATAGGTGAGATTTTGATTATATATCTTAGCTTTACTGATATACAACTCGCAGCTCTTTCCCACGTGTTCTTGTACTACCCTTACAGCTGTTGCCAGTTTGATGTTTACATTTATAACTGAATACATTAAATATTTACTACTTTGGCAACAGCAGCAATAGAAGAAAAGCTGAATACCTGTGCGAAGAAAAAAATTCGCCTCCTCAGATAACTACACTGCTGTCCCTCTATGTATAATAGCAGATGCAACCCATGACTGCAGAGAAAAGTCCCATCAGAGTTCCAGACCCGAGCGGACGGAGGAAGAAATGCAGCCGACTCAATATGAGTGATAAAGCATACTTCAACTTTATTGCCCGAGATAGCGTGCATTTATACCAAATACCATAATTATGCATACTTGTCTCTATCTAATAGGCTAAGCACATTTACTTACTCCACCTACTTGGGTTTAGCTAGCTATGCGCATCCCACATTCTTCTGACTCTTATCTCTTCAAAAATATCCTGACCCTGCCTTAGTTAGTACTTTTCCGTTCCCCCCTTTCCCACGGCCTAATAGACAAGCTAACTAAGGCCTACTTATGTCAACTAAAATGGGCTCTGCTCGTACAGTTGCTTGGTGGACTCATGTCTGTGCTCCTTGAGCCAATCCCCGACACATGACAGTTAACTGGTTGTGCTGGTTGTTGATGGAGAGTGAGAAATAAACAGAAAGAGAAGTCTATTAGACTAATTATAGTCTGTTCTGAAATAGTCTCTTGTATTCTATACTCTAATTTTAGTGATCATTCAAGTAATTTACTATCAAATGTAGCAAAAGCAGATTATTATTTTTTACATATTACATATTTCTTCCAAAGAACCTGTAGCACTGTGTTCAGGGGCATTCTTACTCTATTGTAATCAAATTTCATATTTTAAAAAAATTTGTTATATCTTTGAAAAAAAAAGTCCTAAGCAAGAATTAGGCCCCTGGAAATAGTACATTATGATTCTAATGGGATAAGCTCAAATTTCATCAGGGTTTTCTGTCATAGTCTATCTCCGATGGGGAAAACTAAGAGCCGTGGTAGTTTGTTCATAAGAAACTATATTGAAGCTATTCTTAGACTAATGCGCTCCTCTGTGAAAGAGTTCATCATATAGCCAAAGGTTTCATGAGAAGGACGATTCTCGTTTTATTGTTACAAACTGGGAAGTTTAAGTGGCAGAATTACTATATTTAATCATTATAAAGGTGAGAGTGTTTTGACTATCTAATACCTGAATCTCTCTAGTATTAATTATATATTCCCGTTCTCCTGTTCTTTCACTTCTATTTGGAAACTTGGAGTTGCACCCAAGTAAACACCTACCTTCGGTAATTTGCTCCATCTGGATGATGTTTTTACTTTTCTGAGTTTAGGGATGGAGTTACTCGTCTCCTCTTAGTATATTTTACAGTGCTGTAAACTATATTCAACAACAAAATACAGGCAAGTAAAAGACTTTCTAAGGACATAGTTTTTTTGTGCCTTTTCTCCTTTTTAAATCTATCATTGACGACTTTCTCTACCAACAGAGAAAAAACACGGGAACAAATACACTTTTGGTCACTTGTCAGGTTTTCTCTTTGCAGGGCTCATTATACTGTAATTGGAGGGGGATGGAGAGGAGGAAGCAAACCAAAAAGAATAACCAAACAAACAGAAGCCCCCCAGACATTCTAAACTTTCCTGGATTAATTTCTGCAATTCAATACTACTGCAACTCAAAGAAGAAGATATAATCTTCATACAAGCATACTTTGGTCGCTACCGGATTTGAAATGATCATCTGGAGCACAAAATTATTTGTTTCCTGTTCTTTCTGCAAATTTGTCAAGATGAGATAAAATTAGCGTTTTCCCCCCTCTCCAACTGAATGGTGAGATAAATAATATTACATACTAATGACCCTTAGATAAAGAAACCCATTAAAAGACTGATGAATGTAAAATTAGCATTAAACATGCTTCCACCTGTGTGAGTTTTTAAGGCAAGATTAATTCTCCGGAAAGGATTCCTTAAACTGCGATTAATTAGTGCACAACTAATTGCTTTGTAAGTTATCAGCTTCATACTTCAGAAGGGAAGCAGCGCATTGTAAAATAAGCCTTCAGCACAGTAAATATATTAAGCACAAAACTAACACCAATCCTTAGCCTTCATTAATAAACCTTAATTAAGCAAGGTTTAAGCTGTCGGTGATGACTCATCATCATCATGATTATTATTAATAATTTGAATTCAGAACCCTGACCAACTTGCTTGGAATACTAGTGCTCTACCAGTGTGTTTTTACTGCTGATTTGTTTACAAGTTTATAATACTGAAAAGATAACACTTGCCGGTTTTTGTTGTTTCTAGGAATACTCCCCACCCTTTATCCAACAGACAATCAAGTTATGTTGGCAAACCTTGGATGCTCTTTTGTGTTGGACCTGGCAGCATGAATCTATCTCTACAGCTGCCACCAGTCTTTAAGGTCTCCAGCCTTTTTTCTTCCACCAGCTTTCTTAAAAACAGGAAGCGTGGTTCAGGCTTACGCAACCTCACTAGCAAACTGACAGTCTCCTTCAGTGTTTGCCTCATTCAAATGCGTAATTTCTTTCAAAGGAATTTGAAATTCATTTGCATATGTAATTATGTATGTATTTATTAGTGTATTTATTATCCACCTGTCTTGCCACAGAAGAGCATGTACAGGAATATTAGTTCCGTTTTATGTGATACAAACCTGCTTTTGTGATATTCACATGAGACCCACGCTCTAAGTCTTCCAGTTTGTGATGTTGTGTTGAATTCAACAAAAGTATTTAGATACCTCTTAAACTAAATTACAGATCTATATTACCTAGGTGTGCTATTTGACTCTTTATCTCTTGAGATTTCTAAACCAAGCCTGAAAGTTCATCTCTGAGAGAGACTATGGTTTAGCTGAAATAGGATTCAGAGGCACGATGCAAAAATTATGCCATTGCCAGCTCTGGAAGTTCAGGTTAGGATATCATGATATGTTTCCTCTATTCTTTAAAGTCTATAAATCTGGACCCACAATCCAGAACATTTGTGGAAAGACAGGGTACATCAGCATGTGGCTTACGATGTGTATTTATCTTTAAAATTTAATGAAACATGCCCATGTTTGGGTAGAGAAGCCATTGGAGTAGCATCTTCCAGAGGAAGATTGCACTCTGAGCACTGTCGAAGAAGTTTTCTGTTAACTTCTGAGGGTTTGGGTTTTTAACGGTTTTTGTATATATGTTTGTTTTTGCAGAGCACACGATTTTATTTCCAATCGTGCATAATGTAGAAGGCAGAACGGTTTCTTAACAGAAAAAGTGAATCACATGACTACATTTATCTTTTTTGAATACGTACATTGAAATAGCCCTCAATGTAGTCTAAGGAGCAATGTAAAACGTTGTTCTTCAAGAAAAGTTCTTACGTGAGAAAATATCCTTTGCAGTATATGCTTGTTTGAGATGTTATTACTTTGGAAAATTATTTTTACATTAACTGCCTTAGATCAATGCTTAAGAAAAAACTTACTGGATTAGCATCCTATTTGAACATGCAGGAGCAGGTTAGTCTTGATTAATATAATATAACCTTCCATCTGAGTCCAAAGGTGATATAGACTCTTAACTATTTAGAGCTTTATCATAATGAAGAGAGTTGATGAGGAGAAATTAATAGAAAAATACTGAAAACTGTGGGAATTCTTCCGCTTTATACCGTTCTTGAGGTTGTAATTAACATGATGAAAAATCGCATGGAAGTGACACTATTTTAAAGTGGACATAGCTTTGGCATCTGCCAGCAACTGAATTTAGAGACCACACTCATCAATACGAGTAGAATCAAATTTTCTCATCGATAAACCAAAAGGCATGGGTCCATCACATTTCACTGAAAACCAGGATATATAATAGAACTAGAACTCCTTTTGGTAAGTGATGCATTCTATCATCTGTAGTCTGAACTGTGGCTTAAAGCAGGGAAGACATAGAGTTTTATGAAGTGGAGACTGCAATTCATGTGTTTGAAAGTAAAGGTTTTGTCACAAGCCCAGGGAAGGAGAAGGACTCAAGCAGTTATAAGGACTGGATTGAGTCATTCCATTTGTACGATCAAGTGAACAGAAGAGTCCCAGGGCCATCTGATAGGAGTCTGCACCTCAAGAGGAGGCCTCTTATTCAGCAAAGAAGGATCTTGTACTGAAAGAGAAGCTGGGGAGAGTGGGAGATACGCACTGTAATACTGGAGACAGTTGCTTAGTTTCTCAGCTAAGAGCATGAGGAGTAAATCCGAGATCTGCAGAGGATTCAGAATGAAATGCTTATCAGCCTGAACAAGAAGCTTACAAGGAATAAACTCCTTTGGAGATAATTAGGGGCATAATGGAAAGGTGAACACTGAGAATGCAGCAAAGGATTTCTGGCTTTGTGGTCCTGGTGGTGTGTTAATAAATCTGCTCTCCAAGAGCAAATCACTGTTGTACAGTGTCAGCTTTGACTGGCTACAGAAGCAAAGTCTATTGGATTGGACACGAGCTTGGTATGCTATTTTGAGCAGCCTGCAACAGAATGGAAGCTCTCTTCCATAGCAAGAAATTATTTGCTGCAGGCTGTAAAATCCATTGTGAATTTAAAGGACTTCTTACTTCTCTTTCTTGTTCTTTATATCAGTGTTACATTAAAAAACTTAGCGAGCCAGTAGCGTGCTTAACGTGCTGTTATTCGGGATGATAGAGACAAGGACAAATCAAGTCCAATTTTAGAAAGATAGGACATAAGGTAATATTATTCCATCCACATCTATTGTGCACAAAGACATTTCCTCTTCTTTTCAAAGTCCCCAAGCTATAAACTGCTGGGTGCATATTCTGGGAAAGTATTTCTGACTGCTTGGCTACTTATGTGATCTTTGGTAAACATATGCTGCTGAGGTCTCCAAGGTAAGAATCTATGTCAAGTGGACATCTGACTTGGCTGGGAATAGCTGTTGGTATTTAAGTGCTTGGAGAAGGTAAATGGAGTATTATTAAATATCAACATGCACAGCTGTATATGAAGGAGTAAGTCTGCTCAAATGGAGTCAAGCAAACAGTAGTGTTTGGCTAAAGGCTTACATGATTGAGTGAAGCTGACTGAGACATCACTTGACAAAGTATAAAAAAAAAAAAGAGCTTATGAGGTAGTATTTTGTTTGTTGTTTTAGAGAAAGACACGGAGAAGCATCCTAAAGTAGGCATGAAAGACAACTTTACCTTAGGGAGGAAAGGCATACTTAGAAAGAAGAGGGTAGGTCTCAAATTTCTTTCTTTGAGCTTAGCTAAGTCTTCCTAAGCTTGATATTAGTGTAGAGAAAGGGGGGCAGGGGAGAAGTATGTTATGGATGTAGAGGGGTTTGTTGCTTTTTTGTTTATATGTTTTTGTCTTGAATATACATTGTGCCATCTACAGAGTGGAATAGTTAGAAAACCTGGAAGTGCCTGTGTTCAGTACTCATGTTCTAGTAGATGGTAACTCACACTTACTATGAAGTTCCTTCTACATGTGTGTTTATCCATCAGTGGTATATATGAAATTGGAAGGCTTACACTAAATTTTTGAGGAAGGAGATATGTGGCAGCAGCCAAACATGTTAGATATCTGTATCTAACTTTTGTGATGAGATAGCAGAATGTTGCCATGGAGCATGGAGCTAAGGCAGTGGCTGACCAATGAAATATTATAATAGTGCTGAGATCCCAAGAGAGGAAGTGAGCCAGTTTCCAGAAGCAATACAGTTATCAGAATTTTTATATTTAAAGGGCTTTTCTGGTTGTGGATGAAGCATGGAAGGATGGAAAGTTTTACTGTTGGTGTCTTAAAAAGGTAACAACACCCTTAGCAGTTGCCAGCAGGCTCTTCCAAGCCTGGAATTTGCTCTACATGACCAGAAACCTCAAGGAAAAAAAATTTTCAGCCTTATTGACCTGAAAGCAGTTTCAGAGTTTTTTCCTTTCCTTTCCTTTCCTTTCCTTTCCTTTCCTTTCCTTTCCTTTCCTTTCCTTTCCTTTCCTTTCCTTTCCTTTCCTTTCCTTTCCTTTCCTTTCCTTTCCTTTCCTTTCCTTTCCTTTCCTTTCCTTTCCTTTCCTTTCCTTTCCTTTCCTTTCCTTTCCTTTCCTTTCCTTTCCTTTCCTTTCCTTTCCTTTCCTCTACCCTAAGAAATCAAAAAGCTGTCTTGAATCCTTCCTCTCTGTTTTCAAAGAAGAAAGTGTTTTCTATGCCACTGCAAGAAGACTTCTAGGGACTAGCTTAACTCTTGCTCCGAAAATGAGCATTAAAACTAAATACTATATTTTTCAAGTGCAATCACATATTCAGAGGGACGTCTTTAATCTCACAGAAGCACGAACGTATTTGCGTTAAAGCATATATCAGAAACAATGTGTGAACAGAGGAGCTGCTGCTATTTTCTCTGTTCGGTGTGTTGTAGTGCATTCTCTGTAGCAGGCACTAGATGGCAGCAAAGACCGTGAAATAATTAACCTCAGTTTAACCCTAGGTATATGCAGCTGTTTCTTACTATAGATGCATTGGATGTTAAAAATTCCCCCAAATTGTAATTAATCTGCAATAATTGTGTGAATACAAGCATCACAAGAGCATCCAGTTTTTGGAGCACTTATGGAGCATGACAAAGCCCCACAGAGCCCAACAGGGCTTGGCAGAGCCTGATAGAACTCGACAGGGCCCAACAAATCCTGACAGCACTTGACAGCAAACAGTGGAGTCTGGCAGGGCCTGACAGAGGCTATCAAAGCACGACAGAGCCTGAAAGAGCTCACCAAAGCATTACAGAGCCCAACAAGGCCCAGGAAAGCTTGAAAGACCCCAACAGGGCCAAACGGAGCCTAATGGAGCCCGACCATACCCAACAGGGCTCCACAAAATCCAACAGAGCCCTACAAATCCTGATATGGCCTGGCAAAGCCTGACAGACCCTGCCGAAGTCTGACAGACCCCGACAAATCCTGCATAAGGGAAGAAAGCCTGACAAAGCCCGGCAATGCTTGACAGAGCCTGACAGGTGTTGACAGAGCCTGACTAAGCCTCACAGTGCCTGACAAAGCTCGACAGGGCCCACAGAGCCATGCAAATCCTGCCAGAGCACAATAGAGAACAACAGATTTCCACAAAGCTGCATCGAGCAAGTCAAATCCTGACAGAGCGTAACAGGGCCCGACTGAGTAGGACAGGGCCCAGTAAAGCTAGACAGAGTTTCACATTGCCAAACAAAGCCTGACAGAGTCTGACAAAGACTGACAAAGCCTGACAGAGCCAGAGGATCCTGACAGAGCCCAGCAAACCCGACAGGGATAGACAAAGGCTGACAAGGCCTGACAGAGCCTGGGTGCTTATGGAGAGGTTTCTGCCTGTTTTTAGGTGAGGAATGGTGTGTGTGCACTCGGACAAACAGAAGGCGTAGCAACTAGGTTCCAACACTGAAGAAGGCAGAAGGCAAGAATTCCCACGCTCTCTCTTTCTCTCCCTATAACTATGAAACATTGTAAGGAACTGATCTTTTACTTATGTGACTGTGTACTAGTTGTGGTTCCAGTAACATGGAGAGTTCGATCACCTGAGACATGAAGCTCTTCAGAAGCTCTGCTGAAACAGACTGCATTCTTTGTAAATAAGATAAATGGCAGCAAAGACCATGAAATAACGATCGTCTGTCTAACCCTTGGTATATGCAATTATTTCTTTCTATAGATGCGTTGTATGTTTAAAATTCCCTCCCGCTCTTTCTCAAAACAAAGCGGGAATCTCAGACAGTTATAAGGTGCCTAGAGTTTCTCACAGGCTTACGTTATCTAACACAGAGGTTCTACTCTTCAAGCACACAAGGTCAGTAAAACAATTAGTGTGACCTATGTGCTTTTTCTACAGACAGGTGAAAGTCACTTGAGCGTATTTGCATTTAACTAACCTCCTCGCCAAATCTTCCGCTATATCCCCATACAAACTACTAAAAATGTGGTGAATATTCCGGTAAAATAAGACAGCTGCACCAATAAAAAACTGTCGAATATACAGGTTTAATACAGTAGCTGCACGGCTGAAAATGTAGCGGATATACAGGTAAAATACGGTAGTTGTAGCGCTAAAAATGTGGCGAACATCCAGGTAAAGTTACACTGCTAGAAACGTGGCGAATATATGGGTAAAACACAGGACACACACTGCTAAAAAAGTGGCAAATATACAGGTAAAACCCGGCAGCTGCATCAACAAAGATGTGACGAAAATGCAGGTGAAAAAAGGCATGTGCACTGCTAAAAATGTGGTGAATGTTCAGGTAAAATAAGGTATGTGAACAACTAAAAATGTGGTGAAAATACAGGTAAAATACCGTAGCTGAGAGGTTTCTAAAAGATTTTTGTTCCTCTTATCAACGGGAAGCAAGAGAGAGAACAAAAGGCAAAAACAATGACAGAGAGAGAGAGACTGCGAGAAGCACAGGGGGTTGGAGGAAGAAAGAGTGGAATTAGGAGCCCCACAGAGAGACGGAGGACAGGAAAAAGAAAAAAAGAAAAAAGGGGCGGGGAGCAGGGAGGAGCACAAAGGCTCAGAACAGGAATGAGGATGGGAACAGTGCCATACAGAGGGAAAAAAGCCAGCAACACTCAGCACGACAAAGGCATAGAGAGAGAAGGCGAAGGAAGGGAGGAAGGAAAGCCAAAGACAGGAAGGTGGGGAGACAGAGCAGCAGGTATGGACAGGGAGAGGAAAAGAACAGGCCAGAGAAAGTGTGGGGAAAAAGGAGACGGAGGGCCAGGGAGGCAACAGGACACACAAGCTGGGGCCGAGGCCCCAAGGGCCAGGGACTCACAGCAGCTCTCGCTCTTGGCACTGCCGGGAGGCTTCTAACAGCTCAGGTGCTCCTGTGTCCTCCTCTCCTCCCTTCCTCTTCCATAGCTCCGGGCGCTCAGCTGTCCTCAGCCTAGGAGAACGCATTGGGATGTCGAGACTCCTATGAGACGAGGCTTCGGGGACACAGAGCCTCGCTGGCTCGCTCGCCACGCAGCCGTCCCGCTCCAGGATACGTGCACAGACCCTGACATGCACATTGGCGGCCTGGCCCGCTGCGGGCCACGCAAAGGGACCCTTCGCCACCCGGAGAGAGGGGCTCTCTCTTTTGCCTGCCGCAGAAAGCGGACATCAGGCCAACAGCCCCGGATTTCTTCCTCTTTACCTCTCTCCAACCTCTCCGGCTCCAGCCATGGCAGCCCCCGTCCACGGACAGGACATGCTCCCCTGTCCCTTTTCATACCACGCTGCGAGACGAGCCTCGCCAGCCTGAGGCAGGTGCAGCCGACAGCATCCCCGGAGTGGGAGCGAACGGCCACATCCTCAGCCTGGCCTCTGGGAGAGGGAGAGAAGCAGCAGCGGCCATCAGCACCATAGCTCACCCCTGCCTGAGCCTGCTCCTTCCGCAGGGGCCGTCGGAGGCTCTGCAACCTCCCGGCCCATCCCCAGTACCTCCGAGACCCCACGGACACGCGGGATGCAGCTCTTGACACTGGAAGGAGCCAGTGCGCTCTGATTGGCTGCTTACCACCCCACCGTGCTGTCCATTGGCTGCCCCTCCCCGCGGTCCGCCCCCACGAACCCTCCTCGAAAAGCAACGAAAGCGCAGCTTGCTCGCAGCCAGTCCCATCTCACGCTTCTTTACCTTGGCCGCTCCCCCGTTTGGCCCCGACCCTTTGGGCTGCCACGTCGACCACGTCAAGGCTTGCGAGGGCAAAAACTCGTGGACTCCACACAATTCAATAGGAATTCAAGCAAAGCCATTTATTACAGAAACAAGCCTCCTTATATATGCAGTTATTTCCTGATCACACGTCCACGCTACAAGCATGCATTAGCTGATTGAATATTGTCCATGTTCACGAGCTGTCCACACGCCCGAGTCTCACTGCTAATAGGTCTGTTGATTTACATCTTTTTGAGGCCCTGAGGCCTCACTCCCACAGCAGGTGCTGTTTTTCAGCCTTTGAGCTGGCCTTGAGATTCCTTTGACTAGTTCAGAAATAAATCTCCATCTAATAGAAAGCCATCCACACAACAACCTCAAGAAAATTCCTCAAATCTCCCACAATTCACCCTTTTTGATTCTGAACCAGCCAGGCCTTGTTTACAATGCGCGGAATCATCTTTGAAATACACTGCAGCATACAACATATGATTAACAAGAATGATTACAGTTACATATAATGTAGCCAAGCCTTACATAATAAGATCAAACAACTACCCACCATTTGTCAAACCCTAATTCTACTATGGCAATCTTATTAACGTGCTGGTTTAGTTTGTCTAAAGTACTATGAATAGATCCAGAATGATTAAACAACTTAATACAACATCTTGCTCTTAAATTCATCACAACCATGTTCTTATGAAAACAACAAAAATCTCTAGCAACATGATTTTGAAGTGTAACATGCCTAATACCATCAACATGTACTATTGAGTTAGTATCTCAGAAGTTAGATTAGCCTGTTTAAAAGACCAATAGCTTAACTTTGATATGTCTCCTAAAGCTTTATCAGCTGCTAGACTAGGGAGGAGGAGTGCAGTAGATACTATGGTAGGAATGTCTCATAATTTTACCTCATTTTTGCATTGACTATCTAAGTGTAATATCACCCTTTTGGCTCTCCTGCTGTTTGTTCAAATTGCCATTCTCCACAGAAGGTACACCACCTGCTTGCTAATAGGCTTCTGGACCACCAGGTCTGTGAGCATCTATAACACTGAATTAGGATCCATGATTTACATCTGAAACAGTCCTCACAACTAAGCTCCCTCCTGTCCGTCTGCATCCGTCAAGTCTTTGTTGTCTTTATTCAGCCATGGCTTAACCCATTTCGCAGGAATCCACTTCGATCCTTGGCCTGTAATGACACAAACATAACCTTTTCCCCAGGTTATCAGTTGATGTGGCCTTTTCCATTTTCCATTAACTAGTGATTTGACCATAACTAATGCAGGTTCTTACTGATTTAGCATGGTTTTGGGTCATACTTGCAAAGTGTTTCATCACAGGGCAAATTTAGGCTGCACCACTTAGATATAAGTGATTCATCACATACAGTGCTTTTCACAATTGGGTTTGTGGTGTTTTCCCTACTTCTCCCCCCTTTTTGTTTAAAATAAAACAAAAACAGTTCAGAATCAGATGTGTGTGTTGGACCTTGACTATGTACTCAGAATCACTAATCAAATTTAGAGGTTCCTCCTTAAAAAGCTCTAAGTAATGTAAAGCTGTGCCAAGTTCTGCTAATTGGGTTGAACCTTCAATAATTTTTACAGAATGATGCCAATTGTTATCTTCATGCCAGACCACTACAGCTTTATGAGACTTCCCAGAACCATCAACAAAAACTGTGCAAGTATGTAGGATCAGACCTACTACAAGTATGGTCTGTGACCTGATGTTGAAGACTTGCAGGTTCTGCATCAATTTACAGTTAGGCATGCCAAAAGCTGTACTGTTAAAAAAAACAGCTAGTGTAATTTACAAGGATGTAGATTGCAAATAAAAAATCAAAATTAAATTTCACAAATGGTACATGTATGACAAAAGGATCATAGCCTATTAAGACTCAAATTAATTCCCTGCATTTCTTGATCAGAGTAACAATCATTATATGAGTCTGTTAGCAATCTCATCATACTGTCCCACAATAGCCACAAGTTGTTTCTATGTTGTAGCTATAAATAGACAAATCTGCAAGTCCAATCGAATACAGTTAGCTATTAAGGTTGCCATAAATTTCTTCCTCAAAGTTTCTAACACGATTTTGGCTGTCATATTTATTGGATATTGTTTTCCCTTACCGGATCAAAGTCCTGTTTCAGTTCTATCATTGTAGTATTTGCTTTATCGAAACATTTACTGTTAATACTAGTGGAAATACAGCATTCGAAATTTCCTTGGAGATTTCTCACTTGCAGCAAGCAGTTCTGCACCATCCAAGCAGCTTATGGTAGGCCATGCAACTAAAGAGAATTCTCAGAAAGCATTATTTGAGCTTACAATTTACTTAACAAATCTTGACCCAAGAGAGGTATAGGACTTTCTGGCAACTACAAGAAATCATGTATCAAAACTTTGTTCCAAATTTGGCATTCTATTGGTCTCAAAAAACAGCCTTTCTTTCATTCTCTCCCATGGCCTCAAAAACTAGTACGGTGAATTTACTGAGAATCTCTTACAACTAGTTACCACAGAATAAGTCTATTAAAAAAAAAATTTTGGTTTAATTTCCCAGCTTCATTAAAACTATGGATCCACTGGCAATGCCTTTAAAATTCAACCCTCAGACTCCTTCATACAGTATGACAGTTCCCTAGCAGTAACATCGCTGGGGAGGGGGGAATAAAACCTCCCTCTTGCCCCCATCTGAGATGGCAGGAACTCCAGCCCAGCATGAAAACAGATCAGTTCGAACTCCACATCAAACCAACCTGGCTCCACTCCACACCCAAATCAGTACCAGTCTGACCCAGAGAAGCACTGAGCACTCTGACCCCCAAAAGCTGAGCAGTGTGAAAAGACCGACCTCAGCAAGGAGGTAAAATGATGAGCTCTCTCCCCAGATGTGTCAAAACCTAGGAAAAAAGACAGAAGCAAAAAGAAACAACACCAACAACCCCTGATTCAAAGTCAAGAAGCAACACGGTGCCACAACAAGGATGGATGACAATACTCCAGGAAAAAAAAAAGAAAACAGACAGAGCGGGGGAAGTAAAGCCCCCCTTTCTCCCCTTAGCAGCAGGCAAACAGGTTTTTCAATTTTTTTTTTCTTCTTTGCCTTCTTGCTGCAGTTCGGATGTAGCCAATGCCACGCAGCTGGCATAATCACTGGTACGAAGTGGGAGGCTCTGGCAAACTCCTCAGTTGCAATGAGCTGAGTTTATCTTGCAGCTTCACACAGGCACGTAATCCATGTTCAGGCACAGGCCTGGGATATTTTGCTTTTTTGTTCTCCCATTTCACTCTAACCATAACACACTTCATACACAATTCCAACCAGCTCAAGAGCTGCCACACTCCTCAGCTCCATTTACCTTTTACAATTCACAGATGTCAAAAAACAGTACATTAAGCATCAATCCATGGAAGGAAAAAAAAAAAACCTCTTCTTCTTCTTCTGACTAAGTTTTTACTTCTGAGCATGACATTATATGTCATGGAATATCCCTTTGGTCAATTTGGATCAGCTGTCCTGCTGTGTCCCCTCCCAACTTCTTGAACAGCCCCAGCCTACTCATACTCACTGCGGAGGTGTGGGGGCGGGGGGGGGAGGGTAGAGGGGGAGAGAGCAGAGTGGGGAAAAAGAGAAAGCCTCATGTTTGCAAGCACTGTTCAGCAATAGTCACACGCTGCTATGAAGAAAGTTAGCTCTATCCCAGCCACACCCAGTACACCAGGAAACTAAACAGCAAAGTCCCATTCTGGCAGAGGACTGATTAGACTGGAACTGATTAAATTACTTCTTCACAAAATTAAACATGCTCTTGAACAACTGAGTTCAGTAAACAACCTTCAGAGAATGAGCAGCCCAGGAAGGGCAGCCTTAGAGCCTGCTCCGATTCCCTTCCAGTAGGCCTGCACCCTATGTTTGGAAATATAGAGATTATTTACTATTCCAGATGCCTACATACTCAAAGATATTGACTGTAAAGAGTTCAGAGTAGAGTAGTAAAAATGATCACTTAGTGCAGATGTTTTTTAAAAAAGTGATTAAATGATTAAAGGGATAAAATACAGCTTGGGGATGGACCATCTGATGAGCTAGAGTTGGGCACAGCCCTCTGCAGATATGAATAAAGACCATAAATAAAACAAGTACATATGGCAGCGTACCATGGGGTAAGCAATGGCACACAGAACTCAGTCACACAAATTATTCTTCTGTAAGCCAAATTAATCCAAGAGAAGTTGAGGTTAAATCTTCTGTCAATCACTTCTGTGCAGACCTACTCAACAGAATTGCAGAAAATGTGGAGCTTGGACAGAACAGAGGACAAGCTTCTAGCATTACACAGGCACCAAAGGAGTTTTCTTCTTGAAATGCCTGTGTTTCTGCATCATATTAATTAACAATATCATCTTTTATAGCCAAAAAGTGGCATAATGTTCATCGTTTACTTAATCATAAAATTAAAAAGATTCTGGCTGTCTTCACACCCTAAGAAATTTCCTGCAGATGTCAGTATGGCCTTTCCCAGTGGCAGAGCAAGAGTGAGAACCGATTTAAAAGCAAAGCCTCACAAGTCTGGCTGTGCACTGATGGTGGGACCAGGACATCTTCATCTCTCTGCTGGTACCGTCCAAAACCCACATTTCCTCATGCCGCAGATTGCGCAGTTACAGCTTTACAACCCAGCCACCCCCACTCACATGAGGACTGCAAACCACTCCTCCCAGTACTCAGTTTACTCGTGACTCCAGAAATAGTTTTAATGATTTATTGAGTATCTTTATGGGAGTGTTAGTAACAGAACCAGTTTTACAAAATGTTCCTGAAAGGATGAATCAGTTTTGTGAACTGTCCCTGAAAGGATGTTCAAGCATATTGTGTTCGAGTATACTCTTATCTTAACAACCTAGCTTTTATCTTAGCCTAAATACGCATAGAGTGAGAAGTACATGCAGTATCTCTGGAGGTTGAGCAAGTCAGCAGTTATCTAGCTATAGAAGTAGTACGCCTGTGCAGTACGCAAAAGTGAAAGGGACAAAAGTCATGAAGACTACTTACTTCATCCTGAAGACCCCCTGAAAGACGACCAGAGGACACTGCACATGATCAAAATAGTTCCAAGATGTTGCAATCGATGTTGCAATCAATGTTGAGTAACCGTTACGTATCTTAATGAATATATGAATATGTATGTGAATGGACTGCATAAATACTGTGTAACTTAAACTGACCAGCGAAGCCAGCTTTGGGTGCAAACCCCTGGTTTCCCAGCACTGAAATAAAGCACTGCATATAACTACACCTGTGGTTATGTGTCCTGATTGCTAACATTTTGGCGACCCAGATGGGACTTCGTGGGCTGCTGAGGCGGATCGCGTCTCGATCCTGCTTCGGCTAGCACCGAGGTATTCTTGGGGAGTGCATCGGACGCGACCAACCCTCTGCTGCTCACGACGGACCTCTGACTGGTAAGAAGGTGCTTTATCTGGATTATTGGGTACCCACCTGGTCTGGTTTTGGTCTGGTAGCCTGCTGGTCAGGCATCTGGTAGCCTGCCGGTCAGACGCGGCAAAAGCCACGCTCAGTTGGGCAGGGAGCTCCCGGGGTATTGCCTAGGCAGCCGTCCGTCAGACAGAGGGAAACCTCTGCGGGCTCGGCATCTGGTCTGGTCTGGTTATTTGTGCCGCAGGCTCAGCACCTGGTCTGGTTTGGTAATTTGTGTGCACCTGGTCTGGTTATTTGTGCTGCTCAGCACCTGGTCTGTAGTTCTGGTGATTTAATCTGTATTTACTGTTGAAACCGGTGATTTGATCCGTGTTTACTGTTGTTCTGGTAAAGTTACCTGTGTTATCTTTCTGTGTTAGTTATCTGTATCCTTCTGTGTTGATATGTGCAATACAAAGACGTCACCATTAGATTGCCTGTTGAAACATTGGAAGGAGGGTGGATTTGGACAATCAATGAGTAAAAAGAAATTAACTGAATATTGTACTCGCCGGTGGCCGGAATATGACCTGCCTAATGAAGTACAGTGGCCACTGGAGGGCACTTTAGACCATGGAACTATTGTTGAATTAATGAGGTTTTGTCAGAAGGAAGGTAGATGGGATGAGGTACAATACGTGGATCTCTTTTTCTATCTTGAACAAAAACAGGACTGGAGGAAGGATTGTAGGTTAATACTAGTCCGGAGGAGTGGTACTAATGATAAATGTATGGGATGTACGGCAGAAAAGAAATGAATGATGTGTATGGCTATAGAAAACAGTAGCAGTAACGCTTTAGAATTGGATCTGCCGTGTCTTGATGTTGCACCTTCAGAAACAGAACCCTCTGCACCTAAACCCCTTAAACCCTCGGCACCCGTGCGTTTTACTGAAAGTGATACCGATTCCAGTGGTGATGAGGGGGCAGCAAGCGGTGTAAAAGGAGTAACAACACCACCAATATCCCACAGGACTAGGAACAGACAAAAGGAAACCCAAAAGGGGGGTGGACCATCAAAGGTAATAGCACCCCTAAGACAGGCGGTAGGATGGGGGGGAGAACCAATTTATGTAAAAGTTCCGTTCTCGCCAGGAGATTTAATGATCTGGAAACAATCAGCTGGTCCTTACCGAGAAAACCCGGACAAGGTTGCAAGGGTAATTAAAATGATAATTAAAACTCAGAATCCTGATTGGGACGATTTGCAAGTGATTCTTGACGCATTAATGGACTCTACAGAAAAAGATATGGTTATACGGGTAGCAAGAGATAAAGTAAGGGAGGATATTCGGAATGGGACAGTGGGCGGTAATGTTGATGAAAATTTTCCAAAGGAGGATCCCCGATGGGATTATAATACTGGAGGCGGTTTATGTCGCCTCCGGAGGTATCAGGACTGGTTATTAATCGGCGTTCAGACTGCTATACCGAAACAAATGAATTGGTCAAAATTGTATAGTGTTAAGCAGGAAAAGAACGAATCCCCTTCAGCCTTTTTAGAAAGATTAAAGGAAACTGCAAAGAGATATACAGATTTAGATACTGAAACAGAACAAGCAAGGGCTCAGTTAGCTTTAATCTTCTTAGGACAGTCTCAAGATGATATTTGAAAGAAATTACAGAAACTGGAGGGGGCACAATTACGAGATCTGGATGTTATGTTAGAAACAGCCTGGAAATTTATAATAATAGAGAAAAGGAACAGTCAAGGCGTTATCAGCAAGACCTGTTGGCCCTGGTCCAAGGACAAGGCGGGGGAGTAGGAACAGGAGTCTGTGGTAGAGGAATTAGAAACGGTCGAGGGCGTGGGATTCGGAATGTTCAGGGAATTCCTTTGGGACCTGTTGTAAAGCTTGGTTCAAATCAATGTGCTTACTGTAAGCAGCAAGGACACTGGAAAAACGAATGCCCGAACCATCCCGGTTCCATGAGTCGGGTACCAAATGCAGTAGGAAATGCAGTACAAACTATGGTGCTGGGGGAGTATAGTAATGACAGCTGACTATATGAAAGCACGAAAATGGATACCCAGAATAAGGAGCCCTTGGTGACGGTACAAGTGGGGGACCAGGATGTGAGATTTTTAGTGGACACAGGAGCTACCTATTCTGTGCTAAATTCCTTACAGGGAACAGTAGGTCATAAAACGACAACGATTGTTGGTGCCAAAGGGAAGGAAGAAGTACGGCCATTCCTACAACCCTTAGATTTGTGTTTTGAAGGAAAGGAATTAACCCACGAGTTCTTATATGTTCCAGACTGTCCAGTTTCCCTTTTAGGACGGGATTTATTGACCAAATTGGATGCCGTAATAACATTTGAGGATGGAGACCTGGTAATGAAAATTCCAGAATCTAAGGTAGGACAAATTCTGTTATTAAAAGAAAACCTGGTAGTGAAAATACCGCAAGCAGTGGAGGAGGCTGTGATTCCTATGGTATGGGAGACTGACATACCTGGGAAATCAAAAACAGCCCAGCCCGTAAAAGTGGAACTGAAGGAAGATGCCAAGCCAGTACAGTTGAGGCAGTACCCACTGAAACTAGAAGCTAGGTTAGGAATAGTATCTTTAATTGAAAAATTCTTGAAATATAGTATTCTAGAGGAATGTGAATCAGAATATAATACTCCAATTTTTCCAGTAAAGAAACCTGATGGTAGTTATCGATTAGTCCAAGATTTGCGGGCTGTAAACCAGATCACTAAGGACATTTATCCAGTAGTTGCAAATACATATACCTTGTTAACATCTGTGAAAGAGAAATATAAATGATTTACTGTACTTGATTTAAAAGATGCCTTCTTCTGCATACCCCTTGACCATGAAAGCAAAAACCTATTTGCCTTTGAATGGGAAAATCCACACAATGGGAGGAAAACTCAATTAACCTGGACACGCCTTCCACAAGGATTCAAGAATAGCCCAACCACCTTTGGAAATCAACTAGCCAAGGAACTCGAGGAATGGACTACAAAAGGTCATATCATGATCCCTCGACAATGGTATTTGTTGCTACAATATGTAGATGATATTCTGATTGCGACTGAGACACGAGAACTCTGCATCCAGGTAACAATTGAAATATTGTACCAATTGGGAATGAACGGGTACAAAGTATCGAAAAATAAAGCTCAGATTGCATCCGAGACTGTGATCTATTTAGGATGCGAGCTCTCTCAAGGACAGCGAAGGCTAAGCCTGAACAGGATACATGCTATTTGTGCTATTCCAGAACCACAAAACTTACATGAGTTGAGATCTTTCTTTAGGAATGACAGGATAGTGCAGACTCTGGATTATGGACTATGGGTTGATCGCCAAACCTTTGTATGAAGCACAAGGGAATAAAACGTTCAAGTGGGGAAAGCCACAATGTGAGGCCTTCCAAAAGCTAAAACAGTCTTTGATGCAGGCACCTGCTTTGGGCCTGCCGGACTTGAGCAAAGACTTCCAGTTGTTTGTACACGAGCGACCAAGACTTGCCTTGGGAGTATTAACCCAACGACTAGGATCCTGGAAAAGACCTGTTGGCTATTTTTCCAAACAGCTAGATCCGGTAAGTACTGGGTGGCCGGCATGCTTACGGGCGGTAGCTGCTACAGTAATGCTGATCCAGGAGGTCCGAAAATTAACTGTGGGAAAAAGGATAGAAGTGTTTGTATCCCATATGGTGACAACAGTATTGGAACAAAAGGGGGGCCATTGGCTTTCCCCAAGCAGAATGATGAAATACCAGGTAATTCTGACAGAACAAGATGATGTTGTTCTAAAAACTACTAACCTAATGAATCCTGCTGAGTTTTCGGGTGCAGGTACTGAAGAAGGAGATCTGGAACATGATTGTGTGGAAGTCATCGAATACACCCATGCAAGTCGTCCTGATTTGAGAGACACCCCGCTGGCAGAAACTGACTGGGAACTCTTTACTGATGGCAGTAGCTTTGTGGAAAGTGGAGTACGGTATGCAGGATATGCGATCACTACTGTCAAGACAGTAATTGAGGCCAAACCCTTACCACCAAACACCTCAGCACAAAAAGCAGAATTAATCGCCTTAACCAGGGCATTGGAAATCAGTGAGAACAAGAAAGTTAACATATGGACTGACTCAAAATATGCTTTCGGAGTTGTTCATGTGCATGGAGCCCTTTGGAAAGAGCGGGGACTGCTCTCTTCACAAGGAACAAACATTAAATACCAGAAGGAAATACTGAACTTGATTAATGCCATTCAGAAACCATCGCAAGTTGCTATAATGCACTGTAAAGCTCATCAAAGTGGAACATCGAAAATTATTGGGGGAAATCGGCTTGCTGATCAAACAGCTTAGTAGGTGACATGGCAAGTGAGAACAATGGTGGGTCTTGTCTCCCAGAAGGTAAGAGCAATTGATTTATTACCTTCAGAGCCACCTAAGTATTCCATAGAAGATTAAAAACTGGCAAGTCTAGTAAGAGCCAGCAAGAATAATTCTGGGTGGTATGTAACCACCAATGGACAAGTTGTGGTGCCAACCACTATTATGAGAGGAATACTTCAGACGGAACACCAAAAGTGTCACTGGGGTGCAGTAGCATTGGTAACTTATCTAAGAAAACAAATTATCTCGGTCCAGATGTTAACAATGGCAAAGTCTATTACAGCTAAGTGTGAAATTTGCTTGAAAAATAATCCTCTAGTAAAAAGAAAAATAGAAATGGGGAAAATTAAGACAGGCATGCAACCCGGGGATTATTGGCAAACAGATTACGCGGAACTCCCCAAGCCACAAAGACGATTTCTACCCAGCATGAAATGTTTGCATCTTTAATCATCAGGGCTCGACAGCGATTACTTGCCCTGGTGGGCATGGACTTTGCCCTTATATGTATGCCGGTAACAAGTGTTTACCTGCAATGGTTACAACAACAATCAGATGCACTAGGCATAGCTCTAACTGGTTATGCGGGCCAACTCACTTCTCATCCGCCTTCTCACAAAATGTTAAGCGTTGATTTTCACCTTTTACCTGTTCCAAAGCGGAGTGACCAGCCTTTACAAGCCCTCACTGTATTCACAGATGGGTCTGGCAAATCTCACAAGTCTGTTATCCTTTGGTGGGATGATCATCGAGAACAATGGAACTCAGATGTAGAGACTGTACAGGGCTCTCCTCAAATAGTAGAATTGTCTGCAGTTGTTCGAGTGTTTCGAAAATGGTCTATTCCTCTCAATGTAATCACTGATTCTGCTTATGTTGCAGGAATTGTTAGCCGAGCAGAAGCTTCTGTGCTACGAGATGTTTCTCATACGGCACTGTTTAATTTGTTACAAGAACTCATCTTTCTGTTAAACTCCCGTCTTCACCCTTATTTTATTATGCATGTTCGATCTCACACTTCTCTACCTGGTTTTATTGCAGAAAGGAACCGACAGGCTGATTTGCTTACGCTACCGGTGCAGATGTTACCAGATCGATTAGCGCAAGCTAGACTCAGCCACTCCTTTTTTCATCAAAACGCTGCAGGCCTTAAGCGTCAATTTGACCTCACTATACAACAAGCCCATAATATCATTGCGGTGTGTCCTGATTGTCAAAGGCACTCTTTCCCTTCTATAGCAGAAGGAGTCAACCCCAGAGGGCTACAGAGCCTTCAACTCTGGCAAACAGATGTCACTCATTTTGCTGAATTTGGTCGTTTAAAGTTTGTTCATTGCTCTATTGATACATTTTCGGGAATGTTATTTGCCTCCTGTCATATAGGAGAAAAAGCACGTGATGTGCAAAAACATCTAATGCGCACTTTTGCTACTTTAGGGATACCCTCTCAAATTAAAACTGACAATGGCCCCGCATATGTATCTAAAACCTTAACAACCTTTTTTGCCTCTTGGGGTATATCACACGTTACAGGTATCCCTCACTCTCCTACGGGACAAGCTTTAATAGAACGTTCCCACCAAACCTTAAAACGTCTGTTATTAAAACAAAAAGGGGGAATAGGAGCCGCTACACCAGAGGAGCGAATACAGAAAGCCTTGTATGTTTTTAACTTTTTGAATTGTTCCCAATTAGACAGCAATCCTCCAGTAGTTCGTCATTTTAGCACAAACACCCTTTTTGAACCCAAGATTAAGCCGCCAGTATTGATCCGGGACCCCGAAACAGGTAAGATAATGGGACCCTATCCCCTTGTCACATGGGGAAGAGGCTATGCTTGTGTTTCCACAGAAAGAGGCCCCCGCTGGATCCCAGCTAAAAACGTGAGACCTTTTCGAGAGACACTGCAGCAGCCTCCTGAAGACATTCCTGGTCCTGATCCTGAGACTGATATAGAAGACACTACCGATCAATAATTGAATGAACTCTGTTCCAGAGGTTAACAAATGGAAGCTTAAATGTCTCCAATGTGAAAAATGTAATCCGTGGATTTGTAGAATTTGTGCTAATTGTGGAAAATCACAGTGGCTAAACGCCATACAGTAGGACGCTGGTGTGATAACTGCTTAACAATTGAGTGGAATACAGTTCAGGTGTTATTGATAACAGGTAGAGAGACAGAATATTCTCCCCGGTATGATTATTATTCTGACGATTGGGGGAAAATTGTAGCACAAAGGTCTGGGGACATTTTATATTCTAAGATTGAATGCGCCAAAGACATTCAAATGAGTTTCTGTTCTTTTAATGATTTGTACCTTATTAATAGTAATCCCATGTGTGTTACAATGCTTGCAAAAATCAATAACTGCTTCAATGAACAAGATTTTCCTTGTGCAGCAAGGAGCGGACCAAGATCAGAAAGAAATTACGAAAACCCCCAGTACGGAGCTGTTAGTGAAATAAGATGTCCTCGAGTTGGTCGTTCACCGACCTTGGGAGGGTCAGTTAATTAAAACAAAAAGGGGGAGATGTGGGTTGTCTGAATTTAGAGTTGATGAGTTAGTTTTCTGTATTTGGAGTTAATAGGATAGTTTGCTGTATGTTTGTTGTGTGAATAAAGTTAAGTGTTGCGGTGGTTGTGAGGCGCAGCGTGCTCGGGAGGGACTTGGAGGCGGGGAGCTTGTGGTCGGTGGGAGTGTCTACGCCCTGAAGTGGGGGGCGGCTTGTGACTGCGAGATAACGATCTTGTTACCATGGGAACACTGCCTGACCAACATTCCTGCCTTAGCTAGTTTAGTGTCTGTTAAAGTGATTAGCCAATCAGCATGAAACATGTGTGCCTTAGACTATATAAATGTATGTTTGCCAAACAATAAAGTGGACATCTTGCTTGCATCAAGCTGCGTCCCCGTCTCTCAATCGCGGCAGTGCACGAAGAACCGGACGAAGACCCCGGGGAGGGTAAGTATAGAAAGCAATTCCGTTTGGTTGGGGTGGGTATCCTGGAGTGTGCATGAACGAGACGCCCCCCCCGCTTGGGGAGGAAGCGAAGTGAGTGTGGACCCTGCCGTAAGGCAGGGCGGGACTCTCTAGTAGTGCGGTTCTCATTGCCCGCGAGGGCGTGAGCCACGAACGAGGGGTGCGTGTGTGTGTGTGAAAGAAGACACTCCGGAAGATGGGACAGAGGAAGAGCAAGCCTTCTGATCCCATGGGGAAGGGACCCAAGGAGAGGTTACCGGATATTCCCCGAGATTCCCCATTGGGCCTTATGCTCAAGAATTGGGAAGGTGCAGCTTGCACGCGAAACAAAGGTAGGAAAAAAATGGTTTACTATTGCATGCATGTCTGGGGAAACCAGCAGATTAGACCAGATCATTTATTTTGGCCAATTTTTGGGTCATATGAGAATTGGATTTGTCAGGCCCTAAATCTTTACCAACGGCACCAACAAGGGCCGGGTGCTGACATTAAGTGGCCCCAGCAGCGTCCTAACTGGGATAATCAAAACCCGGAACACAGGGGCCATATGGGAGATCTTCGCATTATAATCGTCCAAGGGATTAAGGAATCTGTCCCTCGAGGGCAGAACATAAATAAAGCCTTTAATGAACAACAAAAGAAAGATGAAACTCCCACAGAATGGTTAGAAAGACTAAGAAAGAGCTTGCAGCTTTATTCCGGGATAGACCCTATGACACCGGTCAGGCAAGCTCTTTTAAAAACACAGTTTGTGGCGAAGTCATGGCTGGATATTAGAAAGAAGTTAGAAAAGTTGGAAGATTGGCAAGAGAAAGGGTTGGATGAGTTGCTAAGGGAAGCACAGAAGGTTTATGTGAGAAGGGAGGAAGAGACTCAGAAGAGGCAAGCTAAAATTTTAGTAGCGGCAGTTCGAGAGGGACAGAGGACGGCTCCACAGAAGGGAGGGCCACCACGCATAGGTGGGAACGGGCCACCTCAGGGAAGTCAAGTCGGACTGAAGGATTTGAAGGAAATCGAATGTTTTTACTGTCAGAGGAAGGGACATATGTGAAGGAGCTGTAGGAAACGTATACAGGATGAGAAAATGTATTTTGCTGAGTAGGGGTGTCAGGGGCTCTATCTGCTGGGGACTTCTAAAACAACAGAGCCCTTGATAAAATTAAAGTTAGGTCCCCAGTACTAGGAAATGGAATTCCTGGTAGATTCTGGGGCAGAAAGACCTATTGTCCAAACTGTGCCCCGGGGATGTGCCCCATCTTTGGAGAAAATAGAAGTAATAGGAGCAAAAGGAGACCCCTTTTCTGTACTAGTAATTAAAGGGGTAGAAATAGAATCCCCATTCCGAATAGGGATAGGGTCCCTTTTTTTTAGTGCCTGAAGCTGAATATAACCTATTAGGAAGGGATTTACTGGTCGAATTGGGAATTAGTTTGGAGGTAAAAGATCGAGAATTGAAAGTAAAACTGTATGCTTTAACAACCGAAGACGAAGCTAAGATCAATCCTGAAGTATGGTACACTCCCGAGTTGGTTGGAAAATTAGATATTCCACCAATTACAGTGACAATAACGGATCCGGAAGTACCGATACGTGTTAAACAATACCCTATATCACAGGATGGGAAACGTGGGCTGCAACCAGTAATTGATCGATTGTTACAACAAGGGTTACTAGAACCATGTATGTCGCCCCACAATACCCCCATCTTACCTGTAAAGAAATCAGATGGGTCCTATCATCTAGTACAAGACCTCCGTGAAGTAAATAAAAGAACAGTAACTAGATTTCCGGTAGTGGCCAACCCTTATAACCTATTAAGCCAAGTGTCCCCAGAATTGACCTGGTATAGTGTAATAGACCTAAAGGATGCCTTCTGGGCCTGTCCTTTGAGAAAAGAATGTCATGACTATTTTGCCTTTGAGTGGGAGAACCCTGATACCCATCGGAAGCAACAACTTAGATGGACGGTTCTTCCACAGGGATTTACTGAATCTCCAAACTTCTTTGGGCAGGCCCTGGAACAAGTCTTGGAGAATTTTGAACTGGAACCTGGAGTAGTTTTAGTACAATATGTAGATGATCTATTAATAGCTGGAAAAAGCCAAGATAGTGTGCGAAGCACCAGCATTAAGTTATTAAATTTCTTGAGTCTAAAGAGTTTAAAGGTATCAAGATCTAAACTGCAATTTACCGAGGAAGAGGTAAAATATTTAGGGCACTGGTTGAGCAAAGGGACTAAGAGACTAGATCCAGATCGAGTAAATGCTATTTTATCCCTCCAGTCTCCCAAGAATAAAAGGCAGGTGCGACAACTTTTAGGTCTTTTCGGCTACTGTAGACAATGGATTGAAAATTACAGTAACAAGGTTAAGTTCTTATATCAGAAGTTAGTGGGGGAAGGTCTGATGAAATGGAGTACAGAAGATGATAAACAATTAGAAAACTTAAAAGCTGATTTAGTAAATGCCCCAGTACTGAGTCTGGTGGATGCCCGAAGACCTTTTTACTTATTTGTTAACATGGAGGGTGGAACGGCCTTTGGGGTCCTAACGCAAGAATGGGCAGGTAAAAAGAAACCCGTAGGATATTATTCCAAATTATTAGATCCAGTTAGTCGCGGTTGGCCTACCTGTTTACAGGCCATAGTTGCTACTGCTCTCCTAGTTGAAGAAGCTGGAAAAATAACTATGGGAGGGGAATTAAAGGTATACACACCTCATAATATACGAGGGGTGTTGCAGCAGAAAGCTGACAAATGGATTACGGATGCTAGGTTATTGAAATATGAAGGGATCCTATTGCACTCTCCTAAGTTAGAGATTGAAACCACTAACTTGCAGAATCCAGCCCAATTTTTGTATGGGGAACCGAGCGAATCTCTTTCCCATGATTGTATCAGAGTAATAGAATATCAAGTCAAAATAAGAGAGGATTTAGAAGAAGAGGAGTTGCTATGTGGAGAAAAACTGTTTGTAGATGGATCATCGCGGGTAGTGGACGGAAAGAGGAAATCAGGATATGCCATAATAGATGGAAATAACTGGATAACTAAGGAGTCAGGTCCCCTTAACTCAGGATGGTCGGCGCAGGCTTGTGAACTGTTCGCAGTATTGAGGGCGTTACAGTTGTTAAAAGATAAGAGAGGAACAATATTTACAGATTCTAAATATGCATTTGGGGTGGTTCACACGTTTGGAAAAATTTGGGAAGAGAGGGGACTAATGAATTCTCAGGGTAAAGGATTAATACATGAGACCTTAATAAAGCAAACTTTGGAGGCATTAAGAGGGCCCAAACAAATCGCAGTAGTTTATGTAAAGGGCCATCGGAAGGGAACCTCCACGCGAATAAGAGGGAATAATTTAGCAGATGAGGAAGCTAAGAAAGCTGCGTTACTGGTGATAAAAGCAGTTGAACAAGACTCTGTACAAACTAGGTATGCTATGAGATTTACAAATCAGGAAAAGGAGAAATTGGGGCAAATGGGAGTAGTCGAACAAGAGGGGAAGTGGTGGTTACCTGATGAGAGGGAAATGCTCCCGAAAGGAGTAGCTTGGCGAGTTTTAAGAGAATTTCATAGGCAAACCCATTGGGGAGTACAGGCCTTGGTAGATCAGTTCGCTAATAAATATATGACCCTGGGAGTGTATGATTTAGCAAAAAGAATCGTTGGAGAATGTTTAACCTGTCAAAGGATAAATAAACAGTGTCTTAGGGAAAGAGTCCCTGGGGGAAGGCAACTGGCCAAGAAGCCATTTGAAAGGATTCAGGTAGACTTTACGGAATTACCGAAGGTAGGCAGGTATAAGTATCTCCTAGTTTTGGTAGATCACCTAACTCACTTTGTCGAAGCCTTTCCGGTAGTTCGGGCCACTGCAAGGACAGTAGTAAAAATATTATTAGAGCATATCATACCTAGATATGGGATCATGTCAGTTATTGATTCGGACAGAGGACCCCATTTTACTTCCAAAATAATTAGAGAAACGTTAGAAGCTCTGGGAACCAAGTGGGAGTATCATACTCCTTGGCACCCCCAGAGTTCAGGAAAAGTTGAAAGGATGAACGGAGAAATTAAAAAGCACCTGACCAAATTAATGATAGAAACCAGAATGAACTGGGTAAAGTGCCTCCCCTTGAATATAAGGACACAACCGAGGGCCGATACAGGACTTTCCTCCTTTGAAATGTTATATGGAATGCCCTATGATTTGGAGAAACCAATCGAACACCCTAAAGTGGAAGAAAAGATGTTACAAGAATATCTTATAGAACTCATGAGAAGGAGGCAAGAACTGTTAAAGCGAGGCCTGGTGGTTCAAAGACCACCTTTAGATGTAGCAATACATAGTATTAAGCCGGGAGATCAAGTACTCGTAAAAACATGGAAGGAATCATCGTTAACCCCTCGCTGGGAGGGACCTTTCCTTGTTTTACTCACTACAGATACCGCAGTCCGCACCGCGGAAAGAGGATGGACACACGCTAGCTGAGTAAAAGGTCCTTTCCTACATACAGACTGGGAAGTCACCGGTGAACCGGATGAGTTGAAGCTGACCTTCAAGAGGAAACAGACACGTGACGCATAGCCCTGAACACTAGGCTTTTTATGGACAATTGTAAGGAATTACATAAGTCGCCCATCGCATGCCCTGTATGTAAGCAATGCAATCTGTGGGTACGTCATGTGTGTAACGGGTGCGGGATACAGCAGTAAAAAAAAAAAAAAAAAAAAAAAATTCTGTATGTTGAACGATGGTGTAATGAGTGTAGAGGAAAAACCTTAGATACCATTGGGATATTAATAATCACCGATAAGTCCAGACATTTGGGAAATAACCAAGAGGAAGTGTTCCAAACCCTGTGAGGATTCGGGACAGTGGCAAAACCCTTGTATTTGAAGATAGCCCTATTGGGTTCAGTATTGGAAAGTGGGTTGTGACAGAACAAGGAGAGAATTTAGGAGGCAGTCCCCTGAAGACTACAACTGCTGCCGAGAAGATAACTTACCCAGCTACTCTGAAGCAACAGAGTAGGCCCAGGGCAAGGCAGAGGGGTATCCTTGTGGGGATTGGCAAGTGCCTCCGAAGACTTCTAAAATAAAGCATCTCCTTAAGCAGAACAACCCTCAACAAAATGAACCTCCACTGGCTGATTTTCAGCCAACCAGGGGCCGGGTCGCTCTCCCTAATCCTCCTTACCTTACCGGTAATAATAGCAATAAAGCAGGGGAGTTCCCACCAACCTTTTAAATGGACTCTCTATCGATGGGAGTACCAAACGATAATACAACAACAGACCACATCAGGGTCACCTTCTTTTACTACAACCTTAGGCCAATTAGTTCAAATTGAGCCATGCTTTAACAAAATAGGGTTTTATATGTTCCCCAGCACAGGGCCCTCATATTGTAATACCCCAGGACACTATTACTGCACTTACTGGGGGTGTGAAACGATTGCTTCAAACTGGCCAATTCCTCGGGCAAATACTGATAAGTTCTTAAGGGTTGGATGGGGACCTGCAGGGTGCACTCCTCCCTCGGGAGAAAGGAGTTCCCTACAATTAGCTCCCCGCGGGTACACCCCACCCGATGGCAACTGTGAATATATTCCTTAACGTAACAGATCCTGAACATAGTGGATGGTTTGTTGGAAAAACCTGGGGAATGCGATATTATCAACCGGGTGCTGATCGAGGAGGCATGTTTCTCATAAAGAAAGAAGAAGTTAAACCGACCTCTCAAGCGATAGGTCCCAATCCAGTAGTAAGATCCCCTCCCCCTCTGGGTAGGGAGACAAAGACAGTAGAGAAGGAGAATATAATAGTAATAGAGGAAACTGTCACTGAAGCCTTGAAATCTCTGAATATTGAAGCCCCGGAATCTTTGAATCCTCTATGGGGAATTATCCTGGCTGATTATCAAACTCTAAACTATACGCAACCCAACTTAACCATGGGTTGCTGGTTGTGTTATAATGTTAATCCACCCTTTTATGAAGCTATAGGGGATAATCGTCGGTATACCATAAGCAAGGAGTCTGTGCCTATTCAATGTCCTTGGGAAAAGCAGAAAAGAGGGATAACTATGCAACATGTAACTGGGACAGGGACTTGTATAGGTAAAGTACCAAATTCCAAGAGACCACTTTGTGGGAATATCGTACTGAGCCTTAATGAAACCACAGGATATATTATTCCCCCGAATGGAACAAAATTGATATGTTCTAGGACGGGACTTACTCCATGTGTGTCTTTAAAGGTGTTCAACAGTTCCCGAGAGTATTGCATGTTAGTTACCATCATCCCAAGGATATTGTATCATCAAGAAAATGTAATGTATGATATTTGGGATACAGGGCTCCATCGTACTAAACGGGAACCCATTACAGCCATTACTATAGCCACGTTGCTAGGGTTAGGGGTAGCCGGAGCAGGAACAGGGATAGCTTCACTTGTTCAACAAAATCAAGGATTCAATTCCTTGAAGACTGCGATAGATGAGGACCTAGAGAGAATTGAAAACTCCATAACCGCCTTAGAGAGATCTCTAACCTTGCTATCTGAAGTGGTGTTGCAAAACAGGAGAGGGATGGATCTCCTTTTCTTACAGAAAGGTGGACTATGAGCAGCCTTGAAGGAAGAGTGTTGTTTTTATGCAGATCACACAGGGGTAGTCCGAGACTCGATGGCAAAATTAAGGGAGAGACTAGAACAGAGAAAAAGGGAAAGAGAAGCTGCAAAAGGGTGGTACGAGTCTTGGTTTATTCAGTCCCCGTGGCTAACTGCATTGCTATCCACAATAGCTGGACCCTTGATGATATTATTACTCACCCTAACCTTTGGACCCTGTATCCTAAATCGACTTATTGGACTAGTTAAAAACCGTGTAGAGCGGGTACACCTTATGTTGCTACAGAAACATGGAACTGATGAAGAAGCTGAAATAACCTTACTAGCCCGAAAAGCGGTAACTCGATTTGATCAACAAATAAATGAGTAAAAAAAAAAAAAGGGGGAATTGTAATAAGTGATGGTCAAAATTGTTAATGTTGAACAAATCGAGTAGGATTCAATTGTATTATGCATATTATTGTAAGCAGTAACTGTGTTTGTGCAAGTTTGATTATTTTTTGTAGAACCTTGTAGTAATAGTTAAAGCCAATGCCATAAATAACCGGACTACCAGGTGGTGCCATAAATAACAGGACTACCGGATGGTGTCATAAAAAACAGGACTCCCGGATGGTACCACAGATAATAGGACTCCCAGATGGTGTTACAGATAACAAAGCGCCCGGATGTTGCAACAGATCACAAAAGTTCCAGAGACGGAAATTCCCAGCACGTAAACGAACGTATAACATATATAAGCACATACGAAAGGTTGATTTGGTGTGCCTGCTGGCGGAACTGAGCTTCCCCCGGTCACCCAGCGCTGTTTTGCCTAATTACTGCTTGCTAAATAAGATCGATTGATTGACTCAGAATCAATTTATTGGCTCTTATTTATAACAAGAACCATACACCTCCATCCAGAGATGCACGTATTTATTCAGGGATGTCAGCTTTGCAGTTCAGATAAATGGTTTGTGTTAATGTCTAGGTGCTGGCATAAGGCTATATTGATACATATATATATTTATATATAAGGCCATATTTATATACAAAGCACCATATCAATAAACATTCTTTGGAACCACTCTGACAGCAGAGGTAAGAACAGAAGTTAGCCTGTTAGTACCTCAGTAATGGTTTCCAACAACTTAAAAAAAAGAATGTTTTCCTCATCTCGCATTAGACTGGATGACATTTTCATATGTCATCACCTGTAGGTCTCTGGTAAGTGGCTGCTTCCAGTTACGACAGAGGGAGTTCAGAAGCTCTGTAATTAAGTAACTTAACCGTTTTTGAAAACTCACTGAAGCCTCATTTTGTCAGCAACTGGCTTATGCCTTGAGATTGAACAACTCATACATATGCTTAAAATACGTGTGTTTTTTCTAGGAATTAAATTTTGAGATTGCTAACTTCAGCCAATAAAGCAGCATGTGGATAATTTCATGTTTTGGTCAAAACAAAATTGTGTAAAAACAATACTTAAAATGCATGTTAAAAACATCACTGCAAGCATTTATTCTAATCTTTAATGGTCCTTTTTATTTAGTATAATCATCCTTTTGAAGATGATTTACTTATCTCCATGGAAACTCTCACTTACAGTACGCCTGACGGTAAGAACTTCGTAAAGCTTCAATATTTACGTGCTGTGTATTTATACTTAGTCAAACATGCAACTGGTGGAGGTTATATAACATTTGATGGCAGAAGATGCTGAATTTTGTACACTTTGGTGTGGCCTTTCATATGTAAACTTTGAGGCATGCATGTAATACCTGGAGATTTTCTTTATATGCACCATTTTTGTCTATTGCGTGCTCTGTTTTAGACAACAGAAAAGAGTTATTAGCGAAGTTCAGGATAACAATGGTTAATATTTAGATGACTTCTAAGAAGAAGAATCAAAGTGAAGAAGACTGAGAGGAAACAAAGGAATGACACCTTCCTGTGTAACCTCATCTAGGTGTTCCTGCTCCGGCAGGGGGATTGGACTAGATGATCTTTTGAGGTTCTTTCCAATCCCTAACATTCTGTGATTCTGTGAATGGAGGTATTAGCAGGAAGTTGGTACACATGAATGGACTGTGTAATTTCCTTTCCGCTTAGTATTCTGAAAGCTGCTCTGATAAGTTTCTCTTATGTCAAATGTCAGGGGGAACTGGGTGGATAGTCTCTTTGACTTTTCATTGAATGTTTCAGTGGTTAGCATAAATCTGTACCACATTGTGCTATGTCATATTTTTCCAGTGTTTCATTATAAACGTTGATCCATTATAGAGTTGACAATGCTTATGGAGAGTTTATTGGGGAAAAAAAACCCCTGTTGTTCTCAAATACTTTGCTTGGGGTTTTAGTAGGACTTATGACTTAGCGTCTTGGTGGCTTTACAGGGAAATGAAATGTTCTACCAGTTTTTATTATCACTGAAGTGATGATTACGTTTCGTAAGTCACTTTATCAATTCTTGTAAAGTAGCACTTACCACACGTACACGTGATGTACTACCACAGTACCAAGCCTTATCTAATCATTGCACCAAATATGATTTACCTTTTAAAGGCTTTTACAGACTGGGAAACTTGCATTTCATAGCATTTTGTATATGTTGTCCATCAAGAGAAGGAGAGGGTGGCATACAGCACTGTAATTCACAACCGTTGATTTGTAAAGGCTGGCTTATACTTTTGGTTTACTAACGTCTATTCAGTATGGAATTAGTATGGATCTCAGTCCTGTCAAGCCTTAACTGTGGCTTTAACTAACATCAGATACCATGTAGACAGCATGCATTCAATAAAATTTTAAGCGTAAAATATTTTGCTTTTTTTCCCCCTCTTCATGGCATGTGCTGCTGTAATGCTCCTTGGATTTTAGCTTAGTGTTGTTAGACTTAGCATGTGATTTTTTTGTTTTTGTTTTATTTTGTCTTGCCTGACTTCTCAGTTAACTTAGAATTACAATTTTCTCTTGGCTTGTTTACCTGTGAGTTTTTGCTTCTACAATTGTATTGGAGGCTGTTCAGATTTGATAATGTGTTGTTACTATGTAATATGTTCTTCCTAAATGTTTATGTTTGTTAGAATGATACTGGGTATATATAGTGCCATAAGAAAAGCTGTGTTTATACTGATATCTCTTGTTATTTCTAGGACCTAAATCATGGGAGGATGTGTCAACTGAGGACCTGGAGAAAAGGACCGAGTGGTGGTCACTTCATCTCCTCCCTGTGCTGATGATGCCCCTTGGGTTGATGTTGGCCCTGTGCCATCACCTGTTGCACGGGTAGTCTTTCTAGTGACTTTCTTACAACCGGCAACTGATGCTGATAAGGGTTCACCATCATTTGATTCATTTCCAGAGTCTGAATGACTGTCACAGTGATTGCTGTGGTTACAGCAGCAACAGTGACCAGTGTGTGAAGAAGAGGGGGCTGCCTTGTTAGCCTTTGAGGCTGGAGAAGTAATGTTATCTGCAGCGACCTTGGCAGAGGAACGCTGCGGAGGAGCTGTAGCTTCAGCCTGCGAAGAGGCCGTTGGGGGGGCAGTGGCTGCAGCGGCAGCTTTCTGTGTTTTGCTCTTTCTCAAGCGGCTAGGAGTGCTTTTTGCTAAAGCTTCCGAAGACGCACCACAAATCTCAGGACAAAAAAGAGACGCAAACCTCCTGTTGAACCCCATTTCTCTTAACAGTGACAGAAACTGACACACATTCAGCAAACCAGATAACACCATCACAGTTCTATCAAAACTCCAAGGATATTCAAAGCTCTCTAAAACATTTGCGAACTGTCCTAGTGAAAAAACGAAAGTATTGTTAGTCAGCCTTTCTAAAGATTCGCTCGACCAATTAGCAAACACAGAGCCGTACTGCTCTTTAATCTCTCCCAGAGGCTTTTCAAGGTAAAGCAGAAATTAGTAGAAATACATTAGCGGCTCCAGTATAATGAAAAAGACCAGTGACAAACCAAACAGTATCATCATGACCATTGTCCAGTTCCTTGTTGTTATATGATGAATACTTCAATTTAAAAAGAAGGCCCAACACAGATATGGAATCAGTGAGCACAATATAGAAAATAACTGATACAACTTATGCCATAACATCTTTAAATCAGTGTAATTCACTTTGCCTTAATACAACTAAATAATATCCAAAGCAAACAGATGCGCAAGTATCACAACTCTATGAGGTGGCACCGTGGCAAGAAAATTTAAAGGTACGTCAGAGCAGTAGAAAAGACAAAAATCTTCAAATTTACACCTTTCTCTTGCTCCACGTTGGGCGCCAATTATCTGTCAAGGGTTAAGATTGCGGGGTGACAATAAATCCCTGGCAGATGTATTGTTAACCCCCTCTCCCCCCGCCACTTCCCCATTTTTGCCCCTCCCACTCCCCCCTTCCCACTCAGGACAGGTGATCGGGGGGGAACGAAGGACAGAGAGAAGAGAGTTGGAAAAATTAACAATGTTTTACTAATGCTACTAATAAGAATAGAGAAAATAATACAAAATATACAAAACCAATCTTGAAAGTCTCAGCAACTGCAGAGCTGGCAACCGAAGTCCTGAATTAGACTCTGCAGCCAACCAGAGCTGGATTCAGTCTGTCACTAGGCCTCAGTTCGCAGGGACGACTAGCAAGGTCCTCTCCTAATGTCAGCCGTAAGCAGAAGGGAAAAAAGCAAAGGCAAAAGGGACAAGATCCTCGTGATCTCTCACTTTTATATGAAGTATTCACGTGAATGGATTGTTATACACAGTTGGTCAGTTTCTTGGTCATCGGTTTCTCGTTGCCCCTCTCACGAGATGTCCATCCGTGCTTATCAATAAGTTTGCATTCCATTGCTAGGTTTACCAAAACATGTGTCTGGTTCTCCAGGAAAATGCAGTTAATATGAAGGCTTTAGCTGACAGGCAAAATTCACTTAAAGAGTAACTTGTTTTTAACAAAACCAGGACAATTCAATAAAATTTTAAGAAAATGGTAGGAGGAAGTACTTGAGGTAGCTATTAATGTAGTCCTACTATGCAGTTTGTAGTATTGTTTCTTTTTCCTTAATATATAATATCTATAGGAATAAATTCAAATCTCGCTGTGCCATATCATATTTGCAAGAGGTATTAATCAATTAATTCAACATCTGCCTTAAAATAGGGGTTTAGGATAAATTGGTTAAGACTGTCAGATGAGACAGACTAAAATAGATGACCATTTACCAGTGCTAAGCACCACTAGTAAACCTGGAAAAAATAAATATTTTTTTGTCTACATCCTGGCTGATGGGGATGTGTACTTTTGGATCTCATCAGAATATTGTCATTGAAGTTAACAAGCATTTAATCAATTTATCTTGGTTCAGGTAATCAGCTCTTCAATTCCAGAGGGCTTACTGGTTTCATCATTAGATTTTTTTTTTTCCTGCAAAATAATGCTACAGTAATTAAAGTATCTTTGCAGTCTCAGCACTTGCTGTCTTTGTCAGGCTAAAGCCATTACTGTTGTGTTATCTGTATTTTTTTATTCTGAGTACTTACATTAAACAAGCTGTTACTTCTTTTACTATTTCCTGAACTCCCTCTTAAGAACTCAACAGTGAATTTATTCTAAATCTCAGTGTTTCTGCCATAACTGCAAAAAGTCAGCTTGTTGGTACATTACTAATATCTGCCTAAAAAGAAAATAATGCCATAGATTATCTTATCCAAAGAGTCTTGACTTAATAGAAGACATCCTGCTTTTATGCCAAACTCTCTAGGATACTCACTGTTTTTTGTGGGTGGAACCACACAAAACCAATAATGTTCATAGTTAAAAGCTGGGAAACAGACTGGGAAACTTGCATTTCATAGCATTTTGTATATGTTGTCCATCAAAAGAAGGAGAGGGTGGCATACAGCACTGTAATTCACAACTGTTGATTTGTAAAGGCTGGCTTATACTTTTGGTTTACTAACCTCTATTCAGTATGGAATTAATATGGATCTCAGTCCTGTCAAGCCTTAACTGTGGCTTTAACTAACTTGTTATTTCTAGGACCAAAATCATGGGAGGATGTGTCAACTGAGGACCTTAGAAAATGGCAGGAGGAAGTACTTGACGTAGCTATTAATGTAGTCCTACTATGCAGTTTATATTAATGTTTCTTTTTCTTTCATATAAAATATCTATAGGAATAAATTCAAATCTCGCTGTGCCATATCATATTTGCAAGAGGTATTAATCAATTAATTCAACATCTGCCTTAAAATAGGGGTTTAGGATAAATTGGTTAAGACTGTCAGATGAGACAGACTAAAATAGATGACCATTTACCAGTGGTAAGCACCACTAGTAAACCTGGGAAAAAATAAATATTTTTTTTTTTACATCCTGGCTGATGGGGATGTGTACTTTTGGATCTCATCAGAATATTTTCATTGAAGTTAACAAGCACTGAATCAATTTATCTTGGTTCAGGGGTAATCAGCTCTTCAATTCCAGAGGGCTTACTGGTTTCATCAGTAGATATTTTTTTTTTTTTTTTTCCCTGCAAAATAATGCTAAAGTAATTAAAGTATCTTTGCAGTCTCAGCACTTGCTGTCTTTGCCAGACTAAAGCCATTACTGTTGTGTGATCTGTATTTTTTTATTCTGAGTACTTACATTAAACAAGCAGTTATTTCTTTACTGTTTCCTGAACTCTCTCGTAAGAACTCAACAGTGAATTTATTCTAAATCTCAGTGTTTCTGCCATAACTGCAAAAAGTCACCTTGTTGCTACATTCCTAATATCTGCCTAAAAAGCTAAGTTATGTGGTGTGCCTTGGTAGTTAACACAGAAGCTGTTTGGAACCCCACAGAGTGAGGGGACAAGGGGTAAAATTCAGTCTTGGGAAACAAGAGAGTATCTAATGGAGAGAGCAAAGGGGCTATATTTCCCTTTCCTTTTCCACTCCTGGGTAATACCTTGTGCATCCTCTACTAATCAGTGCTGCACAACTTTACAGACTAAATACATTAAGGACTGTAAGAGGAATTATCTGTCTTAGCCTGGGCCAAGGTAGCTAAAGCTTACATTCTTGTAGCAATTTTAACAGCAATAGTATGACAAGAAGTAAGTGATCAGGTAACTTTTAACATGTATAGTATTTGTGGCTTTTCTGATCAGGCCGTGGGAAACCTGATGGAAACGGAATTATTATTTAGGAAGTGCCTAGTTGTGAGATGTACCAAAGTAAACAAAGGCATCCATTAATTACTATTCTAATATTCTTCTGATGTTTCTTCTTTTCCTGTTTCTATTTGCAGTGTAACAGAGGAAGTGAAAGGAATGCAGGTAAAGTGTTTAAGAAAATAAGTGCCATAGATTATCTTATCCAAAGAGTCCTGACTTAATAGAAGACATCCTGGTTTTATGCCAAACTCTCTAGGATACTCACTGTTTTTTGTGGGGGGAACCACACAAAACCAATAATGTTCATAATTAAAAGCTTGAGTAAATACATTATAATTGATATTGCTGTCATCACAAGTTGTTTAAAATAATCTCACCTGATCAATTAAACAGATAGCTTTTTGTTGTATATGTCAGTTTCAGCAGATGTTAATTGAATTTGGAAATTCCAGCCCTAACTTACATGGATGTTCAAGTGGAGAGATTTGGAAGTTGCTAACTTTTTGAAATAATTAGATAAGCAGGCATATTAAAAAATGAGTGTTTAAATACTCTGGTATATATTAGGTGCTTCACACGCATAGCTGTCACCAAGGCAGATGATTGCTTCCTTCTTGAGGGAAAACAGAAAATAGCAATCATCTGAAATTCGTCCTCCTGTCATTTGAGAGTGTAATTTCAAATATGTATTTGAATGATAAAGTAATTTCTGCAAAGTTAGAAAATGTAACCTTGTGTTTTCTCAACCTGTGTAGTGAAATACAGGAAACGAATTTCAGAGGCGTCTGTAGCTTAGCTTCTTTAAGTGTCCTTTGTGTCTTTTGCACTCATGGGATAAATGAGTGATGCAGTTCAGACTCTGGTAGCTTCATAGCAGTGTGCGATAATATGATTATCCACTCCTCCTCCTCCTCCTCCTCCTGCAAATGTTCTACGAAGAGACTGGAGAGGATTTATAGCAGCCTTGGTGAGTCCCAGCTATCTCCAAATGTAGTAGCTTCTTAGAGATGTTGGATTGGATTCCTCACTTAAAAACGGAATTCACTTAGGTGTTCTGGTTTGGGGGTTTGTGGAGTTTCGTTTGGTTTGTTTTTTTGTGTGTGTGTGTGTTTGGGTTTTTTTAATATACAAAAGGTTAGCAACAGGACATGCCAACTCTTAAGAAAAAAGAGTATTTCTAGCTGCTTTAGCTAAAATTTTAGTTTTAGCAGGTTTTTTCCATCTTTAGTATTCATTCAGAGACACTTCTTAGCGAAGGCAGTGTTTCTTCCAGGTTTTATACAGTACTTTTGTTCTGAAAGTATGCGAAGCCTATCAACAGCAGGTACAAATAAACCAAACAGCTCTCACCTGTACATGAAAGTATTGGTCTTCCCTTAAATGGGAAAATTGTTAGGTCTACCTCCTTTGGTTTCACAGGAAGTAGCATGGCAAAGTACAGTGATATGTGAACAATTCCCTGTATCTATTAGGGTAGTATCACAGAATAATTAATTTGGAGAGAAAGGGGAAAGTTCAATCTGCATTGTATATTTATCTAAGTGTATTTAAGTTTAGAAGATTGTATCAAAGTCAAAACTTCACAGTTTACAGTTACCTCCCTACTGATATGTTCAACTCTTCTGTAAGATATCTCTTTCAGATAATGATATATCCTTTAGATAACATTGTATTGAGTGCATTTCCAGTGAAATAACTTCCTGTATTATTGGTCAAATTTTTCAGAGAATAAGGTGGAAGTTTTCATTTTTCCTCTCTCTCCTGCACTTGAGCAACAAAGGTGTTCCCGAATTTCCCTTTTGGCCATTAAAAACACTTCAGGGATCCCTGGAGCAGATACTTGATTTTTTTTTCTGTTTTGTGCCGTGATCCTCTGCTAAAAACGTTCTAGTGATTTGAAGTATGATTGACAATACATTGAAAACATATTTAAAATTACACTTTTGTGATGTTTCACACCTAGAAGGATATTCAGTTTGTATGCAGATCAACTTGTTGTATGATACAACCTATTTCTAAGAACTTGTAATTGACATGATGGAGTCAACCATTCTTGGACACTTGAGTTACCTTTATACAAGAACCTCTCATTTCTATAGCAGTCTAGTAATTTCTGACCGTTTAGGGAGCAGTGTGCCAGATTTGTGCCCAGTTCTACTGGATAAAGAATACTGAATGGCAGAAAGTGAGTATCAGCTGTTAGAGCAGCAATTGGAGGCTGAAACTTTTCCAGATGATAACATTAACATTTTTACTGCTTCCTCCACTATTGATGCTTGGTAACTGGTTTCCTGTGGATAAAGTGATAACTTTTTTTTCTTTTAGTCATGTGGGAAGAAACTTTGATAATCTGACAAGTATGGGTTTCAGCCCTAATAAAACAATTCTGCTGGGGTCAGGTAAACTGTCAAAGACGACCCTCCGTTTGCTCAACATTTTCACCAGATGATGTGAAATTGTGTTGTTTCCCACAAAGATACAGTTTCTTTCATATGTGTCTTTATTTTAGCTCTATGGCAGCAGGTGTCCACAAAGCTTTAGGTGATGACTGCAGTGACAGGGGACAAAAACAGAAGATGGGATAAGTTGGAATGTATTTTCATTCGCTTTTTAATAATTTAAGGATAGTGTCAAGAGGCAGCGATGTCGTAGGTATCATAACCAGATCTTTCACTCTTTTTTTCCATTTTCAGGTGTATTCTCCTTTCCCCTTTCCCTCCCTGTGATGAACACGATCATGGGACAACGATATAACAGCCAGGGAATTTCAGAAATGAGAACTTAGAATGCAGCTACATGTTTTCTGATCATGAAAGACTAAGGCTTTAGCTAGTGATGAATTGGAAGGTCTGATACACCTAGCAAAGAAATGCTTTATTGTGTTTCATTCACAAACATACCACATAGAATACCTAAAAATTAAGTTGGAAGATTTGGACTTGCTTTTTAATATTATTAAGTCTGTCTTATTTCTTGCCTTGGCAGTTCTAAGGCAGTCTTGATGAGAAGCAACTAGGAAAAGGAAGCATAGTAGAAGGTCCTCACTGTCTTTGTTGGGAAATTTAGGAATGTAGTAGGAAATAAGTGGGAATGATACCTTAATTAATAGTGAATCTTGCCGTTCAGTACTTAGAAAACATTTCCCATCTGAAATTGTTAGCGTAAATCTTGAAGAACTGGTTGCAAACAAGTTATCTCCACTCTTTGTTCCACTCATGCCACTTAGGACTCTATAAGCCATGCTTTTAAATTTGACTTGAAATGGAAAGGTAATACAGATAAACAGTTTTAGTGTAGAAAAGAGTTTTCTAAAATGAAACCTGTTAGCAAATGAGTCATACAGGGTGTGTTTAAAAACATTTCTGGTTTGGTTTTGAGTTCAGCTAGGTTTTATTTAGTATTTTTAGTATTTTCAAATTGTAGGTGAAGAAAGTGATACCGATACAGTTTCAGTAAGAAGAAAATTTCAAGACATTCACTTACAGGTAAAAATTTCTGATGTCTAACGCAATGGAATAATTTTATGATCAATAGACATGATTGAATTATTTGAATAGCTTACGTATGTGTCGCGGTTGAGACGGACAAATGACATGGACCAAATTCTTTCAAGATGAAAGTAATAGGTGCCATTTCTTGCTACAAGTCATTTTTATACAATTCTACCAGTTCATGTGTCTTTTCACTATTGGTTACAAGTTACAGCACTAACATCTCGTTGGGTAATTGGTTACTTTTTCTGTCATCCATGTTATTCTTCTATCCCCTTCTCTCTCACGGGTACAACTCCATATCTCCAGATACTCCTTTACTCCCATCCTTCTCAAGGGTAAATCTTAATACCTTCAAGGCTGATCTCTACTCCCATATTTTCTGTCAAGGATTCCACAGACCCGCTGCAGTTTCCCACAATTCCCCCTTTTTTTATTTTTGCTAAAAATGCTGCCCTCATTGTCCACTGCAGGGCCCTTTGCAGCAGAGAAATCATGCATGGCAACATTAGTAACACAACCACAACAATCATCAAAACGATCAGTCCTGTTTTCACTACTGATAACAACCACCCTGAAAGCCCCCAGCTACTAAACAATTTATTTAACCAATCCCATCTATCATCAACTTGTAACTTTTGTACCCCTTCTTTCAACAATTGTATGCTTTTATGAATTGACTCAGAATGATCTGACAAGTTCATACAGCACATACCATCAAAATCTTCACACCCGTGCCCTTGAGCTAATAACAAAATTCTATTGTAGCTCTCTTCTGCAGTGTAGCATGTCTTACAGAATCTACATCTAACAAAAGTCCACTTAAAGCCTTAGAAGTTCTGTTAGTTTGCTTAGCTAGCCAACAATCTAATTTTTCTAAAGTATTTAGAGCTTTAGCTGTGCCAACATCAGGTACAAGAGATCCTAAAACCCCTTAATCCTGATCCCCAAGAATCTACTCTGTCATCACATTTTGACTTATATGCATGCAAAAAACATTTTTCCTGTGTCGCTTTTCTGTGATCTGCTATCATGGATACATTGGGAATTAAGAGAGTTAATCGTCCCAAACTACATGGTCCTCCAACAGCATTAGAAGGAATTCCTGGCCAGGCTCTATCTCCGCAGATCAAGAATACACCGTACGGGAGTTTTCGGGGTCACTGTCCCACATTGTTAACAACACCCCTTGGATTCTTCGGCGAGGCATTGCACCAACGAGTTTCATTTCTGTAGTCATGAAGGGTAGCATTAACATTTTGCAATCTTATCCATTCATGCTTTAGCATATTGTCCTGGCACTTTTCACAAACCAGCTGGATACAAGCATCCATGGGCACAGATCCCAGCAATTGCAGTTCCTGTGGTTCAATGTCTATTTCCGGGAGACAGTTAATCCAAAGTGCCATGTTAGTATTATTACAGTTTGTTGCAATGCCTCTGCACCGACCACTATTTTGAAACAGTTGTGTGATGCTGCTGTAGTCATCAAGGGGGATGCCAACCAAGCATGTGTGGAACGGGTTTTCCGGAGATGCCATAGCTAGGCATATGGAGTCCTGGCCAGTCATGTTGGCTAAAGTAATCCACATGTTAGTTTTTGTCTGTGCAGGCATCCAAGATGAAGCAGCTGCAGCAATCGTCATTAGGAAGGCAACACAGGTTTCACATTTCGTGCAGGCAACCATTGTGGTCCTTGATCTGTAGAGACACAAGCATAGCCTCTCCCCCAGGTTAATAATTCATGTGGACCCGTCCATTGTCCTGTGCGCAAATCCTGCACCAACACTTTTGCCCCTGGACCCACCCTTTCTTGGGCCACTAAAGAGGAAAAGTGACGTAGAATGGGCGGCATCTGGGCATCATCAGAAACCTGCAAAAAGTTTAAAACATATGTGACTTTAGCCAAGCGTGCATCAGGTGGTTCACCCAACATTCCCCCTTTTTGTTTTAAAAGAAAACGCTTGAGTGTTCCATGAGCACGTTCCACAATACCTTGCCCTGTGGAGAATGAGGAATACCTGTAACATGAGATACTCCCCAGAGCTGTAGAAATGAAGCAACTTTTCGGGATACATATGCTGAGCCATTGTCTGTTTTTACCTGTTGCGGAACGCCCAAGAAGGAAAATGCACACTGCCAATGACGTATTACATCTCGTGCAGATTCTGCAGTATGAGCAGTGGCAACGATAGCAGAAGAAAAGGTGTCTATAGAGACATGAACATACTTCAAGCGCCCAAATTCAGGTACATGTGTAACATCAGTTTGCCAAGTTTGCAAGGCTCGAAGGCCACGGGGATTGGTACCATAATAAGTAGGAATATGCTGACCTTGACAATCAGGGCACGCAGCAACAATAGCACGTGCCTCAGAATTTGAAATGTCAAAGTGTCGTCTCAAGGCACGATAGCCTTTATGATAGAAATGATGTGACGCTATTGCCTGTTGTTTAACATCAGGAACAGGTCCTAAAGTCACTGCTGAAACTAGAGAATCTGCTTTTGCATTTCCTTCTATTATGAAACCTGGTAACGTAGTATGACTTTTAACATGCATGACATAATATTCATGATGACGCTTCTGAATTTCAAGCCATAACAGTTTTAAAATACCAAATAACTTTTCATTAGACACATGTCCCAATACATCTTTATCCAACCATTGTACAAGCCCAGCCACATAAGCAGAATCTGTCACAATATTCACAGGGCCAGGAAAGGCCTGAAACGCCATGGTCATTGCTCTAAGTTCAACCACTTGTGGTGATCCTTCCTGATATTCTACTTGATGTCGCCACTGTGGCCCATCCTTCCAAACAATGGCTGCCTTGCCCGTCCTTCCTGATCCATCTGTAAATACTGTAGGTCCATTTACTGGGCTCGATTGATTCAATTGCTTCTGACCAAATCTTACCTGACTGCCTAATTTAATCACTGGATGCGAGGGCAAATGATAACTGATTTGACCCGTATAATTCATCATAGCAGCTTGTAGTGCAGAACTATTAGCCATACACCACTCAAAATAATCACTTTGCACAGGAAGCATGATCGTTTCTGGATCTCTTGCCATTATTCCATGCAACGTAATCTGATTTTAATAATTACCTGAGCCACCAGTTCAAAAAGACCTGGGGCTGTCTTTTTTGATTTGGCTGGCAAAAAGACCCACTCTAAAATATGTAGAGGATCTCCCCACTTCTCATGCTATTGTGCGATCACAGCAAAAGGAATGCATTGATCAATCAAAACAATTGCTTGTACAGACACTGTCAAATCAATTCTCCATACGTGCTTACTACTGATTGCTTGTTCAATTTTCGCAATGACCTGCTGTGCTTCTGTTGTCAAAGTGCGAGGGGCAGAAATATTAGTGTCTCCTCGCAAGAGATCAATCAATGGCTGCAATTGAGAAGAGGGGATTCCTACATAAGGCCTTACCCAATTGATCATTCCTGCCAATTTTTGCACATCATTCAGTGTTTTGATTTTTACTTGCAGTTTTATAGTTTGTGGTATCACTGTCTGATCCAAAATTTTCATGCCCAAATAAAGCCATGACTGTTGTCGTTGCACCTTCTCAGGTGCAACAACCAGCCCATACTGATTTAATGACTCACGTGCTTTATTTTCCATTTCACTCAATTCTTGTGGCGTTGCTGCGGCCAACAAAATGTCATCCATATAATGATAGCAATACCCTGATGGAAACAAAGCACGTACTGGACTCAGAGCTTTTGCCACATATCATTGGCATATGGTAGGTGAATTTTTCATCCCTTGTGACAGCACTTTCCAATGATACCTTTTCGCTGGCTCTCCATTATTTACAGATGGAACAGTAAAGGCAAACTTTTCCATGTCTTGTTCTGCTAAAGGAATAGTAAAGAAACAATTCTTCAAATCTATTACAACAATTTCCCATTGCATTGGAATCATTGTAGGAGAAGGTAAACCTGGTTGCAAAGCTCCATAGTTGCCATAACCTCATTAAGCTTTCGTAGGTCATGTAATAATCTCCATTTTCCAGACTTCTTTTTGATAACAAACACAGGAGTATTCCAAGGGCTATGTGAGACCTCTATGTGTCCCGCAGCTAGCTGTTCCATCACAAGAGATTGCAGGGCTGTAAGTTTTTCCTGAGCAAGGGGCCACTGATTGACCCATACTGGTCTTTCAGTTAACCATTTTAGTGCTAAAGTGGGCCGAGAAACACCCTGCATCACAGTGACCCCTGCTAAAAATCCGTAGTTATCCGTACTCCCCACTGCCCTAGGCAATCCCTCCCCCATAAATTCAGCGGGGCTGGGGCCACATAAGGTCTCACTGTAGCCCTTTGGTTTTCAGGATTAGCAATCACTATTGGTTTAGCTGACATCAAACTGTTTGTGACTCCACCCAGTCCCATCACACCTACAGTATTTGAAACCAAAGGCCAAGAAGGAGGCCAGTCCTGTTGTGAAATTATAGTGACATCTGGTCCTGTATCAAGCAGTCCAGTAAGGGTCACCTGGCTGGGAACAAAAGCATTCATTATGAGTGTACAAACCATTTGTGGCCTTTTCTCTGACACTGTTTGAGACCAAAAAATAAGTGGCTTTCCAGTTGAACCAGGTCCATTGTCCCCACGAAGAACTTGCTCAGTCCTAGGAACAGAACTCAAAAAAGGCACAAATTGAGCTAAAAGTGTTCCTTTTTGTGTTGTCACAGGTGGTGTCGCTGTGGAAACCAAGGCACAAATTTGTCCTGTGTAGTCCGCATCAATAACCCCCACGTGTACCATTAATCCTTGCAGGGTACTACTTGATCGTCCTATTAACAAAGCACTCAGTCCCCTGCCAATTGGCCCCCAAGCATCCAGGGGCACTTTATGCACCTCTTGAGTTGTTATAGTTACTGTGTGGGCGGTGGATACATCCATCCCGGCTGCTCCGCTGGTTTTTCCTGATAGTGTGTTGCAGAAGACTGCATGTGCACTGACCCCAGAAACGGATTGCCAGGGTTGCAAAGCATTGTTGAAGGAGGTATTTATGTCTGCACATGCCCCTTCGCGCTCTTCTTGTCGTTTCCCTGTGGCAGTAGCTGTCCGTTAGAATGATACCTAGAATGGCACCGCTTAGAAAAATGTCCCTTTTTTCCACGTTTGAAGCAAATTACTGAGGCTGTATCATAGACAGGTGTGTGTACAGCTTTTGAAGCCTGTTTGTTTGCACGTGGACTGATGAGTCTTACATGACCATTCCGACCGTGTTCATAGCACTTTTGATATTGTATTTTAGCTGCTGCCATAGCAGCAGCAAGTGCAGTCATTTTATGTTCCACTGAACCGACCTTGGCACAAGCAGTAATCATTGCTTCTAAAGTTGGATCCCCTGGCAGAGTTTCAATCACTTTTTGGCAATCTGTATTAGCATTTTCATGAGCTAGCTGTTTTACTAGCAGTCCCCGGACATTCGCATCGTACACCTGACGTTCGACAGCCACTTGTAATTTTTCAACGAAGGAAAGAAACGGCTCTTTAGGACCCTGCTTGATAGCGGTATATCTCTGTTTTGGTTCTGCCAGCTCTGCTGTTCTAATTATAGCCTGGATCCCTATGGCCTTCACTTGCTCAAGCACTAGAGGAGGCCATTGTGCTTGAAGTCGCAGATCAATATACGGCCCCGAGCCCATCAATACATCCACACCAGTAGCAGAACGGGGATCAGTGTCTGGGAAGTGTATGTTTATCACTGCTTGTGCCTCAGCCCTTTGCTGCCAAATACTTTGAAACACTGAGAGCTGTACAGGTTGAAAAATAACCTGAGCTAACTGAGAAACATCGTAGGGAGTCATAGCTTCCATAGATAACAAACGTAACAGCTGCATAACCGCAGGGGAGTTAGGCCCGTACTGAGCAGTGGCTTTTTGCAAATCCTGAATTACTTTCCAGGAATATGAAACGTGCTCATGGGGCTCCCCCCCTGCATGGTTACGGTATATGGCGGGAAATGCCATAGATTCAACAGGTTCAATGGGTGGCGGCTCAGTAATAGGGGTAGGAACCGATATAGTTTCTGATAAATCCCAGTCCCCAATTTCCAGAGCTTTAGCCTTCACCCTCTTCCAGAAACACACAGGGTCCCATGGTTTAACTGTAATCGAAGCTGGGGGTAAATCCCAGCTTTTTGGTAAGTTCGGTTTACGCTCTGAAACTCTACTACCACCCTCAGGAATTTGCTCTGCAACAGCGTGGGAGGGGGGCGGGGGTAGGCTGGGGGGACCCAAATTTATAGGAATTACGTTATTTGGCTCGGTCTGGCTCACCACAGGGGGATCCTCCCCACCTAAATCTCCAGACAAGGGGGGACAGGAAAGAAAATGTCCATTTTTTTCTTCCGTGACTGATAGCGGCGGGGCAGAGGGTTGAACTGTGATTAATGGCGGTGACGCAGATGGCGGAACCACGGTTGATGATGGTAGAGCAGAGGTTTGAGCCGTGATTGATGACGGCGGAGCAGTGGGTTGAACGCAATGCACTGACTGGTGCTCCAGGGGCCCCTCCCGAGATCGTATATAACCCAACGCTGTTTTTTCATGTGAGTCTTTCATAGCTTTTATCTGATCTCGCGGCCACACATATGTATACGACTCTTTCATAATTTTTTTCTGATCTCGGGGCCACACATATGTACGCTCCTCCTCTGTTCCTTTTAACTTCCCAAGAAAGTGTTGCGGATCCTTATCCGTGTCAGATAATATGGACTTGGTCGGTTTTGGCGAATTTTAGTAACGGGAGGGGTCGGAGTAGTACTTAATCTTGCCTTTTCCTCCGAATCTGGCCCAGGAGAGTCAGGAAGACCATCCCCCTCCGCCACCTCTGCTTTATCCTGTTGCTGTTTTAAGTCTTTCAGAGTATCTAATAACAAGCGCCATGTTGTTAACAGTTCAGTTGTTTCCTTGGACCCTTGGGTAGCACTATCAAACAGTTTATCCCCCAAGTCCATCCATTGTGACACACTAAATGCTGTCACAGGATTAACATCTAAACCTTGTGCTTTGCCCCATAGTAACATTTTTCTTAAAGTCAGTTCTGGAAGGCTAACACCCCGCTTCTTCAGAAGCAGCTTCCATGTGGATAATATAGTACCCTCTTCTTTAGATAAGTTTCCCCCCATGTTCCCGGTAGCTCACCTACTCCTTAGCGAGGTGACTTTTCAACGATCCGGATCTTCGGCAGCTCTCCTCGGCTGCTCTTATCAGCTGTACCGGGCTCCGTCTCCACAGCCCTTCTTCGGCTGTTCACAGCTTCATGCTGTCTCCTTGTCATGCGAGATCCTCTTCAGGCAGGATCACGTCGGGGTCACCAGATGTCGCGGTTCCGACGGACAAACGACATGGACCAAATTCTTTCAAGATGAAAGTAATAGGTGCCATTTATTGCTACAAGTGCATTTTTATACAATTCTACCAGTTCATGTATCTTTTCACTATTGGTTACAAGTTACAGCACTAACATCTCATTGGTTAATTTTTCTGTCATCCATGTTATTCTTCTATCCCCTTCTCTCTCACGGGTACAACTCCATATCTCCGGATACTCCTTTACTCCCATCCTTCTCAAGGGTAAATCTTAATATCTTCAAGGCTGATCTCTACTCCCATATTTTCCGTCAAGGATTCCACAGACCCGCTGCAGTTTCCCACACGCATGCCTGAGGTGTTGATGCAGTCAGCAGAAGACTCCATGTAGCCTGCATATTAATGCGTATTTTCAGCAAGTATAACAAGAGAGAGGTTCAATAAATAATGTCATGAAGGCCAATATGAAGTAATATTTTGTCTTGGTATTATTAGTATACCAGAGAAAGCCATACAAGATATTGCATGGAACAGGCAACTCTGAGAAAGGCTACGATAGGTATGGAAAAAGAATAACCAGATGAATCACAAAATGAAAAAACTTATAAAAATATGATCATTCACCTGAGAGTTTAACATAAACAGGTAACATGGTGCTTTGTTTTTAAAAAAATAAAAAAATCTGAGATAATGGCTACCATAACAAAAGCAGACTGCTGTTGTTTCCCAGACGAGACTATGGGCTACCCAGAGTAGTTACACTGATGTGGAAAAGTAAAACACACATTGTGTGTGTGCAGCCATACTAATCCTTTGTTCTGCTTGCTCAAATACCAATTACGAAAATTGAATTTACTGTCCTTGCTTGTTCAGCATAGTGCTAGGCATTGTCATGTCCCTGACAACAACTAATACAAACCACTTCAGAAAGCAAGAGTTTCACTAATGGAAAACATTTGCCTTTTATCACCAAATGCTTTTAGATTTTACATAGAGGTGAATTACAGAGTAGGCCTTAATTTGTATATGAGCTCAGGGAATATTAACAACCTATATATAAAGATTTGCAGCTGTAATTACCAGTGATTTATAACCTAATACTAGGAATCTTTTTTTTCTTTGTTGTTTGGGGTTTTTGGGGTTTGTATTTATCAGTAGGTCATCTGAGGCAGATGTATTTGCTGTAGGGATACAAACTCCTCATGAGCATTCACATACCTGAAATAAAATGTTGAAAGCAGATATTTGTTGAGAACGGGTTTTTATTTAGAACATATATTTTGTCAGAACACAGAATATAACTGTCAAATTCACTGAAACAAATAAAGTTTTATTGAAAAATCCACTCTGTGAGCTATGTAGAAAATTTACCATAGCAGGCATATAACAAGTCATAGCGCCTAATACTGCATTTCAATCATCCATCCCAGTTTAGAATTTTTCATGTAGTGTCAATACCCTTATAAAGCACAAACAGGCAGGAATCCAGCAAACAGAGCTTGATTCTCATCTTACGACTAATATGTTAAGAATCAAAGCTTATTAGCAGATAACAAGAAAATACTGATCACACTGTTAGAACAAACACTACTAACTACAAAATTTAAACTTTGCCATAGAACGGAACCCTGATTCCCTGCAATACCTGATGAAGCTAAAGGACTAAGCACCCTGTCAGAAGGGATGAACCAGTCCTGAAGATTTACATTACAGGTAAGCATAAAACAGGACTAACTGCATGACACATACATAAAATACATCCCTGATTCTTGGAGGAAGAAAGAAAAACAAAACAAACCCAAACTTTATAAAGCAAAGTTTTTTCTGTAGCAGTCCATGAATGCTCCTTGGTGGGTTTCAACCAGGAAGTCACCCAAGCGATTGCTGGGATTTGTCATCTTTACCCACTGTGTAGCTTAGTTTTCTAGATACCCTATAGAAAAGAACTGTTAAGATTATAAAGTAAATTACACAAAAATACTATGCCTGCCAAAACTCTGATGAACAGAATGAAATTGAAACAAATCATCAAAGGAAGATATCTGAACATCTTGACTGTAAACAGCAGCAGGACTCCTTGTCCACATTCCTATGTGCTCTCAGCTAGAGAGAAAACTTTTCATCCTATGTCATTTTAATGTCTCCGTAATGCTACTCTCTTAACCTAAATTATATAAGTATCTCTTAAACTTCCCGATGTAAGCTCGGAATGTATTCACCAATAGCTAAAAAGGAAAGATACAAGTGAGAATGTAATTATTTCCTTGCATATTACTTAAGAAACGGCACATTTTGAACCATTTTGGTTTACATCTGACAATTCAGTATAGCACTATAGCTGTACAACAGCAGTCACACAGAGCTCAAGAAAAGTTTTAGTTATGAACATTGCTTTTTCTGAAATACGTCTTTCATAATCACCTTCTCCAGAAAAGCTATCAAGTTTGAGACAGGAAGACAATACTGGTTTCTTTCCACCACCATTCATTACAAAAGCAGCATTTTGCCACGTGGCTTAAGCATAAAACTTCTGAGGGCTTTGTAGCCATTAAACAAGAGCTTCACTCCTTGGAACCATATACAAGAACGACACACTACAGGCCCAAGGAAGCTTGTCGGCTGACAGTCCATCTGAGTTATATCTAAAATAATAAATGCGTCTACAAGGAACAGAAAGAAGGACTAGAGTAGCTATTCAGTCAAGCCATCTTTCCCAAGCATCCGATCTGATTTTCATTCTAGAAGGACACATGTAAGCAACAGCCTCCACACCTTTAATATAGATGTAAAGCACCAAGAATTTCTTTTGGATTTTCTTTTTGAGGAAGAACTTACCTTTTGCGACAGTACTGTGCATTTCTGGGACTGCTGTAATTCTTCACTGCACTAGGCCAACCAGAGTTGGTACCTGCAATCCCAGATTCTGGCGGTAGAAAACAGTAGTATGAAAAGGGTAAGAACAATGCTGAGTAGCATGGACACTACTGTATGTTGTTAAAATGTTAGCCTGTTAAGACATGGGTAATACTTCACTGGCATACTTCAATGAGCAAGTTTCCTTACAAAAATATTCTAATGCAAAAGGTGCTGGCAAAACTTAATTTCAAATACATTTTACACACTGTACTTAAGTATAAGCTATATTTCTTCAAAAATGCTTATGCCATTAGAAAAATGTAGAAGGAACTGCTGATACCAGAGAAAAAAACATAATACATAAAGTATTAGTTAAAATTTGAGGAAGGCAAAATAAACAGATGTCCACCTCAAATAAACAAATTATTTACATTTAACCAGCAATGAAAATGCAACAAGGCAAGAAACATGCAAAGTGGTACATTTCTTCTGCTATTTTCTTCTTGTATACCAGTTGACAATATTTCAAGGCACCTTCTTCAGTATTTTCCTTTACATATTAGTTGTTATCTTGATGACAAGGTTCATAAAAATAAAACAAACATTTTACTTAGTAGGAAAAAAAGTTCATGTCATGTTACAGACATGCTTTAAACCAAAATTAGATTTTAAAAAGAAAATCAGAAGATTAGCATTTTTGAATCTTAAACTAAGCTAGTTTTGGTGGTGTATTGAAATCCAGAGCCCTGAGAATAAAGCATTAACAGATTACATCGATGGAAAAACTCATGTATTACGTCACAGCTTGCCTCAGAAGAAATGACTGGGAACCTGGAAATAAGGGCTGGATTTAATATTTAAATCAACAAGTCTAATGATTTCAGTGGAACCTGGTAAAGTTTAATTTGTTCGCCTCAATTCGTTCACCTACAAAGTGTTATCATTTCAGAAGGACACCACCTTAATTAACAGGCTCACTGTCTGAGATTATTTTAACCAGTGACACAGTCCATTAAAACACAATCTATTATTGAGCATTGTATAACCACTTTCAAGGTTATTAAATATAGTGAACTTCCTCACATGATCCAGGAGACCTGATACGACTTATATTTTAGCAAATTAAAATCCCCCAAACCCCAAAGTTGTAAAACAACTCTACTGACCAAATAGCACAAGAAGTAAGCTGCCACTTGTTTAAAAAGCTTCCAGCTCTAATCTATTTTTAAGCCCTTTTCCAAATATCAAAGACTGCACAATATTATTGTTTTACAAGGTCCTTTAGTACCTGACTCTGGCAGTTGTGACTGTCAAAAATGCTGGGGTTACTGACAATGTATGGGTTCAAAAACCTCATGCCGTTGGTCTGAAGTTCAGCGTTTCTTCTGTGAGCAATCTGTTCACATTTTGTTGAAGAAAGATAACGTTCCGGTATACCTCTCAGTCGCTTTACTGGTGAACAAAGAGGATCGTTTTGGAAATTCCCCAGTCTTTTAACTCTGGGAGATGCAGATAAAGTTTGAACAGGCGAGTTAACCAGAGCATTTACAGTTTCAGACATCTGTATTCCTTCATACTTCTTTAAATTTGAAGCTCTCTGAAACCCAGGAAGTTTTGGAACACCCCCACGACACAATTGCTCATAGATCCTGTCAAATTCTCTATCACACGGTGTATGGGACCTCACAGAATGACTTAAATTACTCTTCACTAATCTTCCTTTACCTTCAAGGTTCTGTGAATTTGCAAGAGATCATGTCATTGTCAAAGGCTTTTGGATTTCTTGGGGACACAGCTTGTAGGAGAGCTTTTCAAATGCATCTTTGTATTTCTGGGGCATCTTTGAAGGACTCCGCTTAGTAGACAACAAGGAAAATAAGTGCTTGTGCTCGAAAGGAATTTGTCTTTCAGAGGTTATTTTTTCGGGATTTATGAGCAAAGTATTTGATGCTCTTGCAAGAGAACAGTTTGCGACAGGTGTAAAAGCATGACTATTGCCATAGGAACTGCAAGTAGATGAACACAACTCTGAGGTATCACCACAAGAAAAGTAATTTTTTTGAGTTATAAAACAGTATTCTGAAGGACACTGGTAAGCAAATTTTTCACTTTCTTTGCATTTTGGATTAAGTGAGACAGTAGTCTGTAACTCATCTTCAACTAGAAACGTCTCTCCCATTGTAGTTATAACATCAGGAAAAACAGTCCGTTTGGAGACTTTTGGGCCTTTTCTAGGTACTAAACTTGAGTCAGAGAAGTCCATTTTGATTTCATTTGTATCAATGTAAGAATAAGGTACCACACCAGACAAATTATTAATGGACCTCTTGTCATCACGAAGTTCTCTATTCTCATTTCCAAAAGTTTGATTCTGGATGTCTTCATATCTACTGCTGCATATGCTAGGCTGTGCTCGCTTCAGTTTAGGAGGTCTGAACCCTCTTATTTTGACTAAGGTGACATTGAGCTTTGGTCTTCCAGAAGGGTGTCTTCTGTGCCTTAATTGTCCAAACATGTATTTTGACTCTTTTCTCCGAGTCTGCTTTGTCATGAGCCTTGTAAGTAACTCTGACATCCCTGGATACAAGTCTGCAAGAGTTACATTGCTCCAGGAGCATTCCTCATCTGCAGACTGGTATTCTTCCAAGATACTATCACACCAAGTTTTATTCAGTTCTGGGGAAGTCTGATGCCTGGGTATGGTGATTGTCTTTGTTGATATGGGAACATCAGAAAATCCTAACTGTGGAGGTCTGGATGAAGAACATTCATTTGACAATTCTACTTTCCTTCTGCAAACAGCAGCTTGGTTGCCTATTAAAAAAACCCAACCAAATTAATGACAAAACAAAACAAGAAGAAGAAAAAAAGCCCCAAATCTATTAGGGCAATTCCACTAATGTATATGACTTAGAAACAAGTCTTACTGTAATAGCATATTTCATTAAGCTTTTTTGCCAGGCTAAATGGATTATTAACATAGAATCTATTAGGAAAAAAAAAAAAAATAGAAGGTTTTTCCTAACCATATTGATTTCACAGACTATATAAGACAGAAAAAAAGAGATGTGTTGGAGCCCCTCCCCCCATCTTAAAATAGCTTGATAGATAGATAGAGAGAGATCTAAAATGTTTTCATTGTAGAGGAAGACTGCTTTGCTCTTCATGATTTCTGATCAGAAGGAACAGCCTTATCCAACAGGTTTTGTTACTCTATTTTTATATTACTTTAAAGCATTGTAGTTGGCTAGTACCAGCGCAGCTTTGCTTGCCATAAAGCATGATTAACATAATGCTTTTTGTAGTTGTTAGGCTTGAAGTATTTGCACCTAAATTCTATTTTAGGTTTGCATCAAGTCTGGAGAACTTCTGAAAAAAGGAAGTTTACTAGTAAAGTACCACTTTGAGTACCAGTTACCAGCCAACCCAAAGCCATTCATGATTCCAGAAACAAAAAACTACGCTTTCATTTAATGGAGCGTAATGCTTCTGAATTTTGTAACTATGCATTTTCTTTTTTCCTGGGGCTATTTAAGAAAAGCTGCTTTTATGTATACAAGTTATTTATTTTCTATTTTTTCAAACACATTTTGCCATAAGCAAAATTGTGTCTGTCTTCTCTTCAAGAATCCAGTCCGTTGAACTTTACTGTTGGATAAACAGTGCCTCTGTGTTTTCAATAAATTAAATATTTCTAATAAATTTTAATAGAAACATGTTTTTTAACTAAAATATTTGACTTCTCCTACTCTCTCCTTACGATAATAGATTCTGTATAGTTATGGTCCTAAGGACCTTCGTAAGTTTCAGACAAGGAAGAAAATGTCTAGTCAGACTTCAGTGTCTAGTCAGACTTCATGACATTATTTATTGAACCTCTCTCTTGTTATACTTGCTGAAAAAACGCATTAATATGCAGGCTACATGGAGTCTTCTGCTGACTGCATCAACACCACAGGCATATGTAAGCTATTCAAATAATTCAATCACGTCTATTGAACATAAAATTATTCCGTTGCGTTAGACATCAGAAATTTTTACCTGTAAGTGAATGTCTTGAAATATTCTTCTTACTGAAACTGTATCGGTATCACTTTCTTCACCTACAATTTGAAAATAAATACTAAATAAAACCTAGTTGAACTCAAAACCAAACCAGAAATGTTTTTAAACACACCCTGTATGACTCATTTGCTAACAGGTTTCATTTTAGAAAACACTTTTCTACAATAAAACTGTTTATCTGTACTACCTTTCCATTTCAAGTCAAATTTAAAAGCATGGCTTATAGAGTCCTAAGTGGCATGAGTGGAACAAAGAGTGGAGATAACTTGTTTGCAACCAGTTCTTCAAGATTTACACTAACAATTTCAGATGGGAAATATTTTCTAAGTACTGAACTGCAAGATTCACTATTAATTAAGGTATCATTCCCACTTATTTCCAGTCAGTTCTTGCACTGGTGAAGCTAAATGCAGACCTTTTGACGAACCTTGACATTCTCTCTGAAAAACAAACAGAAGACCGCAACTCAAATGGATTTAAATAAAACCGACAAGACATCCACAGAGAAGCAGCCATCTTCAAATAAATGTGACTTCCACACAAGTTTATTTCATAATGAACCTCTAAGACAAATACTGTTGCTATTAAAATTTATCCGACTGCAAACTTTTTTGATATTGCAGAAAAAAAGTTACATTTCTAACCAATGCCTTGTTAGATATAAGAACGTATCTATAGCAAGCCACAACCTCTCAAGTCTGTATAGAGTGAATATGATAAGGTGTGTATAAAAAAAAAATATTGCTTAAATCTATTGCTAATGCTGCATAAATTACAGAAACTTAATCTTTCGCAAAAGAGAAGATCTGTATCCCCAAACATATGACTCTGCTGGTACTAAAGCTGTAGCAGGACTTCTCATGATTGAATGCATGTGACTTAAATAATAAAAATAGTACATGTGCTTAAGCAGGTATGTTTACCCGACTCAAGACTGTCACTAAACAAAGGGTTCACTAATAAGTATTTGGATCTCATAAAGATATTTTAAAAGTTCACACTTAATAGCATAGAACTTTATGCATCCTAACTGAAAAGACATATCAGAATATAGAACAGGTAAAATGTGCACAGTAGCTTTAATAATCCATAGCCAAAGCCCTTTTTTTTAAAGGGTTACACCAACCATAATCTCAGCCGGTTCAAATGCTCACTCCATTTACTTTTGTATTTCAAATTAAAAAAGTCAATAGAATATATGATTTTCTTAAATTGAACAAAATCTATGACATTCCATCTTTTATAGCATATATAAATATACAGATATAAATACTAATCTGTAAAAGTAGGTTTTTCCTCATAACAAAAGCTGTTAACGCCTTTAATATTCAGTTAAATATATCTTCCCTAGCATAACTTAAAACATAACTAAATGATAAAGACTTTGCTCAAGTTATATTCAAAGTTGGAAAAAATAAGACAGACATCGGGGTTTTTTGCTTTTCTACCTTATCTGTGATGCAGTACATTTAAAATTAATTAGATCAAGTCTTCATAGCATTAAATAGACTTCAAGTCAATTCCTTCAATAAGAACTGCTAAGGTATTCAGACCTTAGGTCAACACACAAAGATTAACAAAAACTTATTCTGAAAGACTTCCAACACTGTACCTTTTTAAAAAACCAACTGCTGGATGCTTACTTTCCGAGTTTTACCACAGATTGTAAACAGTCATTTTTTTGTAGTTTTCAGACCCTTCGGCATATATTTTCTAAAAGCTGGAGGCAAAGGCCTGGACCATCTGAATCTTTTTATATCAGACCCTTCCCACCTCAACGTTTTAATGATACGCTGATTCAAAGTATACCTGAAGCCTGTATGGAAAACCTTTTTGGTAGGATTATAGAGAGACAGAGACACTAGATTGTGTTTTGTCCTCAGATGTTCAGCTAAGGGTTTCTTAGATGAATGTCATGAAATAAGCAACACCAAGAAAAAAGAAAAAAAGTCTGCAAAGCCTTAAGAAAATAAAGCCCAACTGTTGAGGGTTAAGATTGCGGGGTGACAATAAAACCCTGGCAGATGTATTGTTAACCCCCTCTCTCCCCCCACTTCCCCCGTTTTGCCCCTCCCTCTCCCCCCTTTCCACTAAGGAGAGGCGATTGGGAGGGAAAGAAGGACAGAGAGAAGAGAGTTGGAAAAATTAACAATGTTTTACTAATGCTACTAATAAGAATAGAGAAAATAATACAAAATATACAAAACCAATCTTGAAAGTCTCAGCAACTGCAGAGCCGGCAACCAAAGTCCTGGATTAGACTCTGCAGCCAATCGGAGCTGGATTCAGTCTCTCACTAGGCCTCAGTTTGCAGGGACGACTAGCAAGGTCCTCTCCTATTGTCGGTGTCACAGAGCAACCCACAGGTCAATTTTAGGGACCACAAGGTCCAAAACCAACTTTTATTAGACCAGCGAGGCACAGGGTTTTAGCACTCCAAATGTGACTTAAATACAGGTTCGGATATCAGTGGAGGAAATTATTGAGAGGGGCAGCCACTAATACAACAGGAGGTCCACAGAGTGCATGCACGTGGCTTCAGCAAAACAATGCCGGAGCCGTCCCCGAGTCCCGGAGGAGTACACACTTGCCTAAGCACGGTGTGGGATTATTTTTATAGAGATACACGTACTCGCAGTGAGTACGGAAACTGTGCACTCGCGATTCCGCGTGAGTAAATTTATAATACGCTCGCAGTCCTGCGAGCGTTATTTTACACGTGCAAATGTGCACGGAATCCTACACGTGCTTATGTGGAAGCACGGGAGGAAAATATACTCGCGATTGTGCTAGGGGCTCTCGGCCGCCACTCGCGATTGTGCGAGGAAATAAAGTACTTGTGCAAATGTGCACGGAAAGAAAATATACTCGCAATCCTGCGAGAAGTTTTACTTACACCGTGGCGGCGAGGCAAGCGGAGTCTCCATCCCGGGGAGGGGGCTCTCCTGGCGGCAGTGGCTAAGCTCGTACTCCAAGAGCCCCGCGGCAATGGGCGGAGTCTCGACGAGAGTCCCGTTTTGTTATCTGATCAGACCTGACTGTAGGCATTGTATAAGCTTCTCTGCACCCCCCACACTGAGTGTGGGTGCCCCTGAAGCCCTCAAACATCCCCCACACTGGGCGCGGCCCAGTGTGCCTTGGCACTCCCTTCTTCTAATGTCCCAGGAGCCAGGGTGCTCTGGGCCAGACAAAAGAAGCTGTTAGCCTCAAATAGCAGAGGAAGAGGGAGACGTGCCGTGCTGCAGGAGGGAGAGGGAATTGCAATCTGTCACAGTCGGCCACAAGCAGAAGGGAAAAAGGGCAAAGGGACGAGATCCTCGTGATCTCCCACTTTTATATGAAGTATTCACGTGAATGGAATGTTATACACAGTTGGTCAGTTTCTTGCTCACTTGTTTCTCGTCGCCCCTCTCGCGAGATGTCCATCTGTGCTTATCAATAAGTTTGCATTCCATTGCTATGTTTACCAAAACATGTGTCTGGTTCTCCAGGAAAATGCAGCTAATATGAAGGCTTTAGCTGACAGGCAAAATCACTAAAAGAGAAACTTGTTTTTAGCAAAACCAGGACATTCCACCCCTTATAATATGCCATTCACTGAATGCTTAAACCTTATCAATACAATCTATCAATACAATCTAATTAATCACTACTACTAAATATATATATACATATGTACATATATACACAGGAGTAATTAATCAGTGGACCATCCTTTAAAAAGTTCATTAAGTTCATTTTGTCACGACAGTCTCCCAGGGCAGGAAAAATGGTACAAGTGCATCTCATGACCACTGTTTGTGGGTTAAAGACATCAACTTCGAAGAAGTTGTCAGGCGCCACTCGAAGAAGCTAGCTCTGGTTTCATCATCACTGTCTTGATCTGAAAGACACTTATTAAATACTGTTAGTATGGCAATTCACATCATGCAGTTCAGTATTGCATATTTTCACCTAAACTCAAATCCCCTTGAGGTTCACACCGAACTTCTCCATCCTTAAGCATCACCCACCAGGTGCTGCCAGGTCCCTGGGCAAAAACAATCCCAGGAATGGGCTTGCCTTTGCCTGAGGCAGGAGTAACCCAGACTGCCTTTCCTAACATGTTTTTCATGTGTACTACAGGGACTTTATCTCCTTCTACAGTCCGTAGAATTTCTGATTGGGCAGGCCCGGCTCGATTGGTTGATCCCCTGGTGTTGACCAACCAAGTGGCTTTTGCTAAATGTGAATCCCAATTTTTAAAGGTTCCACCACCAAGTGCCTTTAGTGTAGTTTTTAGCAAACCATTGTAACTTTCAGTTTTCCCAGAGGCTGGTGCATGATATGGAATATGATATACCCACTCAATACCATGTTCTTTGACCCAATTGTCTATAATACTGTTTTTGAAATGAGTACCGTTGTCTGATTCAATTCTTTCTGGCATACTGTGTCGCCAAAGGACTTGCTTTTCAAGGCCCAAGATAGTATTTTGGGCTGTAGCATGAGGTATGGCATATGTTTCCAACCATCCAGTGGTTGATTCCACCACTGTAAGTACATAACGCTTCCCTTGGCGTGTTTGTGGAAGTGTAATATAATCAATCTGCCAAGCTTCTCCATACTTATACTTTAACCATCGCCCCCCATACCATACAGGCTTAAACCGTTTCGCTTGTTTGATTTTGGCGCAAGTTTCACATTCATGAATAACCTGTGAAATAGTGTCCTTAGTAAAATCCACCCCTCGATCGCGAGCCCATTTATATGTTGCATCTCTGCCTTGATGCCCTGAAGCATCATGGGCCCACGGAGCTAGGAAAAGTTCACCTTTATGTTGCCAGTCCAAGTCCACCTCAGCTACTTTAATCTTAGCAGCTTGATCTGCTTGTTGGTTGATTAGATGTTCCTCAGTGGCTCGACTTTTAGGCACATGAGCATCTACATGACGAACTTTCACAGGCAGGCTCTCTAGGCGAGCAGCAATGTCTTGCCACAGTGTGGCAGCCCAAATGGGTTTACCTCTGCGCTGCCAGTTGCTTTTCTTCCATTGCTGTAGCCACCCCCACAAGGCATTTGCTACCATCCATGAGTCAGTGTAGAGATAAAGTATTGGCCACTTCTCTCGTTCAGCAATGTCCAAAGCCAGCTGGATGGCTTTCACTTCTGAAAACTGACTAGATTCACCTTGTCCTTCAGTGGCTTCTGTAACTTGTTGTGTGGGACTCCACACAGCAGCTTTCCACCTTCGATGTTTTCCTACAAGACGACAGGATCCATCTGTGAACAGTGCATACTGCTTATCAGTCTCTGAAAGAGTATTAAACGGTGGTGCTTCTTCAGCACGTTTTACTTGCTCCTCATCTGGAGACATCCCAAAGTCTTTGCTTTCTGGCCAGTCTGTAATCACTTCTAAGATCCCTGGGCAATTGGGATTTCCAGTTAGAGCTCGTTGTGTGATCATTGCAATCCATTTACTCCACGTAACTTCGGTTGCATGATGTGGAGAGGGAATCGTCCCTTTGAACATCCAACTCAGCACCGGCAGTCAAGGTGCCAGGAGGAGCTGTGCTTCAGTAACGATCACTTCTGAAGCAGCTCGAACTCCTTTGTATGCTGCTAGTATCTCTTTTTCAGTTGGAGTATAGTTGGCCTCAGATCCTTTGTATCCTTGACTCCAAAAACCTAAGGGTCGACCTCGGGTTTCTCCTGGTGCTTTCTGCCAGAGGCTCCAGGTAAGTCCATTATCTCCGGCTGCGGTGTAGAGCACATTTTTAACATCTAGTCCAGTCCGAACTGGTCCAAGGGCCACCACATGAGTTATCTCACGCTTAATTTGTTCAAAGGCTTGTCGTTGTTCAGGGCCCCACTCAAATTGGTTCTTTTTATGAGTCACTCGATAGAGAGGGCTCACAATCTGGCTGTAGTCAGGAATATGCATTCTCCAAAAACCTACAACGCCCAAGAAAGTCTGTGTCTCCTTTTTATTAGTAGGTGGAGACATTGCAGTAATTTTGTTGATCACATCCATTGGGATCTGACGACGGCCATCTTGCCATTTTATTCCTAAAAACTGGATCTCTCGTGCAGGTCCCTTGACCTTGCTTCGTTTTATGGCAAAACCAGCATCCAAAAGAATCTGAATTATTCTCTCACCTTTCTTGAAGACTTCTTTCGCTGTGTTGCCCCATACGATGATGTCATCAATATATTGCAAGTGTTCTGGAGCTTTACCTTGCTCCAGCGTGGTCTGGATCAGTCCGTGGCAGATGGTAGGACTGTTTCCACCCCTGGGGCAAGCGATTCCACGAGTACTGGATGCCCCTCCAGGTGAAAGCAAACTGCGGCCTGCACTCTGCTGCTACAGGAATAGAGAAAAATGCATTAGCAATGTCAGTTGTGGCATACCACTTAGCTGCCTTTGACTCCAGTTCAAACTGCAGTTCTAGCATGTCAGGCACAGCAGCACTCAGTGGTGGTGTAACTTCATTCAGGCCACGATAGTCTATAGTTAGTCTCCACTCGTTACTAGACTTACGCACTGGCCAGATTGGGCTGTTAAAAGGTGAGCGAGTCTTACTGATCACACCCTGGCTTTCCAATTGACGGATCAACTTCTGGATAGGAATCAAAGAGTCTCGGTTGGTGCGATATTGCCGGCGATGCACTGTCGTGGTAGCAATTGGCACCTGCTGATCGTCAACCATCAGCAGTCCTACAACAGAAGGATCATCTGAAAGACCAGGCAAATCAGACAGCTGTTCAATTTTCTCAGTGTCCACAGCTGCTATACCAAATGCCCACCTATACCCTTTTGGGTCCTTAAAATACCCTCTCCTGAGGTAGTCTATGCCAAGGATGCACGGAGCATCTGGACCAGTCAAAATGGGATGCTTTTGCCAGTTTTTTCCAGTTAGGCTCATTTCAGCCTCTACAACAGTCAGTTCCTGGGATCCCCCAGTCACTCCAACAATATTGATGGATTGCGTTCCTTTATAATTAGAAGGAATTATTGTGCACTGAGCAACAGTTTCCACTAAAGCTTTGTACTCCTGGGGGTGTGTTGTACCAGGGCATCGTATTTGTACAGTCCAATATACTCTGTTATCCCTTTCCTCCATCTGGTTGGAGGCAGGGCAGCTCTAGTTTCTGTTTTGCACAGTCTCTGGGTGTGAATTAGAGGTTCCTTCAAGAGCATCAGAATCTCTTCTGCTCCTTTTGTAAACTGGAGCAGCCACCTTCCTAGGAGTTTTTCCTTTTATCTCACGTACTCGTTCTTGAAGTTCTGAAGTAGGTCTTCCATGCCACTTATTCATGTGTTCTCCCTGCTCATGTAGGAAGAACCACAGTGAACCTCTTTTTGTGGGCTGCCTCTGTCCTCTCTCTCGAGATTGGAAACGCCTTTTCCTAATAGCTGAAACATAGGTTTGTGCAGGTCGTGAATGGTATGTGTCTTCTCTGAGTTCTTTGATTTCTTGCAACAGCTTTTCAAACCGGTCATCAGATTTTTCACACAGTTTCTCCACAGCAGACACACAAGCCCGTAGAGAACCAGCAAGGCTGTCCTCAAAGTTCCGGAGCTGCTCAATCACTTCATTAATCTCTTGTAGACCTCTAGCTGACCAGACCATTCCTGCCAATGACTTGGCATATGCAGGGGGTGCACTTTGTACAAATCTGCGCCACAGAGATCGTGTACAATTGATTCTATCTGGGTCTGTCCCTTCTTGGTTGTCTGATCCAAAATAGATGATCTCTCGCACAGCTAATTCTCTCAGGAACTGAATACCTCTCTCCATAGTATTCCATTTCCCTAACTTGGATATACAATCTTCCTTGTAGGGAAATCTTACTTTCATAGCTGCCAGGAGTCGGGTCCAGAGAGTAGTGGCATTAGACTCTCTTGAAATTGCCCTATCAATGGTGGAATCTCTTGACAGAGATCCCAGCTGCCTGGCTTCACCACCTTCCAATTCAATTGTTTCTGCCCCATTGTCCCAGCATCAGAGCAGCCAGGTTAAAATATTCTCGCCTTCACGACGACTAAAGTCTTTTCGCAGATCTCTCAGTTCACCTGGAGAAAAGGACCGAGTGGTGGTCACTTCATCTCCTCCCTGTCCTGATGGTGCCCCTTGGGTTGATGTTGGCCCTGTGCCATCACCTGTTGCACGGGTAGTCTTTCTAGTGACTTTCTTACAACCGGCAACTGATGCTGATATGGGTTCACCATCATTTGATTTATTTCCAGAGTCTGAATGACTGTCACAGTGGTTACTGTGGTTACAGCAGCAACAGTGCCCAGTGTGTGAAGAAGGGGGGGCTGCCTTGTTAGCCTTTGAGGCTGGAGAAGTAATGTTATCTGCAGCGACCTCGGCAGAGGAACTCTGCGGAGGAGCTATAGCTTCAGCCTGCAAAGCCGCCGTTGTGGGGGCAGTGGCTGCAGCAGCAGCTTTTGCTGTTTTGCTCTTTCTCGAGCGGCTAGGAGTGCTTTTTGCTAAAGCTTTCGAAGACGCACCGCAAATCTCAGGACAACAAAGAGACGCAAACCTCCTGTTGAATGCCATTTCTCTTAACAGAAGCACAAACTGACACACATTCAGCAAACCAGATAACACCATCACAGTTCTATCAAAACTCCAAGGATATTCAAAGCTCTCTAAAACATTTGCGAACTGTCCTAGCGAAAAAACGAAAGTATTGTTAGTTAGCCTTTCTAAAGATTCGCTCGACCAATTAGCAAACACAGAGCCATACTGCTCTTTAATCTCTCCTGGAGGCTTTTCAAGGTAAAGCAGAAGCGAGTAGAAATTCATTAGCGGCTGCAGTATAATGAAATAAACTAGTGACAAACCACACAGCATCATCATGACCATTGTCCAGTTCCTTGTTGTTATATAATGAATACTTCGATTTAAAAAGAAGGCCCAACACAGATATGGAATCAGTGAGCACAATGTAGAAAATAACTGATACAACTTATGCCATAACATCTTTAAGTCAGTGTAATTCACTTTGCCTTAATACAGCTAAATAATATCCAAAGCAAACGGACGCGCAAGTATCACAACTCTATTAGCTGGCACCGTGCCAAGAAAATTGAAAGGTACGTCAGAGCAGTAGAAAAGCCAAAAATCTTCAAATTTACCCCTTTCTCTGGGCCCCACGTTGGGCGCCAAATATCTGTCGAGAGTTAAGATTGCGGGGTGACAATAAAACCCTGGCAGATGTATTGTTAACCCCCTCTCTCCCCCCACTTCCCCCGTTTTGCCCCTCCCTCTCCCCCCTTTCCACTAAGGAGAGGCGATTGGGAGGGAAAGAAGGACAGAGAGAAGAGAGTTGGAAAAAATTAAAAATGTTTTACTAATGCTACTAATAAGAATAGAGAAAATAATACCAAATATACAAAACCAATCTTGAAAGTCTCAGCAACTGCAGAGCCGGCAACCAAAGTCCTGGATTAGACTCTGCAGCCAATCGGAGCTGGATTCAGTCTCTCACTAGGCCTCAGTTTGCAGGGACGACTAGCAAGGTCCTCTCCTATTGTTGGCCACAAGCAGAACGGAAAAAGGGCAAAGAGACGAGATCCTCATGATCTCCCACTTTTATATGAAGTATTCACGTGAATGGAATGTTATACACAGTTGGTCAGTTTCTTGCTCACTTGTTTCTCGTTGCCCCTCTCGCGAGATGTCCATCCGTGCTTATCAATAAGTTTGCATTCCATTGCTAGGTTTACCAAAACATGTGTCTGGTTCTCCAGGAAAATGCAGCTAATATGAAGGCTTTAGCTGACAGGCAAATTCACTAAAAGAGAAACTTGTTTTTAGCAAAACCAGGACAAAAACATATCTGTGCTGTACTACACATCAGCTTTTCCCCCCAATCATTTATTCCAGTAAAAACTTGTATTTTATTGGAACATACAGGACCTTTTCAGAACAATGAGAAAATCTTCATATGGCATACATCTCCCTAAGTAGTATCAGAATTACACTTAGGTGTGCAGTCTTGATTTGACTTTCATCGTGATACCTCGTCTCTAATGAACCTTTTCCTGCAGGCAGCCTGATTCATTCAGTATACAGAATAATCTGCTAAATTTTTGATAGTTCATCATGCAACTTAATGAGATTCTTTGAACACTCATTTTTTAATATGCCTGCTTATCTAATTATTTCAAAAAGTTAGCAACTTCCAAATCTCTCCACTTGAACATCCATGTAAGTTAGGGCTGGAATTTTCAAATTCATTGAATATCTGCTGAAACTGACATATACAACAAAAAGCTGTTTAATTGATCAGGTGAGATTATTTTAAACAACTTGTGATGACAGCAATATCAATTATAATGTATTTACTCAAGCTTTTAACTATGAACATTAATGGTTTTGTGTGGTTCCCCCCACAAAAAACAGTGAGTATCCTAGAGAGTTTGGCATAAAACCAGGATGTCTTCTATTAAGTCAAGACTCTTTGGATAAGATAATCTATGGCACTTATTTTCTTAAACACTTTACCTGCATTCCTTTCACTTCCTCTGTTACACTGCAAATAGAAACAGGAAAAGAAGAAACATCAGAAGAATATTAGAATAGTAATTAATGGATGCCTTTGTTTTCTTTGGTACATCTCACAACTAGGCACTTCCTAAATAATAATTCCATTTCCATCAGGTTTCCCATGGCCTGATCAGAAAAGCCACAAATGCAATACAAGTTAAAGGTTACCTGATCACTTACTTCTTGTCATACTATTGCTGTTAAAATCGCTACAAGAATGTAAGCTTTAGCTACCTTGGCCCAGGCTAAGACAAGTAATTCCTCTTACAGTCCTTAATGTATTTAGTCTGTAAAGTTGTGCAGCAAGGATTAGTAGATGATGCACAAGGTATTACCCAGGAGTGGAAAAGGAAAGGGAAATACAGCCCCTTTGCTCTCTCCATTAGATACTCTCTTGTTTCCCAAGACTGAATTTTACCCCTTGTCCCCTCACTCTGTGGGGTTCCAAACAGCTTCTGTGTTAACTACCAAGGCACACCACATAACTTAGCTTTTTAGGCAGATATTAGGAATGTAGCAACAAGGTGACTTTTGGCAGTTACGGCAGAAACACTGAGATTTAAAATAAATTCACTGTTGAGTTCTTACGAGAGAGTTCAGGAAATAGTAAAAGTAATAACTGCTTGTTTAATGTATCAAATCCAAACAGCCTCCAAAACAATTGTAGAAGCAAAAACTCATAGGTAAACAAGCCAAGAGAAAATTGTAATTCTAAGTTAATTGAGAAGTCAGGCAATCAGCCTGGATGTAAAAAAAAAATATTTATTTTTTTCATGTTTACTAGTGGTGTCATCTATTTTAGTCTGTCTCATTTGACAGTCTTAACCAATTTATCCTAAACTCCTATTTTAAGGCAGATGTTGAATTAATTGATTAATACCTCTTGCAAATATGATATGGCACAGCGAGATTTGAATTTATTCCTGTAGATATTATATATTAAGGAAAAAGAAACATTACAACAAACTGCATAGTAGGACTACATTAATAGCTACGTCAAGTAGTTCCTCCTGCCATTTTCTAAGGTCCTCCGTTGACAAATCTGTCGTGGTTGAGACGGACAAACGACATGGACCAAGTTCTTTCAAGATGTAAGTAATAGATGCCATTTATTGCTACAAGTGCATTTTTATACAATTCTACCAGTTCATGTATCTTTTCACTATTGGTTACAAGTTACAGCACTAACATCTCATTGGTTAATTTTGCTATCATCCATGTTATTCTTCTATCCCCTTCTCTCTCACGGGTACATCTCTCCTCTCTCCAGATACTCCTTTACTCCCATCCTTCTCAAGGCTAAATCTTAATATCTCAAGGCTGATCTCTACTCTCATATTTTCTGTCAAGGTTTCCACATACCCGCTGCAGTTTCCCACAATTCCCCCTTTTTTTATTTTTGCTAAAAATGCTGCCCTCATTGTCCGCTGTAGGGCCTTTTCCAGCAGAGAACATGAGTAACACAACCACAACAATATTCAAAATGATCAGTCCTGTTTTCACTACTGATAACAACCACCCAAAAGCCCCCAGCTACTAAACAATTTATTTAACCAATCCCATCAAATTCTTCACACCCATGTCCTTGAGCTAATAACAAAAAATCTGTCGCGGCCCTACTCTGACATGTGGCATGTCTTACAGAATCTACATCTAAAAAAAAATCCACTTAAAGCCTTTTAAGTTCTGTTAGCTTGCTTAACTAGCCAGCATCCTAATTTTCTAAAATATTTAAAGCTTTTAGCTGTGCCAACACCAGATACAAGAGATCCTAAAACCCTTAACCTTGATCCCCAAAACTCTACATTATCATCACATTTTGACTCATATACACACAAAAAGTGTTTTTCTCATCTTGCTCTTCTGTGATCTATTATCATAGATACATTGGGCATTAACAGAGTGAATAGTCCCAAAATACACAGTCCTTCAACAGCATTAGAAGGAATTCCTGGTCAGGCTCTATCTCCACAGATCAAAAATACACCATACAGGAAGTTTTGGGGTCGCTGTTCCTACATTATCAATGACATCCCTTGGATTCTTCTGCGAGGCACTGCACCAACGAGTTTCATTTCTATAGTCACCAAGGGTAGCATTAGCATTTTGCAGTTTTATCCATTCATGCTTTAGCATATTGTCCTGGCACTTTTCACAAACCGACTGGATACAAGTGTCCATGGGCATAGATGCCAGCAATTCCAGTTCCTGTGGTTCAAGATCTGCTTCCAGGAGGCAATTAATCCAAGGTGCCATGTTAGTATTATTACAGTTTGATGCAATGCCTTTGCATTGAACACTATTTTGAAACAGTTGTGTGATGCTGCTGTAGTCATCAAGGGGGATGCCAACCAAGCATGTGTGGAACGGGTTTTCCGGAGATGCCATAGCTAGGCATATGGAGTCCTGGTCAGTCATGTTGGCTAAAGTAATCCACATGTTAGTCTTTGAATGTGCGGGCATCCAAAACACAGCAGCTGCAACAATCATTGTCAGGAAGATAACACAGGTTTCACGTTTCGTGCCAGCAACCATTGCGGCCCTTGATCTGTAAAGACACAAGCATAACCTCTCCCCCAGGTTATCAACTGATGTGGCCTTTTCCATTGACCATTAACAAGTGATTTGGCCATAATTAATGTAGGTTCTTTCTGATTTAGCATGGTTTTGGGTCACACTTGCAAACTATTTCATCACATACAATGCTTTTAACAATTGGTTTTATGGTGTTTTCCCTACTTCTCCCCCCTTTTTGTTTTAAAAAAAGAACAAAACCAAAACAAAAAACACAGTTCAGAAGCAGATACGTGCATTGGACCTTGACTACGTACTCAGAATCACAAATCAAATTTAGAGGTTCCTCCTTAAAAAGCTCTAAGTAATGTAAAGCTGTGCCAAGTTCTGCTAATTGGGTTGAACCTTCAATAATTTTTACAGAATGATGCCAATTGTTATCTTCACACCAAACCACTACAGCTTTATGAGACTTCCCAGAACCATCAACAAAAACCGTGCAAGTATGTAGAATCAGACCAAATACAAGTATGGCCTATGGCCTGATGTTAAAGACTTGCTCTGCAGCGATTTACATTTTACATTTATGCATGCCAAAAGCTGTGCTGTTAGGAAAACCAGCTAGTGCAATTTACAAAGACATAGATTACAAATAAAATAAAAAAATCAGAATTAAATTTCACAAATGTTACATATATGACAAAAGGATCATGGCCTATTAAGACTTAAATTCATTCCCTGCATTTTCTTGATCAGAGTAACAAGCATTATATCAGTCTGCCAGCAATCTCATCATACTGTTCCAAAATAGCCACAGGTTGTTTCTATGTTGTAGCTATAAATAGACAAATCTGCAAGTCCAATCGAATACAGTCAGCCTGTAAGGTTGTCATAAATTTATTCCTCAAAGTTTCCAACTCCATTTTGGCTGTCATATTTATTGGATATTGTTTTCCCTTACCAGATCGAAGTCCTGTTTCAGATCAATCAGTGTAGTATTTGCTTTATGGAAACATTGGCTGTTAATACTAGTGGAAATACAGCATTCGAAATTTCCTTGGAGATTTCTCACTTGCACAAGCAGATCTGTGCCATCCAAGCAGCTTCTTATAGGCTACACAACTAAACAGAATTCTCAGAAAAAGTTATTTGAGCTTACAATTTACTTAACAAATCTTAACCTAGGAAAGGTATAGGAGTTTCCAACAACTATAAGAGTTCATGTATTTAAACTTTGTTCCAAATTTGGCATTCCATTGGTCTCAAAAAACGGCCTTTCTTTCGTTCTCTCTCATGACCTCAAAAACCAGCATGGTGAATTTACTAAGAAGTCACTTACAACTAATTACCACAGAATAAGTCTATTAACAAATTTTTGGTTTAATTTTCCAGTTTCATTAGAACTATGGATCCACTGGTGATGCCTTTAAGTTTCACCCTCAAACTCCTTCATGCAGCATTACAGCTCTCTAGCAGTAATATTGCTTGGGGGAGGGCCGCGGGGGGAATAAAACTTCCCTCTCGCCCCCATCTGAGATGGCAAGACGTACAGCCCAGCATGAAAACACATCAGTTTGAACTCCACATCAAACCAGTCTGGCTCCACTCCACACTCAAATCAGTACAGGTCTGACCCAGAGAAGCACTGAACACTGTGACCCCCCAAAGCTGACCAGTGTGAAAGGACTGACTTCAGCAAGGAGGTAAAATTATGAGCTCTTTTCCCCAGATGTGCCAAAACCTAGGAAACAAGACAGAAGCAAAAATAAACAACACCAACAACCCCTGATTCAAAGCCGAAAAACAACACAGTGCCATAATAAAAATGGATGACAATACTTCAGGGGAAAAAAAAGGACAGAGCGGGGGGAGTAAAGCCCCCCTTTCTCTGCTTTAAAAGCGGGCAGCCAGGTTTCTCCAGTTGTTTTTTCTTTCTCTTCCTGCTGCAGTTTTAGATATAACCAAGGTCACGCAGCTGGCATAATGGCTGGTACAAAGTAGGAGGCTCTGGGAAACTTCTCAGTTGCAATGAGCTGCACATAGGCCTGGGATATTTTGCTCTTTTGTTTACCCATTTCATTCCAACTACAAATTTCAAGTAGCTCAGAAATAGTTACATCCCTTCGTTCCATTTACCTTTTACAATTTAGATATGTCAAAAAATAGTATAAACCAGTACAGCAAACATAAATCCATCATTCTATTTTCCTAGATCTAAATCAGTTAATATTCTAGCAACTTTTAAATACAACCTCTTCTAAATTCACATCTATCATAGCATTTTAACAATTTAAATGCTTTTCTAACAATATAAGCAATTACTCTAATGTATAAGGATGCATCCTAAGGGGGAGCAAGGTGGAATTTTAGCAGTGGAACCGGTTCACATTTTGTAATTATCTCGCCAAACAAGGTTGTTTTGGTACCAAATATGAATATACAAACTAAAATACTGAGCTCAGATGTGAAAACCATCTACCAAGTTCAAATAAGCAGATGGATCACAGTTATACCAATTTAAGACAATATCTCAATTTTTGCATTGCACCTTGGGGCTGCTTACTGCTCAGCCAGGTGGAGGTACCTCTGGGTCTCCCTGACAAAATAAGTCAGTTCGCGCTGGAACCCATCAGCACCTGCCGCTGCAGCGAGCTAGACTGGGCAAGGCCTTTGTGTTTTCTTTCGTTTTGTTTTTTAGTGTCTCATCTGGTGCGCCACAGCTGTTATTCCAAAACCAGAATTCTTCACATGATGTGCATACAGAAAAACCAAATCCAGTACACCGAGATGAGACACAGCCTGTCACAGAGTTGCGCAAGTCTGAATGCCGGGATAAAGGTAGCATGCTAGAGAAAAGAAAAAAAAATAACAGCTACTACACACAAAATTTTACCATCACATTCACGCAGTCAAGAACTAAATTACTTATGATCTTCTGTATTATCACAAAACGCACATTTTGACTCAATGAATTCTCATGATTTAACAGACTGTGAACTTATCATACCATATAACAAAGACCTACCAAAATTGCAACATGCTTAAACCGATACCCACAAAGAAAACAGGTTAATGAGGAAAGCATCTTGCAGACTTTAGCAAGTTTACTGTGACCTGTGTGTTATCAGTTAACTCTCTCTCAGCTGTTGACGTTCAAACCGTTCCAGCTGTAAAACTGTCTGTAATGATCTAATGATCTCTTGTAGAGATTTGTTTTGTCCTGCTCTTCTCACCTTAAAAACAACATTAATTGCAACAAGGTGTTATACTACGAGATTCTATTCCCTGGACACTTTTCCCAATCATTTAACGTAAACAGCAGCGAACGCTGATTTCAATATTTAACATGATCTTCCTTCCTCATAATTCCGAGTGCTTTCCTAAGTTTTAAAACACCTCCCAATACTGATTTTTCAGGAACACAACTGAAAACAATTATTTCTGACCCCATCTTGCAAGTAAAGACTTTGAGAAGGGGGAGGGAGGGGTAGAAAACACAGGCTGCTTGCAGCACTACTGGGAAAAATGGGGAGAGAGTTTTACGGCGCACTGAAAAACAACTAGTAAAACAAGTAACTCACATTCCTAAGAAGCTGCTTGATTTTCAGAGAGGCAATACACAGAAACACATAATATGTACTGTAAAACTTGCAGATAACATGTTGATATCAAACATTAGCATTCTCTACTGCTAATTTCAACACCAGTGTTTCCTTAGTTTCTAAGTTTTCAACCTGCCTATTGATGGCCTCTTGAAGATGGTCAATAAATTGCATGTAATTCTCACTGGGACCCTGATTAATAGTTGAAAATGATTTGGCTGTATTGTTGGTTTCAGGCACCTTTATCATAGCTTGATATGCGAGGTCTGTTGACTGCCTCAGGATTTCAGAAAGTTATCGTGCCTGTAGTTGTGGTGTGTCAATTAGTGTCTCTTCCAGAAACGCACAGGGTCCCGTGGTTAAACTGTAATCGAAACTGGGGGTAAATCCCAGCTTTTTGGTAAGTTCAGTTTACGCTCTGAAACTCTACCCCCACCCTCAGGCATTTGCTTTTTAGCAGCGTGGGAGGGAGGCGGGGGCAGGTTGGGGGAAACAAATCTGTAGGAATTACGTTATTTGGCTCGGTCTGGCTCACAACGGGGGGGTCCTCCCCACCTAAATCTCCAGGCAAGGGGGGATAGGAAAAAAAAAATGTCCATTTTTTTCTTCCGCGACTGATAGCGGCGGGGCAGAGGGTTGAACTGTGATTAATGGCGGTGACGCAGACGTCGGAACCGCAGTTGATGATGGTAGAGGAGAGGTTCGAGCCGTGATTGATGACAGCGGAGCGGTCGGCCGAACGCACCGCTCCGACTGGTGCTCCGAGGGCCCCTTCCCGAGATCGTTTATATTCCAACGCTGTTTTTTCATGTGAGTCTTTCATAGCTTTTATCTGATCTCTGGGCCACACATATGTATACGAGTCTTTCATAACTTATTTCTGATCTTGGGGCCACACATACGTACGCTCCTCCTTTACTCCTTTTAACTTTCCAAGAAAGTGCCGCGGATCCTTATCCGTGTCAGATAATATGGACTTGGGTGGTTTTGACGAATCCTTAGTAACAGGGGGGGTCGGAGCAGTACTTAATCTTGCTTTTTTCTCCGAAACTGGCCCAGGAGAGCCAGGAAGACCATCCCCCTACGCCGCCTCTGCCTGTTGCTGTTTTAACTCTTTCAGAGTATCTAATGACAAGCGCCACGTCGTTAACAGTTCAGTTGCTTCCTTGGACCCTTGGGTAGCACTATCAAACAATTTATCTCCCAAGTCCATCCATTGTGACACACTAAATGCTGTCACAGGATTAACCTCTAAACCTTGTGCTTTGCCCCATAGTAACATTTTTCTTGAAGTCAGTTCCGGAAGGCTAACACCCTGCTTCTTCAGAAGCAGCTTCCATGTGGATAAAACAGTACCCTCTTCTTTAGGTAAGTTTCACCCTCCCTGTTCCCGGTAGCTCACCTACTCCTTAGCGAGGTGTCTTTTCAATCGATCCGGATCTTCGGCAGCTCTCCTCGGCTGCTCTTATCAGCTGTACCGGGCTCTGTCTCCACAGCTCTTCTTCGGCTGTTCACAGCTTCACGCTGTCACCTTGTCATGCGAGATCCTCTTCAGGCAGGATCAAGTCGGGGTCACCATATGTCGCGGTTGAGACGGACAAACGACATGGACCAAGTTCTTTCAAGATGAAAGTAATAGGTGCCATTTATTGCTACAAATGTATTTTTATACAATTCTACCAGTTCATGTGTCTTTTCAATATTGGTTACAAGTTACAGCACTAACACCTCATTGGTTAATTTTGCTATCATCCATGTTATTCTTCTATCCCCTTCTCTCTCACGGGTACATCTCTCCTCTCTCCGGATACTCCTTTACTCCCATCCTTCTCAAGTGTAAATCTTAATACCTTAAGGCTGATCTCTACTCTCATATTTTTTGTCAAGGATTCCACAGACCCGCTGCAGTTTCCCACACACATCCTCCCATGATTTTGGTCCTAGAAATAACAAGAGACATCAGTATAAACAGCTTTTCTTATAGCACTAGATATACCCAGTATCATTCTAACAAACATAAACATTTAGGAAGAACATATTACATAGTAACAACACATTATCAAATCTGAACAGCCTCCAATACAATTGTAGAAGCAAAAACTCATAGGTAAACAAGACAAGAGAAAATTGTAATTCTAAGTTAACTGAGAAGTCAGGCAAAACAAAACAGAAACAAAACAACAACAAAAAAATCACATGCTAAGTCTAACAACACTAAGCTAAAATCCAAGGAGCATTACAGCCGCACATGCCATGAAGAGGGGAAATAAAGCAAATTATTTTACTCTTAAAATTTTATTGAATGCATGCTGACTACATGGTATCTGATGTTCGTTAAAGCCATAATTAAGGCTTGACAGGACTGAGATCCATATTAATTCCATACTGAATAGAGGTTAGTAAACCAAAAGTATAAGCCAGCCTTTACAAATCAACGGTTGTGAATTACAGTGCTGCTGTATGCCACCCTCTCCTTCTCTTGATGCACAACGTATACAAAATGCTATGAAATGCAAGTTTCCCAGTCTGTAAAAGCCTTTAAAAGGTAAATCATATTTGGTGCAATGATTAGATAAGTCTTGGTACTGTTGTAGCACATCACGTGTATGTGTGGTAAGATCTACTTTACAAGAACTGAAAAAGTAACTTACGAAACGTAATCATCACTTCAGTGATAATAAAAACTGGTAGAACATTTCATTTCCCTGTAAAGCCACCAATACAGTGCACACACAGGATGAGATTAATTACTTTATTTTGACATTCCCTAGCTTAGGAGTCACTCAGTTTACAACCATCTTCTAATATCTTAATATGTAATTTTATACAAGAAATAGAAGTAGCCTCAGACATTTTGTATTTGAGGTAACCTCTAACCTGGGAAAATAAGGGTGTGTTCCTGTTATTTCAGTTTCACTGGGAGAAGATCAGTCTTTCAGCCAGTCTACCCAGTAGTTCCTTTTAGCTGTTTGGAATTCCTGCAACACTTCACTAGACTGACAGGAGCCCTCAATTGTAAATAATTTCTTACACCACCCCTGTGAGAAAATGAGAGTGGCATTCAGCAGTTGCACATGAAAACTATCCTATAGCAGTAGTAACTGGTATATGTGATAGGGTATAACCAAAAATTTCAAACTCCATGACCTTAGGAATCCAAAGTCAATGAACACTAGCTAATGCTTTTTCCCAGAGTATGCATTTATGCAGATTGCAAAGCAAGATTGTGCATCAAACTGTAAACAAGCAAAAGAAATGAAACAAGGAAAAACTATAATGTTAAAATGTTGATGTTAAGGAAACAGCAGCTGTCATTTGTCTTGTGTGACCTGAGAATGGCCTGTCTTTTCTGAGTGCTCCTCTGTACTTCTTTTTGGAAACTACCAGTTACCCCATTGACTGGCAAAGCTCACCCAGTTGCAGAGAGTGAGTTTGAAACCTGTGGTTCTTCTCAAGGTGAATATGGTGACAAAATAATTAGCCATTCTCAGCACACATCTACCTTAAATAAAACCTACCCCCCCTGTGATGATGATATAGGCAGCCCAGCTTCTCCAGACACTCACAGCTGGCATCTGCATCAATCTTGTTGACAAAGACACTTCTTGAGAGCAAGTGCTAGACTGTTTTTTTCTCTCCCAGGCGGGGCTTTGAAGCAAAAGCATTCCTGTGGGCTCTGGCAGCCCTCAGGATCAGCGGCTCAGCTCTGCCCCTTCACCGCTCATATTTGCTAAGGGTTATAATGTAACATGAGCTAACATTAGGCTTTCTTTTTCCTTTTCTGCTGTCTATTAAACTAGCAAGAAGCATTCTGATAATCAGGTCAACTTACAATATACCTTCATGACTTCAAAGCACCTCCCCAACAACAAGGGGACACTTTTCCCAATCATTTAACTTATACAGCAGCCAACACTGATTTCAATATTTAACAAGATCTTCCTTCCTCATAATTCCTACGTTTTAAAACACCTCCCAATACCGACTTTTTAGGAACACAACTGAAAACAATAATTCCTGACCCCGTCTTGCAAGTAAAAACCTTGAGAAGAGGGAGGGAGGGGGGAAAGGGAGGAAGGCACAGGGCTGCTTGCAGCGTGAGTGGGAAAAGCGGGGAGAAGGTTTGACGGCGCACTTAAAAACAACTAGTAAAACAATTAACTCACATTCCTAACAAGCTGCTTGATTTTCAGAGAGGCAATACACAGGAGCTCATAATAGGTACTGTAAAACTCGCAAATAACATGTTGATAGCAAACATTAGCATTCTCTACTGCTAATTTCAATACTAATGCTTCCTTAGTTTCTAAGTTTTCAACCTGCTTATTGATGGCCTCTTGAAAGTGGTCAATAAATTGCATGTAATTCTCATTGGGACCCTGATTAATAGTTGCAAATGATTTGGCTGTTTTGTTGGTTTCAGGCACCTCTCAGCTTGATATGCAAAGTCTGTTGACTGCCTCAGGATTTCAGAAAGTTATCGTGCTTGTAGTTGTGGTGTGTCAATTAGTGTTCTTCCAGGAGTTGTGGGATACCTGCCCCTTTCAACGAATCCCCATCGTTCTGTCCTAAATGATCTATAGCTGTTACATTGCATAGGTCTAATTTTGCTTGAGTCATTCATGGTTCTTATCTGATCTCGGGGCAACTCGTACACATACTTAACTTTTCAAGAAAAATGCTTCAAACCCTCATTCTCTTCCGAATCATCAGATAACACGGACTTGAACAGTGCTGGAGAATCATTAGTAACAGGGGGGTTCGGAACAGTGCACATTCTCGGCAATACTTTGTAGCATCATAATTATTCCTATAACCTGAGTCCTCAAGCGCATCCCCTTTCCCGTCACGATCAGCATGACCGCATTGCTGACTGTTTGATTCACTCGCTAATAGCTGATCTGATCTTTCACACAGTTCTTTTGCCCAGTTCTTATCCGGCGACTCCTTCTGCTCTCTCGTAGGAGTTAGAGGGGTAGAAGTCGGTAAAGGCGGGCACGAATCAGTAAAAGGACTGATATTACACTTATTTACGACTTTAGGATTCTCGGCTTTCACCAGTTCTTTTGACAAATTGTCTGATTCCAGTCCTTTAGACTTCTTGATCTCTATAGAGTCGGGTAATGGTATAGGAGTCCATCCACTCGGTAATTTTCCTCCCTCCGCAACAGACTGCTGTATCATCAGGGGTGCCGACGGCACAACAGGGGATGGAGTGGGGAGGGGGTCAAAAGACACAATCCGAGTAAACTTTATGGTTATTAGTAGGTTTGCTATCAGGCTGCAACGTTGAAAAAATTCCGGCAACTGCAGCGCACTCAGCCTTAAAGTCTTTTAAGGTGGAAATTATAAGCTTCAATGTAGTCGCTAATGATTTAGTTTCTTTATCATCTCCATTGATGACCTTATTCCGTAATTTCTGCCCTTTACTGTCCCAAAGTTAACGTTTAAAAGCCTTCTCGTTTTCTCCCGGGTAGCCGTGAATTCTACACCAAATTAATAGCCTACATATGTTACTTTTTTCCTATGTAAGTCCTCTCATAGAGAGAATATGCAGGAGGAACTTAACTGCAGCTTGTGCTTCAGAGAACACATTCTGCCCCATAACTTTACTATTCCCTCCTCCTGCTCCCAGCCACTCACCTTTTCCCTTTGCTGCGTTGACGACTTTATTCCCGGGGCGTCTTTACGCCTCTTTCCAGTCTTCAGTCCAGCTGAAGCCGCTCCCGGCTGGGCCGCTCCAGGCTTTTCCCCGATTGTAGTGGTACGCCAGAGTATCACGTCGGGGTCACCATTTGTTGGAACGATAAAGGACTCAGCATTCTGATTCAATGTGAATCACGCAAAGCCATTTATTACAGAAACAAGCCTCCTTATATATGCAACTATATTCTAATCACGCGTCCACGCTCCAAGCATGGATTCGCTAAATGAGTATCATGGGCTGTCCATGCGCTGGAGTCTCACTGATGATACGTCCGATGACGGGACCCCGCTGATTGAGGAACACACCTCTTTCTCACAGCAGATTCTGTTCTCAGCTTCTCAAAGTGGCCTTGAGATTCCTTTGAGCCAGACTAATTCAGCAACAAATCTTTATCCATCAAAACCCCTCCACAGGGTAGTGGCAGCTATTATTGGAAAGACTCACTGTGGGACTGAGGGTACTTTATATAATTGGTCCAAGTTCTTTGGGATGTAAGACATTATTTGATCTCTTTTTCTTCTTACTGTTTTTGTTTGTTTGTTTTTTAAATTATAATCCAGTTACTAGCAACATTTTTCATAGGCTTGGTCTGTGCAGAAGACTAAAGATGGGTGATTCTCGTCTGTAAATATGTTCTCATTTGCAGTGCAAAATGTATGCCTCGTGTGTCTTTCCCGTGTTTTTCTCTGTGTTTTTCAAGCCAAATTATCAAACATTTTTCATATTGGAATTTTCATAGGTTAGTCTGTTTCTGTGAAGTTAATAAAGCAAATGTCTAGATTTAAAAAGAAAAAAAAATAAATTTTCCACCACCTGGAAGTATCCTGAGAGAGAAGCTGGAAATCAACTCAGGAAATCAGTGCTAGGAATGCTTCAATTACAGACAAATTTCAGCTGAAGGTTGCATGCTTTTAGGCATCCAGGTATCTCAACAAAATATAAATCGATAGAAAACCAGGCATTTATTTAAGGCATATAGATTTTGTGTTGGGCAAGAGAGAGCCAGTCAAACTCATGATTATCACGTGATGCCCCTTGTGTTTTCACTTGAATGATGTCCAAAATAAATACAAGTAATTCTTTACACAAGCCATGGCATTAAATGTAGGCTCAATTCAGCCTGATCTGCATGCCTGTGACCGAGCTTTATTATGCCATATGGATGGAAATGAGCTGTCTATAATTCTCCTGCTCCCTCATTAATGTCCCAGATGGAACAAAGGGTCAAGTCCGTGCTTAAATTCCTTGATGAACTACGACACTAATGCATGGTAATTTTCGTGATGAGCAGTGTGAAAATTTTTGTTATATATTGTCATGGGATGCACACAAAAATTCTGAGACAGACCACATTACCCTAATTCAGAAATCCAGAATTAAACTTAGAGATACCTGTAGCTGGTTAACTGGCCTTTGAGGCTGGGACTTCATCTGCTCGTAACAACATTCCTCTACAGTTTATCAAAGTAGAAAAATATTTAGTTATTAAGGCACACTACTGAGTCTTAAAAGATCAAATTAACAGCTCCTCCCTGTTACAGAACCAACTTTGCCCAGTTTACTTTGGTAGAAGTTTGTTTTGGTTTGAATTCACACACAGATCTCTTTCTCTATTAACAGAAGGGCGAATAGCTAAGAAATTCAGACATGCATACTGTGAAAATGAAAAGCATTTTCTGTTCATATGGATGGAAAGTTTCTCATTATTCACTAAGTGGGCGTCATTTTAGACTGCTAGGGGTACATCTTGCAATTAGAGCGTAACCACATAATAAGGTATTTTTCAGCACTGGCAAACTTATACTGGGCTACGAAAGAGGCTGTGAGTTGCAGCAGCTGGTGATTAAATTGTATTCCTGACTCTACTTCCAGTTTTCTGAAAAATCTGGTGTAAATCATTTTTTCATCACGTATCTCATTTTAGCCATCAGTAAAACAGATTATTTCCTCACAGTTTTCAGACTTGTTCCAGCATATTTGTCAACATTGCTGATGATCTGTGGACAGCCACAACAGAGAACTGGTCTGTGTCTGTTTCTACCAGCTTGTGTGGGAGCATTGACTTTGGGCAGGGAGTAATATGTGTCTTAGATTGCTGTAACTGCATGGATCAAGCTGTTATTTCAACTGGTGCAGCTTTACATGAAGAACAGCTCTTGGTTTTGAGATATTTGGCTGAACAGGATAATTTGGACTGCAAAAAATCCAATTCAGTATGAGACCTGGTCTTAAAAAGAGTAGTGCAGTATGATGGTTTGCAGTTCTATCCCAAGCTGGTATTAATTCTGTGTTGAGAAACACAGAAAGCGTTGGTCAGTCAGTTTTTAACTACACATTTATCACAGCCTCTGAACAGACACGTGTTCTCAAAGTGAAGCTTACCTAAAATAACTTGATTGAGATTGCCATAAACTGGGTCATCTTCTGTGTCGTAGCCATCATAGCTGGAAGGGCAATGGAAAAATACTTTTAATTCACAGAATATGCTTGATTTAGGACTTCACTATTAGACTTTAAACATTTTACACGCATGTGGCAGTAGCAAGCAGATTGTATGTGATCTGAAAAACAAGACCAAAAATATCGGGGTGGGGGGGGAAACAAGTGTGGGGACACAGCACAGAAATGGCTATGTGCATGTTCTGAAGAGAGATTTGTTATCTAGCCAAGAATAGAACTCTTCTTTCCTGGAACTTACTTAAGTATAAAGCTAATCTCAAGACCACTAAGCTACCGTTTGATGTAGTTCTAGAGGTATTATTGATCACTGAAACGAACCCACTTCATGTCTTCTGAGCCCGCTTTGCAATACAAACTAAAGCACTAAATGGATCTCTTGGGGCAATGTTCTTAAAAACTCCAGTCTTGATTCAACTAAAATGTTTACGTTGACCCAACTAGAGAAGACCAACGCAAAGTTCAGCTTTGAATTTTGAATGGTGTTCTGTGTTTTATCAGCCCGTGTCGCTTGGAAATATTTTTAACCATGTTTGTAAAATGGGAATTGTTAGTGGGAAGCACTGAGCAACCTTGTTCCATTTGCATCCATGTACTGTGCCTTGTCAAGGGAATGAAATAATGGAATCTAACACCACTTTTACCGTGGCAGCAGTAGACAGAGACTTCCCAACTTCAGGTAAATTTGTAGTTGAGGATTGGATAGGGGAAACAGGTGAAGGCTTTTGTATATTTGTTTCAAGGGCCTTTTATATTTTGGTTGACATGAGACCCTTTCCATTTCTGTTTTTTAAAGTTTGGCCTATTTTTTTTTTACTATGGGATAAGAGAAACAGACTTGAAACAGATCATTAGGTATCCAGCAGCTGTATACAGACTCCATTTCATTGCTTTTGAACATCATGTATAAAATAAGGGTATGAAATGTAAATACATGTTTTTATATATTGTAACTTATTGTTTTCTGATATTTATTTTAAATTATTATAGACTTATTGAGTTTGAGTGATAGTAAATATTGTTTTATCTCTATATTTTGCACTTCATTATACAAAATTATCATATTAACATGCAATTATTTCATTTTTGATGAAATGACTGGAGTACATCACTTCCACATAATTTTTTTCCTGTTTTCTTCGGATTTTTCTTTTCCACAACCAGCGTGCTCTCTGGTGTTTCCAGGCGGGCTTCATGACATACTGGATTTTTCCCTATGCTGTCCCTCCAAAGCCGTCTCTCATTATTTATTGCTTATTTCAACCTTTCCAGAAAGAAATATTTTATCAATCTTACCTTGGACTGTTGTCTTCATAGTCTTTATACTTTTTAGCTGGAAAACTTGTCAAAAAAAATAAAGAACAAATGAAACATGCAATTTTTAGAACACTTCAGATAACTGTCCAACTGACGTGCTTTTGATTTCACCGTAGACAGTAAAATCGAATGCTCTAGGCTCTTAGGACCTTCATTTGTCCCCCTGCTTTTCTTTTAATATCCTGTCATATTCTAATTCTCTTGTACTTGGTGAGTTTAGTTTATAAGCATAGGCCTGTTTATGTAGGTTATGTACATATGTGTGTTTAACGTGATTGAACCCGCTAGTGTTTGCCTGAGCACCCATGTGCATATAGCACAGGTGCAGTTTTCCCTGTGGAAACGCACTTTTTCTCTGAATGGGCGTGGTGAGGATGTGCAACTGAAATCTACAGAATTACATGCATAAGAGAGGTTGCAATGGCATCATCAAATCTGTTGAACATCATAGTTAATTTTAACCGAAACAAGAGTATGACTGTAGTCGCCCTCTAACGTGAATTAAACAAATCAGTTCCTTATTGTGAGTGACACATTGATTTAAGAGCTACATTAGCATCCCACGATGAAAAGCAAATTGGACTTTTTCAAAACAAACTAATTAAGCATAAAATGTGCAAGAAATATGAAATTCAAATAAGCATTCAGGAATTTTGGGAAGATAAAATTTTCTCAAATGTATTTTGTATCTGTGCAGCTACTTAAAATTCTTTTTAACTAAAGTACGAATAACAACCAGTTACATGAAAAGTACACCTTAATAAAGGAAGTTACAGATGTTAAAAATGCACATTAAAAATACAAATTTAGCCAAAACTTAATTCCTCAACTTGTACGTGTTCTGTTGGTTTTTCTTCAGAGAATGGACTCAGGTGTGTTTGGCAGTGGACTGGGCAGCTAGCAACCATTGTATAATCATACCTGGCTCCCCTAAACATGTTTAAAAGTTGCATGCTCTCTACTAGAATCATTCTTGCCGAAAGATAATGAATCCATTTGTTGGCTTGAAATCTCCAAGCAGTGATGGCTTTCTCTGCAAACACTTTAACCCATCAAACTCCATTCCTTACAGAGACATTATGTACCTTGCTTCTTTTTCATATAGTATGAAATGTTCAGTATCAACGAAACAACAAGAGCCAAACTCAGAAAGGCCAAAACTCCCCAGACAGAAAAATGGCAGTCCATTTCTGCAACTGAGAGAAAATAATTCCATAGTTTGTGTTGTCAACAATTTTACTGTATTCTTTGTGGCGGGCTGATTTTTGCTTTCTGTAATTGAAGCTACTATTTTATTGTTTACTCTGTGACAGCCATTGCTATACAAGCTAAATAATTAATATCAAAACCAGATGCTCAATAATAAGAGAGCAATGTCAATAAGCTGTTAACAGAACTACTATTTTGTAGAAATTCGGCCAAAGGTTGGACTATTGGTTTACCTGTAAGATGCAGTAAAAGTCAGAAATCGATAAAGAAAAAAGTCAATAACTTTGAAATTATTTTTGTAATTGTCTTTAACTTATTATTTGCAGTAAATTTTGGGCTCAATTCTGGAGTTCATGAATGTAGTTTTGAAGATTAATTCAGTCAAAACAACTTCACTGGAAATGTCTCTGAATAATAGCTAAGACCATCAGGGTTTAAGAATCTCTGCAACAGATTTCAAAGGTTGGTTATGTCTTTTCTTGCATTTCCTATTAAAACCACTTATACTCATATCCTCGCTCTCCTTCCTGAGAAAGTAGATGTTGTAGTGGCAAAGGAGGAGAAGTGGCTGGGAATCAGTAAACTACTACAGAGAAAAACCTGAACAGCTCCTGAAAAATCACTTTGGAAAAGGTATGTCAACTTAAACAAAGAAAGCCTCCTTTTGCACTGAGCTCACCTCTCCTTGGAGCCATGTTAGAAATACAGGAAGGAACTCCCCCTGCACCAAGTGAATTTTCCCATTTAATTAATTCTTCGATTAACCTAACTCATACAGATTTTCCATCACAAACCATGCTGAAGAAAATAGCCTATTTGTGACAGTCTAGTGGCCAAAGTGATTGGCGTTGCTGCAAATGGCTTGTGAAAACCCTTCCTTTACAGAGGAAATGCTGAGCCAAATACATGAGTGAAAGGAGCTTGAAGCTAGATTTTTCACCTTCCCTAGAGGCATGTTTTATATTTTTCTAGATTCAGAGTGTTTGAAATAAAGCCTGGCCCCCAAAACTAAGGAATTCCACTAATATTGCATTAAAAGGTCTAGCTGGAACAGAGCAGTCAAGGGGAGAGACTAGATGGTACTCTCAGAATGGGATTAGAGCAGGTTCTTAACACACTTATTTGGTTTTGCTGTAGCTGGATTCCTTCAGGGGGCTGATGTTTTGTTTGGTCCGTAAAGGAAAGCTGAGGTAAAAGAATGCAGGAATACACATTCCTGTGTTGCCAGCCACAGGTGGCGGAGGCAATGGATGTGCTCCTGCTGAGAAGACAGAGATTTTTTTCCCTGGTTGACTGGCTCCAGCTCATTTTGGGGACAGCCCCTTTACGGGCTTTGTTCCCTAAATATGCTGGGGTTGCAAAAGCTCTCTTAGTTTTGTTTTATTTCAAGCCAGAGATGTATTTATGATGTTGAAACAAGAGAAGATAATCCTTGGTAGAAAAAAATCACAAATCACATGGAATACTATGATGCAGGTTTCCTTCATGTCAGAACTCTCTTTTAAAAGGGACAAAACAGAGATGTAACTTTCTGACAGGCTTGTAGCTGTTTTTATCACATTGTACTTCCAGTGGCCATTTATCCTTCCTTTTATACTAAACAACCAATTTCCAGTCCTTTCTTTTCTCCTAGAGTTCTCCCAAAGGTGTTTGAGGGTTCTCCATCACAGCAATACTACTTTTCATGTTGAGAGGCACTTTTTTACAAGGTACAGACATTCTTGAGGAGGGATGACACCTCCATGAAGCAGCTACATATCATTCTGATTTTTCAGAGAAGGAGTTAAAAGAAAGGGACATCATACCTTGAGAAGATGTTGTCAGGCCACGTCAAGAACCGTCAGTGTTTGGAACCTGGTTAGTCTACAATTAGTCACTTGGCATTCGCATCCTATGCAACCTGTCCAAAACTACAAGAAGTCTGTGTCAAAGGCAAGAGCTTTAAAGTCTCAAGGTCGTGCCTAACTAATAAGAGTCATCCTTGTCCTCCTTCCTTCTTCTCCTACTAACTCTATTTATTTATTTATTTTTTTATTTTTTATTTCAGGGAGGAAAACCAGTATTGTTGCATAAGAGAAGTGAAGCATGTGTAACTGAGACAGAAACTACAACCCTGTGATTCGTTTGAAAGAGAGTCAATACCTAAAATAAAGTTCTGATCTAAGTATGTACCTTTTTCTTGATCCTGAATGCTGTCATTTATTTTTCTGATTCAGGAATCCTTTTTTTTTCCCTGGTGTTTCCAGGCAGAAGGAGAACTCTTAGTTTTAATTTTTTATTTTAATATTTTCAGCCCTTAATTGAAGTGCAGGAGGAAAACAAATTTTTGATGACAATTATTACTTTTGTGTTTCTGATTCTGATTTAAATTGGAATATTATCTGGAAAAAAGTAGAGGTTTGAAAAAAAGTTGTTTCCCTTTTCAGTCTCAGGTTTAACATCTACAGTATTTGAGCAGTCCCACTTCTCTAGGACTTTAAAAATATTCTAGCAAAAGAAAAGGCATGAAACTTGGATTTCTAATACAACGTACCAATGTGTTAAACCTCACTATCTATAGTTCTTTCTTAAACATGATTTAGGAAATTGCATAGGTGTGGGGAGATTAAGAAAACAATATTTATATGTATTCCTAGCTGAACACAACTGAGTTTATTTTTAAATTTATTTTCCACAACTCTGACTTAAGCACCTGGTTGTATTTCAGGGGAATGTATACAAACATACCTGTGACTTCAGGTTGTTTTGGTTTTTGTCTTTGCCATAGGAGCTATTTGTTTGTCAGACAACACTAGTTGCATCTGAGAAACAACAGCAGTTTTCATTTACCCTATGAAACCATAGTAAAGGCATGATCAGAGACATACAGGTGCCACTCTGAGTTCTCTATGTTTTCCCAATGTCCGTTTCAAGTTAATCTTACGTTCCAAGTACAAAATACGCGAGATTTTGATTATATATCTTAGCTTTACAGATATACAACTCGCAGCTCTTTCCCACGTGTTCTTGTACTACCCCTACAGCTGTTGCCAGTTTGCTGTTTACATTTATAACTGAATACATTAAATATTTACTACTTTGGCAACAGCAGCAATAGAAGAAAAGCTGAATACCTGTGCGAAGAAAAAAATTCGCCTCCTCAGATAACTACACTGCTGTCCCTTTATGTATAATAGCAGATGCAACCCATGACGGTTAACTGGTTGTGCTGGTTGTTGATGGAGACTGAGAAACAAACAGAAAGAGAAGTCTATTAGACTAATTATAGTCTGTTCTGAAATAGTCTCTTGTATTCTATACTCTAATTTTAATTATCATTCAAGTAATTTGCTGTGAAATGTAGCAAAAGCAGATTATTATTTTTTACATATTACATATTCCTTCCAAAGAACCTGTAGCACTGTGTTCAGGGGCATTCTCATTCTATTGCAATCAAATTGCATATTTTTAAAAAAAATTGTTATATCTTTGAAAAAAAAAAAAGTCCTAAGCAAAAATTAGGCCCCTGGAAATAGTACATTATGATTCTAATGGGATAAGCTCAAATTTCATCAGGGTTTTCTGTCATAGTCTATCTCCGATGGGGAAAAGCCAGAGCCATGGTAGTTTGTTCATAAGAAACTATATTGAAGCTATTCTTAGACTAGTGCGCTCCTCTGTGAAAGAGTTCATCATATAGCCAAAGGTTTCATGAGAAGGACGATTCTCGTTTTATTGTTCCAAGCTGGGTAGTGTAAGTGGCAGAAGTACTATATTTAATCATTATAAAGGTGGGAGTGTTTTGACTATCTAATACCTGAATCTCTCTAGTATTAATTATATATTCCTGTTCTGCTGTTCTTTCACTTCTATTTGGAAACAGGGTCAAACTTGGAGTTGCACCCAAGTAAACACCTACCTTCGGTAATTTGCTCCATCTGGATGATGTTTTTACTTTTCTGAGCTTAGGGATGGAGTTACTCGTCTCCTCTTAGTATATTTTACAGTGCTGTAAACTATATTCAACAACAAAATACAGGCAAGTAAAAGACTTTCTAAAGACATAGTTACTTGTGCCTTTTCTCCTTTTTAAATCTATTATTGACGACTTTCTCTACCAACAGAGAAAAAACACGGGAACAAATAAACTTTTGGTCACTTGTCAGGTTTTCTCTTTGCAGGGCTCGTTATACTGTAATTGGAGGGGGATGGAGAGGAGGAAGCAAACCAAAAAGAATAACCAAACAAACAGAAGACCCCCAGACATTCTAAACTTTCCTGGATTAATTTCTGCAATTCAATACTACTGCAACTCAAAGGAGAAGATATAATCTTGTACTTACCTTTGGGGGCAGGGGACGGATTTAACAATTTGGGGCTAGAAATAGGTGTTTGTCCTCCTAACAGCATAAGAATAGGTAGCAGAAGTACTATGTTTGGTTCCTTCTTGTTCTAATGTATTTTGTTTAAAGAATCTCTCACAAAGGCTAACAGGAAGATACCATACTTCGACCAGTTTCTCCTACTGAAAAGGAACGTGAGGTGCACAATATAGATACATGTCTAGCTGGACATGCCATCTATGGTGTCGACTCATCATTCATACAAGCAGATTAATTACTTTGGTTGCTACCGGATTTAAAATGGTCATCTGGAGCACAAAATTATTTGTTTCCTGTTCTTTCTGCAAATTTGTCACGATGAGATAAACTTCTTAATTACTGAATGGTGAGATAAATAATATTACATACTGATGACCCTTACATAAAGAAACCCATTAAAACACTGATGAATGTTAAATTAGCATTAAACATGCTTCCACCTGTGTGAGTTTTTAAGGCAAGATTAATTCTCCGGAAAGGATTCCTTAAACTGCAATTAATTACAGCACAACTAATTGCTTTGTAAGTTTTCAGCTTCATACTTCAGAAGGTAAGCAGCGCATTGTAAAATAAGCCTTCAGCACAGTAAATATATTAAGCACAAAACTAACACCAATCCTTAGTCGTCATTAATAAACCTTAATTAAGCAAGGTTTAAGCTGTCGATGATGACTCATCATCATAATAATTATTATTAATAATTTGAATTCAGAGCCCTGACCAACTTTCTTGGAATACTAGTGCTCTACCAGTGTGTTTTTACTGCTGATTTGTTTACAAGTTTATAATACTGAAAAGATAACACTTGCCGGTTTTTGTTGTTTCTAGGAATACTCCCCACCCTTTATCCAACAGACAATCAAGTTATGTTGGCAAACCTTGGATGCTCTTTTGTGTTGGACCTGGCAGCATGAATCTATCTCTACAGCTGCCACCAGTCTTTAAGGTCTCTAGCCTATTTTTTTTCCACCAGCTTTCTTAAAAACAGGAAGCGTGGTTCAAGCTTATGCAACCTCACTAGCAAACTGACAGTCTCCTTCAGTGTTTGCCTCATTCAAATGCGTAATTTCCTTCAAAGGAATTTGAAATTCATTTGCATATGTAATTATGTATTTCTTTATTAGTGTATTTATTATCCTCCTGTCTTGCCACAGAAGAGCATGTACAGGAATATTAGTTCCATTTTATGTGATACAAACCTGCTTTTGTGATATTCACATGAGACCCACGCTCTAAGTCTTCCTGTTTGTGATGTTGTGTTGAATTCAACAAAAGTATTTAGATACCTCTTAAACTAAATTACAGATCTATATTACCTAGGTGTGCTATTTGACTCTTTATCTCTTGAGATTTCTAAAGCAAGTCTGAAAGCTCATCTCCGAGAGAGACTACGGTTTAGCTGAAATAGGATTCAGAGGCATGATGCAAAAATGATAACATTGCCAGCTCTGTAACGTCAGGTTAGTATATCATTATATGTTTCCTCTATTCTTTAAAGTCAATAAATCTGGACCCACAATCCAGAACATTTATGGAAAGACAGGGTGCATCAGCGTGTGGCTTACGATGTGTATTTATCTTTAAAATTTAATGAAACATGCCCATGTTTGGGTAGAGAAGCCATTGGAGTAGCTTCTTCCAGAGGAAGATTGCACTCTGAGCACTGTCGAAGAAGTTTTCTGTTAACTTCTGAGGGTCTGTTTTTTTTATGGTTTTTGTTTATTTGTTTCTTTTTGCAGAGCAGACGATTTTATTTCCAATCGTGCATAATGTAGAAAGTGGAATGGTTTCTTAACAGAAAAAGTGAATCACATGACTACATTTATCTTTTTTGAATACGTACATTGAAATAGCCCTCAGTGTAGTCTAAGGAGCAATGTAAAACTTTGTTCTTCAAGAAAAGTTCTTATGTGAGAAAATATCCTTTGCAGTATATGCTTATTTGAGATGTTATTACTTTGGAAAATTATTTTTACATTAACTGCCTTAGATCAAGGCTTAAGAAAAAATTTACTGGATTAGCATCTTATTTGAACATAAAGGAGCAGGTTAGTCTTGATTAATATAATATAACCTTCCATCTGAGTCCAAAGGTGATATAGACTCTTAACTATTTAGAGCTTTATCATAATGAAGAGAGTTGATGAGGAGAAATTAATAGAAAAACGCTGAAAATTGTGGGAAATCTTCCACTTTATACAGTTCTTGAGGTTGTAATTAACATGATGAAAAATCGCATGAAAATGACACTATTTTAAAGTGGACATAGCTTTGGCATCTGCCAGCAACTGCATTTAGAGACCACACTCATCAATACGAGTAGAATCAAAATTTCTCATCGATAAACCAAAAGGCATGGGTCCATCACATTTCACTGAAAACCAGGATATATAATAGAACTAGAACTCCTTTTGGTAAGTGATGCATTCTATCATCTGTAGTCTGAACTGTGGCTTAAAGCAGGGAAGACATAGAGTTTTATGAAGTGGAAACTGCAATTCATGTGTTTGAAAGTAGAGGTTTTGTCACAAGCCCAGGGAAGGAGAAGGACTCAAGCAGTTATAAGGACTGGATTGAGTCATTCCATTTGTACGATCAAGTGAACAGAAGAGTCCCAGGGCCATCTGATAGGAGTCTGCACCTCAAGAGGAGGCCTCTTGTTAAGCAAAGAAGGATCTTGTACTGAAAGAGAAGCTGGGGAGAGTGGGAGATACGCATTGTAATACTGGAGACAGTTGCTTAGTTTCTCAGCTAAGAGCATGAGGAGTAAATCCGAGATCTGCAGAGGATTCAGAATGAAATGCTTATCAGCCTGAACAAGAAGCTTACAAGAAATAAACTCCTTTGGAGATAATTAGGGGCATAATGGAAAGGTGAACACTGGGAATGCAGCAAAGGATTTATGGCTTTGTGGTCCTGGTGGTGTGTTAATAAATCTGCTCTCCAAGAGCAAATCACTGTTGTACAGTGTCAGCTTTGACTGGCTAAAGAAGCAAAGTCTATTGGATTGGACACGAGCTTGGTATGCTATTTTGAGCAGCCTGCAACAGAATGGAAGCTCTCTTCAATAGCAAGAAATTAATTGCTGCAGGCTGTGAAATCCATTGTGAATATAAAGGACTTCTTACTTCTCTTTCTTGTCCTTTATATCAGTGTTACATTAAAAAACTTAGTGAGCCAGAGCATGCATAAAGTACTTTTATTTGGGATGATAAAGACAAGGACAAATCAAGTCCAATTTTAGAAAGATGGGACATAAGATAATATTATTTCATCCACATCTATTGTGCACAAAGACATTTCCTCTTCTTTTCAAAGTCCCCAAGCTATAAACTGCTGGGTGCATATTCTGGGAAAGTATCTCTGACTGCTTGGCTACTTATGTGATCTTTGGTAAACATATGCTGCTGATGTCTCCAAGGTAAGAACCTATGTCAAGTGGACATGTGACTTGGCTGGGAATAGCTGTTGGTATTTAAGTGCTTGGAGAAGGTAAATGGAGTATTATTAAATATTGACGTGCACAGCTGTATATGAAGGAGTAAGTCTGCTCAAATGGAGTCAAGCAAACAGTAGTGTTTGGCTAAAGGCTTACATGATTGAGTGAAGCTGACTGAGACAACACTTGACAAAGTGAAAAAAAAAAAAAAAGAGCTTATGAGGTAGTATTTTGTTTGTTGTTTTAGAGAAAGACACGGAGAAGCATCCTAAAGTAGGCATGAAAGACAGCTCTACCTTAGGGAGGAAAGGCATACTTAGAAAGAAGAGGGTAGGTCTCGAATTTCTTTCTTTGAGTTTAGCTAAGTCTTCCTAAGCTTGATATTAGTGTAGAGAAAGGGGGGCAGGGGAGAAGTATGTTATGGATGTAGGGGGGGGTGTTGCTTTTTTGTTTGTATGTTTTTGTCTTGAATATACATTGTGCCATCTACAGAGTGGAATAGTTAGAAAACCTGGAAGTGCCTGTGTTCAGTACTCATGTTCTAGTAGATGGTAACTCACACTTACTATGAAGTTCCTTCTACATGTGTGTTTATCCATCAGTGGTATATATGAAATTGGAAGGCTTACACTAAATTTTTGAGGAAGGAGATATGTGGCAGCAGCCAAACATGTTAGATATCTGTATCTAACTTTTGTGATGAGATAGCAGAATGTTGCCATGGAGCATGGAGCTAAGGCAGTGGCTGACCAAGGAAAGATTATAATAGTGCTGAGATCCCAAGAGAGGAAGTGAGACAGTTTCCAGAAGCAATACAGTTATCAGAATTTTTATATTTAAAGGGCTTTTCTGGTTGTGGATGAAGCATGGAAGGATGGAATGTTTTACTGTTGGTGTCTTAAAAAGGTAACAACACCCTTAGCAGTTGTCAGCAGGCTCTTCCAAGCCTGGAGTTTGCTCTACATGACCAGAAACCTCAAGGGAAAAGAATTTTCAGCCTTATTGACCTGAAAGCATTTTCACAGTTTCTTCCTTTCCTTTCCTCTACCCTAAGAAATCAAAAAGCTGTCTTGAATCCTTCCTCTCTGTTTTCAAAGAAGAAAGTGTTTTCTATGCCACTGAAAGAAGACTTCTGGGGACTAGCTTAACTCTTTCTTGGAAAATGAGCGTTAAAACTAAATACTACATTTTTCAAGTGTAATTAAAGAAAATGCAAATTTAACAGGCAGCTGGCACAAGGCTTCAATGCATTGGACTTGATAAATCTGCACCTCTTATTTACTTAGCAAGTAAATCTTGGGAGTTTTGCGCAGGTCCATGTGGTGGGTTCAATAATCAACGTCTAGGATACCTGCAGACCGGTCCCTGTTTGCATGGAGACAGAGTGCCTGAAAGTCTGTGTTCGTTAGCGCCTGCTGTATCTATGAGTCGCTCCACACGCGTGTGAGTCCATGTCATTCTCTCCACGAGCATGTGGGTTGATTTTGTCGCACATGTGCATCTGCGCTAGTGTTGAGCTCAGCGGACTGTGTCTGTTGACACTTGGTGTGCATTGGCTGTGCCTGTGCGTAACACAGCACAGCCATGACTGCTCAAGTGAACAGAGAAAAGGAAAATAATCTAGGTAGAGGCAATAAAGCAAAACCGAGGAAGGATTGACGTGTGTGGGGGGGACTATGGTGGGTCCGTGGATTCCCTGACAGAGGGCATGGGAACAGAAATTAGCCTTGAAGATATAAAGGCCTACCCGTGAGAAAGATGGGAGTAAAGGAGTATCCGGAGATGTTAAGGATGTACCCGTGAGAGAGAAGGGAGTAGAAGAGTAACATTGATGATAGGAAAATTAGCGAATGAGATGTTACTGCTGTAACTTGTAACCAATAATGAAGAGACATTTTAATTGGTAAAACTGTATAAAAATGCACTTGTGGCAATAAAGGGCATCTACTACTTTCATCCTGGAAGAACTTGGTGTATGTCGTTTGTCCGTCTCAACCACGACATATGGTGACCCCGACGTGATCCTGCATGAAGAGGATCTCGCATGAAGAAGAGACAGCAGTGAAGCTGTGACAGCCGGAGACGAGCTGTGGAGACGGAGCCCGGTACAGATGATAGAGAAGCAGGGGGGAGCTGCCGAAGATCCGGATCCTTGAAAAGACACCACGCCAAGGGTTGGTGAGCTACCGGGAACAGGGGGGTGGAACTTATCTAAAGAAGATGGTATTATATTATCTACATGGAAGTTGCTTCTGAAGAAGCAGGGTATTAGCCTTCTGGAATTGACTTTACGAAGGACTAAGTTACTATGGGGCAAAGCACTAGTGAAAGATCCAAAGCAGCAACTGAACTCTTAATAACATGGCACTTGTTGCTAGAGACTTTGAGAGGATTAAAAGAGCAATGGGAACATGCAGAGACAGTGGAGGGGGGTGGCTTCTCTGGACTAGATCTGCAAAAAAAAAAAGCACTGTTCCAAACCCCGAACCCACCTGTTACTAATGATTCTCCAGCACCGTTCAAGTCCACGTTATCTGATGACTCGGATGAAGATGAGGGTTTGCAGCATATTCTTGAAAAGTTAAAAGGAGTATGTGTGCAAGTTGCCCCGAGATCAGATAAAAACCATGAGAGACTCAAAGGAAAATTTGACCTATGGAATGTAACAGCTATAGATCATTTAGGACGGAACTATGGGGATTCATTGAAAGGGGCGGGTATCCCACAACTCTTCGAAGAGACACTAATTGGCACACCACAACTACAGGCACTGATAAGTTTCTGAAATCCTGAGGCAGTCAACAGACCTCGCATATCAAGCTATAGTAGAGGTGTCTGAAACCAACAAAGCAGCCAAATCGTTTATAACTACTATCAGGGTCCCAATGAGAATTACATGCAATTTATTGACCATCTTCAAGAGGCCATCAATAAGCAGGTTGAAATCTTAGAAGTTAAGGAAGCATGGGTGTTGAGATTAGCAGTAGAGAATGCTAATGTTTGCTATCAACATGTTATTTGCGAGTTTTACAGTACATATTACATGCTTCTGTGTATTGCCTCTCTGAAAATCAAGCAGCTTATCAGGAATGTGAGTTAATTGTTTCACTGGTTGCTATTAGACTTGTTTCTTTGTGGTATAAGTACACTGTAAAAAACCTTCTCCCCACTTTTCCCACTCACACTGCAAGCAGCCCTGTGCTTTTCCCCCCTCCCTCCCTCTTCTCATGGTTTTTACTTACGAGATGGGGTCAGAAACAACTGTTTTCAGTTGTGTTCCTAAGAGATCGGTATTGGGAGGTGTTTTAAAACATAGGAAAGCACTTGGAAATATGAGGAAGGAAGATCTTGTGAGATGTTGTAATTAAGGGTGCCTGCTGTATAAGGTAAATGATTGGGAAAAGTGTTCAGAGAATAGAATCTTGAAGTATAACACTTTGTTGCAATTCATGTTGTTTTTAAGGCGAGAAGAGCAGGACAAAATAAATCTCTACAAGAGATCATTAAATCATTTCAGACAGTTTTACAGGCGGAACGGTTTGAACTTCAACAAGCTGAGAGAGAATTAACTGATAGCACACAGGTCAGAAAACTTGTTAAAGTCTGCAGGATGCTTTCCTTACCAACCTGTTTTCTTTGTAGGTATCTGTTTAAGTATGTTACAGTTTTGGTAGGTCTTTGTTATATGGTACGATAAGTTCACAGACTGTTAAATCAGGAGAATGCGTTGACTCAAAATGTGCATTTTGTGATAATACAGAAGATCATGAGTAATTTAGTTCTTTACTGCGTGAATGTGATGGTAAAATTTTTGTGTGTAGTAGGTGTTACTTTTCTTTCTAGAATGCTAGCTTTATTCAGGTATCCAGACTTGCGCAACTCTGTGATAGGCTATGTCTCATCTCGATGTGCTGGATTTGGCTCTTTTGTATGCACATCAAGTAAAGAATCCTGTTTTTGGAATAACAGTTGTAGCACACCAGATGAGACACTAATAAAAGCCTTGTCCAGTCCAGCTTGTTGCTGCGGCGGCGGGGGGGCGGGTGCCGATGGGGCTCCAGCACACACTGACCTGTTTTGTCAGGGAGACCCAGCGGCACCTCTACCTGGCTGAGCAGTGATAGGCCCAAAGGTGCAATGCAAAAATTGAGATATTGTCTTGAATAAGTGTAACTGTGATCTATCTGCATATTTGAACTTGGTGTTTGGTTTTCATATCTGAGCTCAGCATATTAATTTGCATATTTCTATTTGGTACTAAAATAATTTTGTTTGGGGAGATAATTACAAAATGGAAACTGGTTCCACTGCTAAAATTCCACCTTGCTCCCCCTTAGACATTAGAGTAATTGCTTATATTGTTATCTAGTAATTTTGAGACCAGAAAAGAACTTAAATTGTTAAACTCTGCTTTGCATTAAAAAAAAAAAAACGGCAACAACAACAAAAACAAACCAAACAAAAAAACCCAAAACCAACCAAACAAACAAACAAACAAAACAGCCTCCAACCATGCAAACACCTAAATGCTATGTTGGATGTGAACTTGGTATTGTATAAGGCTGTATTTAAAAGCTGCTAGAATATGAACTGATTTGGATTTAGGAAAATGGATTGATGCTTAATATACTGTTTTTTGACATCTGTGAATTGTAAAAGGTAAATGGAGCTGAGGAGTGTGGCTCATTTGGAAAGCTTTAAACTAGGCTCGAAGGGGGATGGGGTTGTAGCTGGGCTTGTCCCAGTGGGGCAGCATTCTAAAACTGATGAGGACCGGGTGGCCTCCTATGCCCCTAGGGAGAAATTGGTGTTCTCTGCTCGCTCCCTGAAATGCCTGTACGCCAATGCACGCAGTATGGGGAATTAGCAGGAGGAGTTAGAATCCTATGTTCAGCTGGGAAATTATGATCTGGTGGCAATTACAGAAACATGGTGGGACAGTTCACATGACTGGAATGTGGTCATGGATGGCTATGCCCTTTTGAGGAAAAACAGACCAGCCAGGCGTGGTGGTGGAGTTGCTCTCTATTTGAGAGAGCAACTACAATGTACTAAATTCTGTCCAGGAGTGGATGACGAGCTAATTGAGAGTGTATGGGTCAGGATCAAGGGGCAGGCTGGCAGGGGTGACACTGTTGTGGGCATCTATTACAGGCCACCAGATCAGGATGAGGAAGTTGATGAGGCCTTCTATGGGCAGCTGAGAGTGGCCTCACAGTCACAGGCCTGTGGGAAACTGCAGCGGGTCTGTGGAATCCTTGACAGAAAATATGGGAGTAGAGATCGGCCTTGAAGATATTAAGATTTACCCTTGAGAAGGATGGGAGTAAAGGAGTATCCGGAGATATGGAGTTGTACCCGTGAGAGAGGAGAGTTGTACCCGTGAGAGAGAAGGGGATAGAAGAATAACATGGATGATAGCAAAATTAACCAATGAGGTGTTAGTGCTGTAAGTTGTAACCAATAGTGAAAAGAAACATGAACAGGTAGAATTGTATAAAAATGCATTTGTAGCAATAAATGGCACCTATTACCCTACTACTTCAATCTTGAAGGAACTTGGTCCATGTTGTTTGTCCGTCTCAACCGTGACATCTGGTGACCCCGACGTGATCCTGCCTGAAGAGGATCGCGCATGACAAGGTGACAGCATGAAGCTGTGAACAGCCGAAGAAGAGCTGTGGAGACGGAGCCTGGTACATCTGATAAGAGCAGCCGAGGAGAGCTGCCGAAGATCCGGATCGTTGAAAAGACACCTCGCTAAGGAGTAGGTGAGCTACCGGGAACATGGGGGGAAACTTATCTAAAGAAGAGGGTACTATATTATCCACATGGAAGCTGCTTCTGAAGAAGCAGGGTGTTAGCCTTCTGGAACTGACTTTAAGAAAAATGTTACTATGGGGCAAAACACAAGGTTTAGAGGTTAATCCTGTGACAGCATTTAGTGTCTCACAATGGATGGACTTGGGAGATAAACTGTTTGACAGTGCTACCCAAGGGTCCAAGGAAGCAACTGAACTGTTAACAACATGGCGCTTGTTATTAGATACTCTGAAAGAGTTAAAACAGCAACAGGATAAGGCAGAGGTGGCGGAGAGGGATGGTCTTCCTGGCTCTCCTGGGCCAGATTCGGAGGAAAAAGCAAGATTAAGTACAACTCCGACCCCCCCTGTTACCAAAGATTCGTCAAAACCCACCACCCAACCCGCCGCTATCAGTCGCGGAAGAAAAAAACGGACATTTTTTTCCTATCCCCCCTTGCCTGAAGATTTAGGTGGGGAGGACCCCCCCGTGGTGAGCCAGACCGAGCCAAATAACATAATTCCTATAGATTTGGGTCCCCCCAGCCTGCCCCCGCTCCCCTCCCACGCTGCTGCAGAGCAAATTCCTGAGGGTGGGGGTAGAGTTTCAGAGCGTAAACTGAACTTACCAAAAAGTTGGGATTTACCCCCAGCTTCGATTACAATTAAACCACGGGTCCCTGTGCATTTTTGAAAAAGGGTGAAGGAAAAAGCTGTGGCGGTGGGGGACTGGGACTTATCTGAAACTATATCGGTTCCTACCCCTGTTACTGAGCCGCCACCCTTTGAACCTGTTTACTCTATGGCGTTTCTCATCATATACCATAACCCTGCAGGGGGTGAGCCCCATGAGCATGTTTCATATTCCTGGAAAGTAATTCAAGATTTGCAAAAAGCCACTGCTCAGTACGGGCCTAACTCCCCTGCGGTTATGCAGCTGTTACCTTTGTTATCTATGGAAGCTATGACTCACTACGATGTTTCTCAGTTAGCTCAGGTTATTTTTCAACCTGTACAGCTCTCAGTGTTTCGAAGTATTTGGCAGCAAAGGGCTGAGGCACAAACAGTGGTAAACGTACCCTTTCCAGACACTGATCCCCGTTCTGCTACTGGTGTGGATGTATTGATGGGCTCAGGGTGGTTTATTGATCCACAACTTCAAGCGCAATGGCCTCCTCTAGTGCTTGAGCAAGTGAAGGCCATAGGGATCCAGGCTATAATTAGAACAGCAGAGCTGGCAGAACCAAAACAGAGATATACCGCTATCAAGCAGGGTCCTAAAGAGCCGTTTCTTTCCTTCGTTGAAAAATTACTAGCGTCTGTCGAACGTCAGGTATTCGATGCGAATGTCCGGGGACTGCTAGTAAAACAGGTAGCTCATGAAAACGCTAATTCATATTGCCAAAAAGTGTTTGAAACTTTTGCAGGGGATCCAACTTTAGAAGCAATGATTACTGCTTGTGCCAAGGTCGGTTCAGTGGAACATAAAATGACTGCACTTGCTGCTGCTATGGCAGCAGCTAAAATACAATATCAAAAGTGCTATGAACACGGTCGGAATGGTCATGTAAGACTCATCAGTCCACGTGCAAACAAACAGGCTTCAAAAGCTGTACACACACCTGTCTATGATACAGCCTCAGTAACTTGCTTCAAATGTGGAAAAAAGGGACATTTTTCTAAGCAGTGCCATTCTAGGTATCATTCTAACGGACAGCTACTGCCACAGGGAAACGACAAGAAGAGCGCGAAGGGGCGCGTGCAGACACAAATGCCTCCTTCAACAACGCTTTGCAACTGGGGTCAGTGCACATGCAGTCCTCTGTGACGCACTATCAGGAAAAACCAGCGGAGCAGCCGGGATGGATGTATCCACCACCCACACAGTAACTATAACAACTCAAGAGGTGCATAAAGTGCCCCTGGATGCTTGGGGTCCAATTGGCAGGGGACTGAGTGCTTTGTTAATAGGACGATCAAGTGGTACCCTGCAAGGATTAATGGTACACGTGGGGGTTATTGATGCGGACTATACAGGACAAATTTATGCCTTGGTTTCCACAGTGACACCACCTGTGACAATACAAAAAGGAACACTTTTAGCTCAACTTGTGCCCTTTTTGAGTTCTGTTCCTAGGACTGAACAAGTTCTTCGTGGGGACAATGGACCTGGTTCAACTGGAAAGCCACTTATTTTTTGGTCTCAAACAGTGTCAGAGAAAAGGCCACAAATGGTTTGTACACTCATAATGAATGCTTTTGTTCCCAGCCAGGTGACCCTTACTGGACTGCTTGATACAGGACCAGATGTCACTATAATTTCACAACAGGACTGGCCTCCTTCTTGGCCCTTGGTTTCAAGTACTTTAGGTGTGATGGGACTGGGTGGAGTCACAAACAGTTTGATGTCAGCTAAACCAATAGTGATTGCTAATCCTGAAAACCAAAGGGCTACAGTGAGACCTTATGTGGCCCCAGCCCCGCTGAATTTATGGGGGAGGGATTGCCTAGGGCAGTGGGGAGTACGGATAACTACGGATTTTTAGCAGGGGTCACTGTGATGCAGGGTGTTTCTCGGCCCACTTTAGCACTAAAATGGTTAACTGAAAGACCAGTATGGGTCAATCAGTGGCCCCTTGCTCAGGAAAAACTTACAGCCCTGCAATCTCTTGTGATGGAACAGCTAGCTGCGGGACACATAGAGGTCTCACATAGCCCTTGGAATACTCCTGTGTTTGTTATCAAAAAGAAGTCTGGAAAATGGAGATTATTACATGACCTACGAAAGCTTAATGAGGTTATGGCAACTATGGAGCTTTGCAACCAGGTTTACCTTCTCCTACAATGATTCCAATGCAATGGGAAATTGTTGTAATAGATTTGAAGAATTGTTTCTTTACTATTCCTTTAGCAGAACAAGACATGGAAAAGTTTGCCTTTACTGTTCCATCTGTAAATAATGGAGAGCCAGCGAAAAGGTATCATTGGAAAGTGCTGTCACAAGGGATGAAAAATTCACCTACCATATGCCAATGATATGTGGCAAAAGCTCTGAGTCCAGTACGTGCTTTGTTTCCATCAGGGTATTGCTATCATTATATGGATGACATTTTGTTGGCCGCAGCAACGCCACAAGAATTGAGTGAAATGGAAAATAAAGCACGTGAGTCATTAAATCAGTATGGGCTGGTTGTTGCACCTGAGAAGGTGCAACGACAACAGTCATGGCTTTATTTGGGCATGAAAATTTTGGATCAGACAGTGATACCACAACCTATAAAACTGCAAGTAAAAATCAAAACACTGAATGATGTGCAAAAATTGGCAGGAATGATCAATTGGGTAAGGCCTTATGTAGGAATCCCCTCTTCTCAATTGCAGCCATTGATTGATCTCTTGCGAGGAGACACTAATATTTCTGCCCCTCGCACTTTGACAACAGAAGCACAGCAGGTCATTGCGAAAATTGAACAAGCAATCAGTAGTAAGCACGTATGGAGAATTGATTTGACAGTGTCTGTACAAGCAATTGTTTTGATTGATCAATGCATTCCTTTTGCTGTGATCGCACAATAGCATGAGAAGTGGGGAGATCCTCTACATATTTTAGAGTGGGTCTTTTTGCCAGCCAAATCAAAAAAGACAGCCCCAGGTCTTTTTGAACTGGTGGCTCAGGTAATTATTAAAATCAGATTACGTTGCATGGAATAATGGCAAGAGATCCAGAAACGATCATGCTTCCTGTGCAAAATGATTATTTTGAGTGGTGTATGGCTAATAGTTCTGCACTACAAGCTGCTATGATGAATTATACGGGTCAAATCAGTTATCATTTGCCCTCGCATCCAGTGATTAAATTAGGCAGTCAGGTAAGATTTGGTCAGAAGCAATTGAATCAATCGAGCCCAGTAAATGGACCTACAGTATTTACAGATGGATCAGGAAGGACGGGCAAGGCAGCCATTGTTTGGAAGGATGGGCCACAGTGGCGACATCAAGTAGAATATCAGGAAGGATCACCACAAGTGGTTGAACTTAGAGCAATGACCATGGCGTTTCAGGCCTTTCCTGGCCCTGTGAATATTGTGACAGATTCTGCTTATGTGGCTGGGCTTGTACAATGGTTGGATAAAGATGTATTGGGACATGTGTCTAATGAAAAGTTATTTGGTATTTTAAAACTGTTATGGCTTGAAATTCAGAAGCGTCATCATGAATATTATGTCATGCATGTTAAAAGTCATACTACGTTACCAGGTTTCATAATAGAAGGAAATGCAAAAGCAGATTCTCTAGTTTCAGCAGTGACTTTAGGACCTGTTCCTGATGTTAAACAACAGGCAATAGCGTCACATCATTTCTATCATAAAGGCTATCGTGCCTTGAGACGACACTTTGACATTTCAAATTCTGAGGCACGTGCTATTGTTGCTGCGTGCCTGATTGCCAAGGTCAGCATATTCCTACTTATTATGGTACCAATCCCTGTGGCCTTCGAGCCTTGCAAACTTGGCAAACTGATGTTACACATGTACCTGAATTTGGGCGCTTGAAGTATGTTCATGGTTCTATAGACACCTTTTCTTCTGCTATCGTTGCCACTGCTCATACTGCAGAATCTGCACGAGATGTAATACGTCATTGGCAGCGTGCATTTTCCTTCTTGGGCGTTCCGCAACAGGTAAAAACAGACAATGGCTCAGCATATGTATCCCGAAAAGTTGCTTCATTTCTACAGCTCTGGGGAGTATCTCATGTTACAGGTATTCCTCATTCTCCACAGGGCAAGGTATTGTGGAACGTGCTCATGGAACACTCAAGCGTTTTCTTTTAAAACAAAAAGGGGGAATGTTGGGTGAACCACCTGATGCACGCTTGGCCAAAGTCACATATGTTTTAAACGTTTTGCAGGTTTCTGATGATGCCCAGATGTCGCCCATTCTACGTCCTTTTTCCTCTTTAGTGGCCCAAGAAAGGGTGGGTCCAGGGGCAAAAGTGTTGGTGCGGGATTTGCGCACAGGACAATGGACGGGTCCACATGAATTATTAACCTGGGGGAGAGGCTATGCTTGTGTCTCTACAGATCAAGGACCACAATGGTTGCCTGCGTGAAATGTGAAACCTGTGTTGCCTTCCTAATGACGATTGCTGCAGCTGCTTCATCTCGGATGCCTGCACAGACAAAAACTAACATGTGGATTACTTTAGCCAACATGACTGGCCAGGACTCCATATGCCTAGCTATGGCATCTCCGGAAAACCCGTTCCACACATGCTTGGTTGGCATCCCCCTTGACGACTACAGCAGCATCACACAACTGTTTCAAAATAGTGGTCGGTGCAGAGGCATTGCAACAAACTGTAATAATACTAATATCCATGATAGTAGATCACAGAAAAGCGACACGGGAAAAACGTTTTTTGCATGCATATAAGTCAAAATGTGACGACAGAGTAGATTCTTGGGGATCAGGATTAAGGGTTTTAGGATCTCTTGTACCTGGTGTTGGCACAGCTAAAGCTCTAAATACTTTAGAAAAATTAGGATGTTGGCTAGCTAAGCAAACTAACAGAACTTCTAAGGCTTTAAGTGGACTTTTGTTAGATGTAGATTCTGTAAGACATGCTACACTGCAGAATAGAGCTGCAATAGATTTTTTGTTATTAGCTCAAGGGCATGGGTGTGAAGATTTTGATGGTATGTGCTGTATGAACTTTTCAGATCATTCTGAGTCAATTCATAAAAGCATAAAATTGTTGAAAGAAGGGGTACAAAAGCTACAAGTTGATGATGGATGGGGTTGGTTAAATAAATTGTTTAGTAGCTGGGGGCTTTCAGGGTGGTTGTTATCAGAAGTGAAAACAGGACTAATTGTTTTGATGACTGTTGTGGTTGTGTTACTAATGTTGCCATGCATGATTTCTCTGCTGCAAAGGGCCCTGCAGCGGACAATGAGGGCAGCATTTTTAGCACAAATACAAAAAGGGGGAATTGTGGAAACTGCAGCGGGTCTGTGGAATCCTTGACAGAAAATATGGGAGTAGAGATCAGCCTTGAAGGTATTAAGATTTACCCTTGAGAAGGATGGGAGTAAAGGAGTATCCAGAGGTATGGAGTTGTACCCGTGAGAGAGGAGAGATGTACCCGTGAGAGAGAAGGGGATAGAAGAATAACATGGATGACAGCAAAATTAACCAATGAGGTGTTAGTGCTGTAAGTTTTAACCAATAGTGAAAAGACACATGAACTGGTAGAATTGTATAAAAATGCACTTGTTGCAATAAATGGCACCTATTACCCTATTACTTCAATCTTGAAGGAACTTGGTCCATGTCGTTTGTCCGTCTCAACCGTGACACAGGCCCTGGTTGTTGTGGGTGATTTTAACTTCCCTGATGTTTGCTGGAAGGACCATTCAGCCAGCCAGCCACAGTCCAGGAGGTTCCTCCAGTGCATTGATGATAACTTCCTCATGCAGATGGTGGAGGAGCCGACTAGGAGAGGTGCACTGCCGGATCTCATCCTCACTAACAAGGAGGGTCTGGTTGAAGCAGTAAAGGTTGAGGGCTGCCTGGGTTGCAGTGACCACGAGATGGTGGAGTTCAGCATCTTGTGTGGCAGGAACAGAATAGCAAGTAGAATTGCAACCCTGGACTTTAGCAGGGCTAACTTTGGCCTTTTCAAGCAATTGCTGGGGAAAATCCCATGGGCAAGACTGCTTGAAGGAAAAGGGGCCCAAGATAGCTGGATTGCATTCAGAGATTGCTTCTTCCACGCTCAGGATCAGAGCATCCCCACACATAGGAAGTCAAGGAAGGGAGCCAGGAGGCCTGTGTGGTTGAATAGGGATCTGTTGGGTATGCTCAAGCAGAAGAGGAGAGTTTACATGTCATGGAAGCAGGGGCTGGCCACTTGGGAGGAATATAAGGCTGCTGTTAGAGGATGTAGGAAGGCAGCTAGGATAGCCAAGGCCTCCTTAGAATTACAGCTGGTGAGAGGGGTCAAGGACAGCAAAAAGAACTTTTTCAAATACATAGCAGATACAACTAATACCAGAGGCAGTGTAGGCCCACTGATGAACGGGGTGGGTGCCCTAGTGGCAGAAGATACAGAGAAGGCAGAATTACTGAATGCCTTCTTTGTCTCTGTCTACTCTGCCGGAGGCTGTCCTGGGGAGCCCTGTACTCCTGAGACCCCGGATGAAGCCAGGTCAATGGAGGAGTTTGCTTTAGTCGATGAGGACTGGGTTAGGAAGCAATTAAATAGTCTGGACATCCATAAATCCATGGGTCCAGATGGGATGCATCCGCGGGTGCTGAGGGAGCTGGCTGAAGTCATTGCTGGACCGCTCTCCATCATCTTTGCCAAGTCTTGGGAAATGGGGGAGGTGCCCGAGGATTGGAGGAAAGCAAATGTCACTCCAGTCTTCAAAAAGGGCAAGAAGGAGGACCCGGGTAATTATAGACCGATCAGCCTCACCTCTATCCCTGGGAAAGTAATGGAACAGCTTATCCTTGGTGCCATCTCAAGGCATATCAAGGATAAGAGGGTTATTAGGGGCAGTCAGCATGGCTTTACCAAGGGTAAGTCATGCTTGACCAACCTCATAGCCTTTTATGAGAATGTAACAAGGTGGATGGATGATGGCAGAGCGGTGGATGTGGTCTACCTTGACTTCAGTAAAGCCTTTGACACAGTCTCCCACAGCATTCTCACAGCTAAGCTGAGGAGGTGTGGTCTAGACAATGGAGTAGTGAGGTGGGTTGCAAACTGGCTTAAGGAGAGAAGCCAGAGAGTGGTAGTCAATGGTACGGAGTCTAGTTGGAGGCCAGTATCTAGTGGAGTGCCTCAGGGGTCAGTACTGGGGCCAATATTATTCAATATATTCATTAATGATTTAGACGAGGGAATAGAGTGTACTATCAGCAAGTTTGGTGATGACACTAAGCTGGGAGGAGTGGCTGACATGCCAGAAGGCTGTGCTGCCATCCAGCGGGACCTGGACAGGCTGGAGAGTTGGGCGGGGAATAACCTAATGAAATTTAACAAGGGAAAGTGTAGAGTTCTGCATCTGGGCAGGAACAACCCCAGGTTCCAGTGTAGGTTGGGAAATTACAAATTAGAGAGCAGTGTAGGAGAAAGGGACCTGGGGGTCCTGGTGGACAACAGGATGACCATGAGCCAGCACTGTGCCCTTGTTGCCAGGAAGGCCAATGGCATCCTGGGGTGTATTACAAGGGGGTGGTTAGTAGATCGAGAGAGGTCCTCCTTCCCCTGGTGAGACCCCATCTGGAATATTGTGTCCAGTTCTGGGCCCCTCAGTTCAAGAAGGACAGGGAACTGCTAGAGAGGGTCCAGCATAGGGCAACGAAGATGATTAAGGGAGTGGAGCACCTCCCTTATGAAGAAAGGCTGAGGGAGCTGGGTCTCTTTAGTTTGGAGAAGAGGAGACTGAGGGGGGACCTTATTAATGTTTATAAATACATAAAGGGTGAGTGCAACGAGGATGGAGCCAGGCTGTTCTCGGTGGCAAACAATGATAGGACAAGGGGTAATGGGATCAAGCTGGAACACAAGAGGTTCCACTTAAATTTGAGAAGAAACTTCTTCTCAGTGAGGGTGACAGAGCACTGGAACAGGCTGCCCAGGGAGGTTGTGGAGTCTCCTTCTCTGGAGACATTCAAAACCCACCTGGACATGTTCCTGTGCAACGTCACCTCCAGCAGGGGGATTGGACTAGATGATCTTTTGAGGTCCCTTCCAATCCCAAATATACTTTGATAGTGTGATAACTCTTGAGCTGGTTGGAATTGTGTATGAAGTGTGTTATGGTTGGAGTGAAATGGGAGAACAAAAAAGCAACATATCCCAGGCCCGTGCCTGAACATGGATTTCGGGCCTGTGTGAAGCTGCAAGATAAACTCAGCTCATTGCAATCGAGGAGTTTGCCAGAGCCTCCCACTTCGTACCAGTGATTACGCCAGCTGCGTGGCATTGGCTACATCCGAACTGCAGCAAGAAGGCAAAGAAGAAAAAAAAATGGAAAAACCTGTTTGCCCGCTGCTAAGTGGAGAAAGGGGGGCTTTACTTCCACCGCTCTGTCTCTTTAATTTTTTTTTTTTCCTGGAGTATTGTCATCCATCCTTGTGGCATCGAGTTGCTTCTTGTCTTTGAATCAGGGGTTGTTGGTGTTGTTTCTTTTTGCTTCTGTCTTTTTTCCTAGGTTTTGACACATCTGGGGAGAGAGCTCATCATTTTACCTCCTTGCTGAGGTCGGTCTTTTCACACTGGTCAGCTTTTGGGGGTCAGAGTGCTCAGTGCTTCTCTGAGTCAGACTGGTACTGATTTGGGTGTGGAGTGGAGCCAGGTTGGTTTGATGTGGAGTTCGAACTGATCCATTTTCATGCTGGGCTGGAGATCCTGCAATCTCAGATGGGGGCAAGAGGGAGGTTTTATTCCCCCCTCCCCAGCGATGTTACTGCTAGGGAACTGTCATACTGCATGAAGGAGTCTGAGGCTTCAATTTTAAAGGCATTGCCAGTGGATCCATAGTTCTAATGAAGCTGGGAAATTAAACCAAAATATTTTTTTTTAATAGGCTTATTCTGTGGTAACTAGTTGTAAGAGAATTCTCAGTAAATTCACTGTACTAGTTTTTGAGGCCGTGGGAGAGAATGAAAGAAAGGCTGTTTTTTGAGACCAATAGAATGCCAAATTTGGAACAAAGTTTTGATACATGAATTCTTGTAGTTTCCAGAAAGTCCTATACATCTCTTGGGTCAAGATTTGTTAAGTAAATTGAAAGCTCAAATAATGTTTTCTGAGAATTGTGTTTAGTTGCATGGCCTACAAGAAGCTGCTTGGATGGTGCAGATCTGCTTGCTGCAAGTGAGAAATCTCCAAGGAAATTTCGAATGCTGCATTTCCACTAGTATTAACAGCCAATGTTTCGATAAAGCAAATACTACACTGATAGAACTGAAACGGAACTTCGATTCGGTAAGGGAAAACAATATCCAATAAATATGACAGCCAAAAGGGAGTTAGAAACTTTGAGGAAGAAATTTATGACCACCTTCAAAGCTAACTGTATTCGATTGGACTTGCAGATTTGTCTGTTTATAGCTACAACATAGAAACAAGCTGTGGCTATTGTGGGACAGTATGATGAGATTGCTAACAGACTGATATAACGATTGTTACTCTGATCAAGAAATGCAGGGAATTAATTTAAGTCTTAATAGGCTATGATCCTTTTGTCATACATGTACCATTTGTGAAATTTAATTTTGATATTTTATTTGCAATCTACATCCTTGTAAATTACACTAGCTGTTTTTTTTAACAGTACAGCTTTTGGCATGCCTAACTGTAAATTGATGCAGAACCTGCAAGTCTTCAACATCAGGTCACAGACCATACTTGTAGTTGATCTGATCCTACATACTTGCACAGTTTTTGTTGATGGTTCTGGGAAGTCTCATAAAGCTGTAGTGGTCTGGCATGAAGATAACAATTGGCATCATTCTGTAAAAATTATTGAAGGTTCAACCCAAGCTTTTTAAGGAGGAACCTCTAAATTTGATTTCTGATTCTGAGTACATAGTCAAGGTCCAACACACACATCTGATTCTGAATTGTTTTGTTTTTTTTTTTAAACAAAAAGGGGGGACAAGTAGGGAAAACCCCACAAACCCAATTGTCAAAAGCATTGTATGTGATGAATCACTTATATCTAAGTGGTGTAGCCTAAATTTGCCCTGTGATGAAACACTTTGCAAGTATGACCCAAAACCATGCTAGTAGATGTTGATGGTATTAGGCATGTTACCCTTCAAAATTGTGTTGCTAGAGATTTTTGTTGTTATCATAAGGACATGATTGTGATGAATTTAAGAGCAAGATGTTGTATTAACTTGTTTAATCATTCTGGATGTATTCATAGTACTTTAGACAAACTAAACCAGCACCTTAATAAGATTGCCATAGTAGAATTAGGGTTTGACAAATGGTGAGTAGTTGTTTGATCTTATTATGTAAGGCTTAGCTACATTATATGTAACTGTAATCATTCTTGTTAATCATATGTTGTATGCTGCAGTGTATTTCAAAGATGATTCCGCGCATTGTAAACAAGGCCTGGCTGGTTCAGAAACAAAAAGGGGAAATAGTGGGTGATTTGAGGAATTTTCTTGAGGTTGTTGTGTGGATGGGTTTCTATTAGATGGAGATTTATTTCTGAACTAGCCAAAGGAATCTCAAGGCCAGCTCCAAGGCTGAAAAACAGCACCTGCTGTGGGAGTGAGGCCTCAGGGCCTCAAAAAGATGTAAATCAACAGACCTATTAGCAGTGAGACTAGGGCACATGGACGGCTCGTGAACATGGACAATATTCAATCAGCTAATGCATGCTTGGAGCGTGGACGCGTGATCAGGAAATAACTGCATATATAAGGAGGCTTGTTTCTGTAATAAATGGCTTCGCTTGAATTCATATTGAATCATGTGGAGTCCATGAGTTTTCGCCCTCGCAAACCTCGAGCAGGTGCTGGATACAAGCCCAGAGGGTGAAGGCACTCACCGACCGGCAGCTGAGAATGTGGGGCGCTGCTCGGTGTTAAGGAGCGTGGCCTTTTCTGGTGAATTAGTGAAGCATTTCCTTCTTGCTTTGCAGGCCGCCTTTGGAATCAGATGAGCACTTGCGCTGAGCTGGGCTAGAGGCCAGAAAGAGCGTGGGGCTGGGGACTTGTCCCAAGCACTACAGTCATTTTGTTTCTTGCTGTCTTAGGTGCCATGAGTGACAAGGGCTTCAGCGTCCACCTCTGGAATGAGCAGGTGAATGGAATGCCATGGGAGTTTTGCGGAAGTGGCAGTTGTGGAAATAGTTATCACCGATGGATGCAATACTTATTGCTGGCACTGACTGGCTCTTCTTGCTGTTTTTTGTTGCTGTTGCAGATGTTTTAAAGGAGTCTGGTGACTGCAGGAAGATGCCCACTAGACAATGCGGTGTTTCTTTTTGTTGCGGATGGATTCAGACCCATGCCTCTCTGAAAGCTAAGTGAAGGGACCAGGGCAGGGAAGGTGCTGGGAATTGCAGAGATCGGTTTTAAAGTTGGTGTAGGGGATGGGATGGTCCAGGTACAGTCCCGTTTTGCCACATAATTAGCGGTGCAGCTACGGTATTTTACCTGTATTTTCGCCACATTTTTAGTTGTTCACGTACCTTATTTTACCTGAACATTCACCACATTTTTAGCAGTGCACATGCCTTTCTTCACCTGTATATTTGCCACATCTTTATTGATGCAGCTGCCGTATTTTACCTGTATATTTGCCCCTTTTTTAGCAGTGCGTGTCCTGTGTTTTACCCGTATATTCGCCACATTTCTAGCGGTGTAACTTTACTTTACCTGGATGTTCGCCACATTTTTAGCACTACAGCTACCATATTTTACCTGTATATTCGCTACATTTTTCAGCGGTGCAGTTACCGTATTAAACCCATATATTCGCCAGATTTTATTGGTTCAGCTGTCTTATTTTACCGGAATATTCACCACATTTTTAGCGGTGTGTATGGGGATATAGCGGAAGATTTGGCGAGGAGGTTAGTTAAATGTAAATACGCTCAAGTGACTTGTACCTGTCTGTAGAAAAAGCACATAGGTTACACTAATTGTTTTACTGACCTTGTGTGCTTGATGAGTAGGACCTCTGTGTTAGATAACGCAGGCCTGTGAGAAACTCTAGGCACCTTATCACTATGTCTGAGATTCCTGCTTTGTTTTGAGAAAGAGCGGGAGGCTGCGCCTGCCTGAAGCCTTGAAATACAGGCGAGCTCAGTGGCCCAGTGATCTTCCAGCAGGGCTGAATTCACCAGTGCCTGCGTCCCCACTTGTGTCACCTCTGCCTGGGAGCTTAGGTGTGGCTTCGGAGATCCCCCAGTAGAGAGGTAACTAAAATAAAACTTGCTCTTTGCAATGCATTCATGGCCTCTGGCTCTTGTTGCGACGTGCCTGCGTATGTGTACACACAGTGCGTGTACCGTATTTTACCTGTAAATTAACCACATCTTTTGCAGTGTAACTACCTTATTTTAACTGTATATTTGCCACAATTTTAGCGGTTTACGGACCCTATTTTACCTGTGTATTCGCCACACTTCCAGCAGTGCAGCTTCCGTATGTTACCACTATATTAGCCAGTTTTTTATTGGTACAGCTACCGTATTTTACCTGTATATTTGCCAATTTTCTGGTAGTGCGTGTCCTATATTTTACTAGTATATTCTCCACGTTTTTATCGGTGGAAGTAGCGTATTTTAGCTGTATATTCATCACAGTTTTAGTGGTGCAGCTACCATATCTTAGGTGTATATTTTCCACTTTTTGTATTCATGCAGCTACAGTATTTTGCCCATACGTTCACCGCATTTTTAATAGTGCGTGTACAGTATTTTACCTGTACAGTCGCCACATTTTTAGCGGTGCAGCTACTGTATATTAACTGTATATTTGTCACAGCTTTAGCAGTGCAGCTACTATATTTTGCTTGTATGTTCACCGTATTTTTAGTGGTGTAACTACCGTATTTTTCCCATATATTCACCAAATTTTTAGCAGTACATCTACTGTATATTGCCTCTATATATTCACATTTTTAGTGCTGACGCTACCATATTTTTCCTGTATATTCATCACACTTTTAGCGGTGCAACTACCGTATTTTACCTGTATATTCACCACAATTTCAGTGGTTCATGTACTGTATTGTACCTGTATCTTCGTGAAATTTTTAGCGGTGTAGGTACCGTACATTGCCTGTATGCCTGCCACATATTTTGCGGTGCAGGTAAAGTATTTTACCTGTATGTTTTCACATTTTTAGCAGTGCGTTTACCGTATATTGCCTGTATATTCACCAAAATTTTAGCCATGCAGCTACTGTGTTTTACCTGTGTGTTCTTCACATTTTAAGCCGTGCAGCTGCCATTTTTTACCTGTATATTCACCAGTTTTTTATTGGTTCAGCTACCGTATTTTACCTGTATATTTGCCGCATTTTTAGTAGTGCGTTTCCTGTATTTTGCTAGTATAATCTCCCCATTTTTATTGGTGGAAATAGCATATTTTAGCTGTATATACATCACAGTTTTAGTGGTGCAGCTACCATAGTTTACCTGTTTATTCCCCACTTTTTTATTGGTGCAGCTACGGTATTTTACCCGTATGTTCACTACATTTTTAGCAGTGCGTGTACAGTATTTTACCTGTATATTCACCATGTTTTATAGCGGTGCAACTGCCATATATTACCTGTATATTCGTCACAGTTTTAGCGATGCAGGTACCATATTTTTTCTATACATTCACCATATTTTTAGCGGTGCAGCTCCTGTATATTACCTGTATATTTTCACATTTTCAGTGGTGAAGGTACTGTATTTTTCCTGTATATTTGCCACCTTTTCAGCGGTGCAGCTGCCATATTTTACCGGTATCTTTGCCACATTTCTGGCGGTGTAGCTTCCATATTTTTCCTGGATGTTCCGCACATTTTTAGCGCTACAGCAACCATTATTTGCTTGTATATTCGTCACAATTTTAGTGGTTAATGTACCGTATTTTTCCTGTATATTCTCCACATTTTTAGTGGTGCAGCTTCCGTATATTACCTGCATATTTTCACAGTTTTAGTCTTGCAGTTACTGTATTTTACCTGTATATTCCCCAGTTTGTACTGGTGCACCTACGGTATTTAACCTGTATGTTTTACTAATGCTACTAATAAGAATAGAGAAAATAATACAAAATATACAAAACCAATCTTGAAAGTCTCAGCAACTGCCGAGCCTGCACCCAAAGTCCTGGATTGGACTCTGCAGCCAATCGAAGCTGGATTCAGTCTGTCACTAGGCCTCAGTTCGCAGGGACAACTAGCAAGGTCCTCTCCTAATGTCAGCCATGAGGAAAAAGGGAAAAGGGCCGAGCTCCTTGTGATCTCCCCCTTTTATATGAAGTATGAATGGGAATGGAATGTTATACACAGTTGGTCAGTTTCTTGGTCACCAGTTTCTCGTTGCCCCTCTCATGAGATGTCCATCCATGCTTTTCAATAAGTTTGCATTCCATTGCTATGTTTACCAAAATGTGTATCTGGTTCTTCAGGAAAATGCAGCCAATATGAATCTGCAAGTCCAATCGAATGCAGTTAGCTTGTAAGGTTGTCATAAATTTATTCATCAAAGTTTCTAACACCATTTTGGCTGTCTTATATTTTGGATATTGTTTTCCCTTACTGGATCGAAGTCCTGTTTCAGTTCTATCAGCATAGTGTTTGCTTTACCGATACTTTGGTTGCCCATACTAGTGGAAACACAGCATCCAAAATTTCCTTGGAGATTTCTCACTTGCAGCAAGCAGATCTGCACCATCCAAGCAGCTTCTTGTGGGACATGCAACTAAACACGATTCTCAGAAAACATTATTTGAGATTACAATTTACTTAACAAATCTTTACCCAAAAGAGGTATAGGGCTTTCTGGCAAATAGAAGAATTCTGCTGTTAAAACTTTGTTCCAAATTTAGCATTCCATTGGTTTCAAAAAATGGTCTGTCTTTCTTTCCCACAATCTCAAAAGCTATCACGGTGAATTTACTAAGAAGTCTTTTACAATTAGTTACCACAAGATAAGTCTATTAAAGATTTTTGGTTTAATTTCTCAGTTTCATTAGAACTATGGATCCGCTAGGGATGCCTTTAAATTTCACCCTCAAACTGCCCTATTCAGTATTACAGCATTGCTGCAGTGGTAGGGGTGGGGAGACAAAACCCCGCTTTCACCACTTTAAAAGCGGGCAGCCAGGTTTTTCTTCTTTTTTTTTTTCTTCTTGCTGCAGTTTAGATAGAGGCAAGGCCACGCAGATGGCGTTAATTGCTGGTGTTAAGTGGGAGCTGCCAGGGAGCTAAGTTTATCTTGCAGCTTGATACAGGCCTGAAATGTTCAAAAAGTACAGCACAGGCCTGGGATATTTTGCTTTTTTATTTTCCCAATTCATTCCAGCCATAATACACTCTATATGCAATTCTAATTAGCTGAGCAATAGTTACGTTCCTCAGCCCCATTTACCGTTTGCAATGTCTTACAGAGTTTAACAACTTCAATTCTTTTCTGGTCTCAAAATTATTAAATAACAATAAGAGCAATTACTCTAATGTATAAGGATGCATCCTAAGGGGGAGCAAGGTAAAATTTTAGTAGCGGAACCGGTTCCCATTTTGTAATTATCTCCCCAAACAAGTTTCTTTTGGTACCAAATATAAATATGCAAATTAAAATGCTGAGCTCAGATATGAAAACCAAATACCAAGTTCAAATATGCAGATAGATCACGGTTACACTTATTCAAGACAATATCTCGATTTTTGCATTGCCCCTTTGGGCCGCTTACTGCTCAGCCATGTAGAGGTGCCACTGGGTCTCCCTGACAAAACGTGTCAGTGCACGCTGGAGCCCAATTGGCACCCGCCCACCCGCCGCCGCAGCAACAAGCTGGACTCGGCAAGGCTTTTATTAGTGTCTCATCTGGTGTGCTACAACTGTTATTCCAAAACCAGGATTCTTTACTTGATGTGCATACAAAAGAGCCAAATCCAGCACATCGAGATGAGACACAGCCTATCACAGAGTTGCGCAAGTCTGGATACCTGAATAAAGCTAGCATTCTAGAAAGAAAAGAAACAGCTTCTACACACAAAAATTTTACCATCACATTCACGCAGTAAAGAACTAAATTACTCATGATCTTCTGTATTATCACAAAATGCACATTTTGAGTCAATGCATTCTCATTATTTAACAGTCTGTGAACTTACTGTACCATATAACAGACAAAGACCTATTAAACTGTAATATGCTTAAACAGATACATACAAAGAAAACAGGTTAATAAGGAAAAGTATCTCGCAGAGTTCAGCAAGTTTTCTATGACTTGTATGTTATCATTTAATTCTCTCCCAGCTTGTTGAAGTTCAAACCATTCCGCCTGTAAAACTGTCTGAAATGATTCAATGATCTCTTGTAGAGTTTTATTTTTGTCCTGCTCTTCTTGCTTTAGAAACAGCAAAGTGTTATACCTCAAGATTCTATTCTCCGGACACTTTTCCCAATCATTGAACTTACACAGCAGCCACCCTTAATTACAATATTTCACAAGATCTTCCTTCCTCATATTTCCAAGGGCTTTCCTATGTTCTAAAACACCTCCCAGTACTAATTTCTTAGGAACATGACTGAAAACAGTCGTTCCCAACCCCATCTCGTAAGTAAAAACCATGAGAAGAGGAAGGGGGGGGTGGAAGCACGGAGCGGCGTGCGGCACGAGTGGGAAAAGTGCAGAGAAGGCTTACAGTGCACTTATACAAACAATATCACAAAGAAACAATTGTAACAACAACCAATAAAACAATTAACTCACATTCCTGACAAGCTGCTTGATTTTCAGAAAGGCAATACACAGAAGCAGGTATTCCGTCATGTTCTGGTGGTTGTTATGGTTTGTAAGTAACTGGAAAGGTGAAAGAAAAATCGCCGTTCTCCATAGACTTTTCACAGCATTTTGCATCACCCCTTTGTGTTCTGCCGTCTTAGTCATGAAGGGGTTACTGTGTGCTGTATAAGCATCATTAAAATCAGGCGAAGGAGGTGCTGAGGGCAGAGTTTTAGACTCCTGACCCAGCTCCACACAAATTCCGGCCTTATCTTTACACAGCTGTGATGACATTAATGATGGATATAAAACCGACTCTTTTTCGAGATCTACAGAGCCAGACTCAAAAGGATAAGTGCTGTCAAGACTCAAATCATTAACAACCTGCTCATTTGTGTTTTTCTGTCCATCCTCCCCTGTTTGCCCTTGCAGTATGTGCTCTGCCGACTGCAACTGCGATAGTGCAGAGTTTACAAATCTCCAAGTAATATGTAAACTATTGGGAACTGAATTCTTTTGTGCATGTAGCTGTTCCCTGACCTGTTTCCAAATTTTACTGTCAAAAGTCCCCTCACTCGGAAACCAAACACAATTCTCTCTCACCCATACCAGGAGCAAAGCTACCTGCTTCTCAGAAGTACGATAACCAGAAGAACGTAATAGCTGCAGTAAAACCTGCAAATACAGTTTATGTTCCAAGCGGCTTGCCCTATACTAACGCAATCCCGCAGCTCTCTCATTCAACAAGGACTGCTTGTCCCTATCTATACCGTAGGGATTAATGTGGCCACAAATAAAATTTACTCACCCGTTGGATTGCGTGGTCGCTGCCAAACACACTGCTCAATGAAGAGCTTCCAGGGGTCACACACTCGCACAGGGCACCATTTGCAGCGATTAGGAGTGACGCATACTGGGACGCAGACAGAAATTCACGCAGAGGCAGAGATCTTGTTCAGGAAGGAGCGCAGAGCGTGGCCAAGCCGAGAGTTGACCTAGGCCTAGGCTGCTTTCTTTATTCACCATTGACAATTTATAGGATTTACAGGAACGAGCATGGACTAAGATGTTTACAAAAAGGTGTTTTTCCACTAACTGTTATTAAGAACACACTTCCCAGGCACTTGGGGGCGGTTATCCGGCCCGAGATGCCATTCTCACTAGTCTGGGCTCTACCTTCTTACAATTACGAGAAACAAACTTCAAAGTAATCTGTCCAAGGCCCTTTAGATATTATTATGTAAGTATTATGTCTTTCACCGTCCAAATGTTCATGTTAGTATTGATCTTCCTTTATCATCCAGGTGGCTGGAACCACACATCTTGCTTTCCCACATCTTACTTCCCAACAGCTCATTAAATGCAGTAACTATATTATTATTGAAATTATGTACTTACATTTCCTTAAAAAAAAAATAATCAAAATGCTATTGCATTACACTGAATTTCTAGCAAGACCACACATCCTACCTAACTTCTACCAGAACTATGTTCTGGGAAGGACTGAAGGACAGAGCAGACTTAGATTCCATAAGAATCTCTTCTAAAAAATAAACTAGGGCTTGCCTTGCCTCTCCAGGACTCCCAAGGCTTCCCCTCATCTTTCAGGGCTCCCCAGACCCTCCCTCTCCAGGTAGGGCCTCATCTCCCTACAGCTCCCTTGAGATCCACAGTCCTGCCCAAGGCTCGCCTTGATTCCTCAAGGCACCCAAGTTCTCCCCAGGGCTTGTCTCATTTCCCCAGGGCTCCCAAGGCCTCACTTGATCTGCCTTGGTCTCCCCAGGACTCTGCAATGCTCTCCATGGGTCCCCCAAGCTCACCTCATCTACCCGGGGCTTGTCTGTATTCCCCAGGAATCCCCCCTTCTCCCCAGGACTCACTTCCGTTCCCCAAGACTCTCCAGTCCTCCCCAGGTCTCCTCCATTCTCCCAAGGGCCACGGTCCCCCAAAACTCATCTCAGCTCCCCAGGTCATGCCTCAGTTCTCCAAGGCTCCCCAGTCATCCTCAGGGCTCCTCGTCGGCTCCTTTCAGCTCCTTATTCCTCCCCAGGGATCGCGCTGGCTCCCAAGGATTCCCCATCTTCCTCTCTGACACCACACGCTAACTCACCTTCTTACTGCATTCAGTTCACCTCCTCTGTCGCTTTTTGGTGTGCATCATCTTCTTCTTCTTCTTCTTCTAAAAAGATCATTCAACAAGTATGGTACGTGAATGTGGCAAATAAACTGGTAAAATATGGTATGTGAACCACTAAAAACATGACAAAAACACAGGTAAAATACGGCAACCGTAAAGCTAAAAATGTGGCGAACACACAGATAACATACGATACTTCCACTGCTAAAAATATGAAAATATACAAGTAAAACAGGATAGCTGCACTACTAAAAATGTGGTGAACATACAGGTAATATACGGTAGCTGCACCAATAAAAACTGGGGAATATACAGGTAAAATACGAGGTAGAGGCAATCAGACTCCATGAAACGGACGTCATGGCATGACAGCCTCTGGCCCTAAGGAACAAGCTCTAGAAGAAAGTCCAAATTTCAAAGTATGGAAAAGAGGAAAAGGAGAAGAGACAAAGGTGATGAAGAGGCATGTTCATATTGTGACTGTTCTATGATTCGGATGATACTTGACAACTCAATTGCTTCTGCAAGTGCTCAACAAAACCTTAAACAGAAATTATATGATATTTTGTCTCAGAGTCTGTCCAAGATTTGGCTCTCCTTGCTGCCTTAATGGAACTAAAAACTTTTCCAACAACGCACCGTTGAAGGAATAGCCCAAAAGAGGTCATACACACTACCCTGTATAGGCCTAGCTCCTGCACAAAGGTACAAACCAAAACTGCCTTTCAAGATTGACAAGCATTCAGAAGGAATCGGATTAGTAATATTACATATTAGGAATTTGAGATAGTGATGATCTGCCCCAGCAGTTTTTTATACCTCAGGACAGTGCTGGGGCACTACTGCTATTGCACTTTATTTCTCATGGACCAAGGGAATTAACCACTCAAGATGTCTTCTGTTTCTTCAGAGAGGATGTTCAACAGCCCAGCAAAACAAAGGTACATTTTGTTGTTCCTCTCTATATTATTTTCATTAGCTGTCCAAATTAGTAAGGTACCAACAAGTGTGTTGGAATGCAGAATTTTGCATGCTGTGGAAAACTGTTTGTTTGGGAAACACAGTAATTTCTTCTCTCCCAGGTAACTAAATACCCTCTGAATGCCAATGATACTCGAGCGCTGTTTTTCACAACTGAGTCTGAGCAACTGATCTAAAGAGAAAATGGTTGATATTCCATTCTCCTATCCCATGAGCCATCTTCTAAGTAATACAACGACTTCCAATAACATTCTATAAATAGTGAACATTAAACAGCTCTCAAAACACTATAACAGAGAAAAGGGAAACCACCTAGGTAGAGGCAGCAAAGGAAAGGTGAGGCATTATTGACGTTTGCTAGACAGAGACGGATTCCCTGCGCTGACATTTCTCAGTTACACGAGAAGAAAGCTGAGCAGTAGATCGACCGGAGACATGTTTCTGAAGAGGGCATTTAGCGAATGAACAGCAGTATGCGCGGCTTTCAGGAGTGTGCCTGAAAAGTGCCCAAACCAGCACAGCCTGTCTTCAAAAGCTAGTGCCTATGTGACTGCATTGATGCACGTTCCCGTGTCTGCGAGTGTATAGACGGCTGTTTCATGTTCACACAAAGGCAAGTGGTCCAGTTCTTCTTCTGTGCGTGCACACGCCACTACGTTCTCGCTTCCCAACAGAGGTAGGTCTGTGCATGCAAAACTACGTGGTAAAACACGTCTGCATATGTTTTGGTAAACAATCGAGTGTGCGTGTTCAGGCAGCGGCATCTACGCAGACGTCTCCACAGATCCAGTTCTGAAAGCCCCGCACCCCAGGACTTGAATCTATAAACAACCAATTGCACCAGTGTGCGCAATCACATATTCAGAGGGACGTCTTTAATCTCACAGAAGCGTGAACGTATTTGCGTTCAAGCATATATCAGAAACAATGTGTGAACCGAGGAGCTGCTGGTATTTTCGCTGTTCGGCATGCTTCCTTGTAGCTCTCTTGAAGATCGCAGGCTTATGGGCTTGCTTTGCACGACTAGGTATAGGGAGAGAAAGAGATAGCATCGGAAAACTTGCCTTTTGCCTTCTTCAGTGCTGGAACCTAGTTGCTACGCCTTCTGTTTGTCCACGTGCACACAGACTAATCCTCACCGAAAACCACGAAGAAACCTATCCACAAGCACCCAGGTATGTGCAGCCACCACCACGTGCACGCACACGCAGCTAGAGAAAAGCACCCACCTTTTCACACACTGATGCATAAGCAAATGCGTGGCCACAAACATGCACACATCCACAAGCGCTCCCACTCCCATCTATTGACAGAAAGATGTACGGGAAACGTACTGACATGCCTGAGGGTAAACATGCCCGTTGACTTATAGCACACTGCACAAACGTATACGTGGCTGCACGAGAATACACATATGGAGGGTACCTGCAGATATGTGCTTGTTCTTGGACGACCCTCTGCGTGAAATCATTTGTGCCTACAAACGTTTGTCTGTCCACATGCGTGTGCCTAGGTGCTGGCTCCATTCATGCTTAAGCTGGAGTGAGTGAGTGCACAGCTGCGCTGTTTTTTGACGAGGTTCCGCGTGTTGCACAATGTTGCCCAGTCCTGCATTTCTCATGTGGACCAATGGAATGGAGCTCTGCTAGTAAAGGAACAAAGACAGTCGCAGGCAGTACTGAATGCTGCTCTGTGGTCCCTCTCTCCTATGGTAAATGCTTCACAGTCGCCCGAGGAAAGACGCTTAGCAATCGATCTCCAAGAGAAACGAAACAGATCATGCCATAACGCCAAGAACAAGCACATATCTGCAGGTACCCTCCATATTTGTATTCTCGTGCAGCCACGTATACGTTTATGCAGGACACTATACATCAACGGACGTGTTTACCCTCAGGCATGTCAGTACGTTGTTTTGTGGGACAGGATTTGGCTGGCATCAGCAAAACTCCCAACACTTATCAGTTGATAAAAGGAAACGTGCTGGAGCTTCTTGGTCACAGACCCTGGTGAGGAAAAACAGAAACAGTACTTAAAGACAGGATGTGCTAAACCCTTTGTGTAGATAAGAATTAGGAGTTACTAAGGTTGTCAAGAAGGAATTGCTACTTCTGCTACACTAAGGAGAGTGCATTAATCAAGATAGCAACTGCCTCAACAAACATTAGCCAATCAGTAGGTATCTAGCAAGAATAACAAACCAATCAGCGTGTGACGCGCTGTTTAGGATAGGTATAAAATATGTTAGAAATTACAATAAAGTTGACATTTTGCTTGCATCAAGCTGTGTCCCGTCTCTCCATCGCGGCAAATTGGTGACCCCGACGTGATCGCACGACGTGATTCCAGGGCTCAAGAACCACCTATGTGCATGGCATACTGCGAGTCCCACAGAACGTTGAATGAGCTGCTGAAAGGAAGCAGGAGCCGGCTGGCCTGAAATCCCTCCGGAGTAGAGAGGTGAGCTGTGGGAAACATGGGAAATCAAGCGTCTTCCCCAGAGAGAGACGTATATGAGCTGATGAAAGCTCTCCTTCAAAAGCATGGAAAGAATGTTTCTGGGCACGATCTTAAAGCAATGCTTAAATGGGTGCAAACTAAAATACCCACTGTAACTGCATCTACTATTTTTTACGTGGGAACTTTGGGATGACGTGGGGGTGAAACTGTGGGATGCGGCAACAATGGGGAACGCCGAAGCACAGCGCATGCTCCTGTGGTGGAGAAGTATTTTTGAAACTTTGAAAGCCCAGGAAAAGGGACCAAAAGACAAAAAGGAGGGGGAAGGTGGTTCTTCTGTGGGACCCACTGCGCTGCCTCTGGAAGTGAGTGCTGCAGGGTACCCCCCTGAGGAGGACCCCTTTGACCCGGGACCGGTGGATCCTGAAAAAGAGCCAGACTTGTACCCTCCTGACCCACATGATGTTTGGGTAAATATAAGGCGACAAGCCTTGAAGGAGGGGGATTTGGACATTGCTAAGACTATTGTGGCCCCTGTCATATATCAGGGCCGAGGAGGGCAGCAACCACAGCGGGAGGCTATATCTTTTCCGGTGGTTAAGGAATTGCGCCGTACTGTTACTGAGCATGGACTTTCTTCCCCGTATTTTGCAAGTTTATTATCCTCTGGTTTTGATACTTATGTTATGACTCCACATGATTTAAAATCATTAGCACAACTGTTGTTGACCCCAACGCAGTATACCTTATGGGAAACACATTGGAGGGGGGGGCTTCAAACGGTTCTTGGAGGTTATGCACACCACAATAATGCAGCTATAGCTGCACTGACTATAGAACATCTCACAGGAATGGGTCAGCACTCTGATCCAGTAGCCCAAGCCAGGCGCATCCCCTGGGAAGCTCTTGAGGCTACTCATGAAGAAGCGAAAAAAGCTTTTTTTAAGGTTCCTGATTTACAAAAGCCGCAGAAAGCCTTTACGACGATAACCCAGGAACCCTGAGAGCCTTATATGAAGTTCATTGATAGACTGAAACAGGCTTTAGACTGACAGATAGATAATGCAGATGTGCGAGAAATTTTATTATTGAAACTAGGTGTTGAAAATGCTAATACGGACTGTAAAAAAACTTGTGAAATCTCTCTTTAACCCAAACCCCACATTGGTTGAAATGGTAGAAGCCTTCAACAGAATTGGTACTGCGGATCATAAATTTGAAGCCACGGCCGCCGCTTTTGCAGCCATGTGTGGCCCGGAAGGGGCAGGTACCTGTTTTGGTTGTGGTAAACCTGGTCATTTAAAAAGGAATTGCTTAACCACCAATGCTAGTACCAGACCTCAGGCTCCTGGGATTTGTCCTAGATGCCGAAAAGGGCGTCATTATGCTAATCAGTGTCAGTCCAGATATGATTTTCAAGGCCAGCCGATACAAGGAAACCGATCACGGAGCGCGGGGCAGCGGTGCGCGCAGACACAAGTGTTGCAGCCAATGGCGCCGGTGCAGGCACCACCTCAGACCTTCCAGCCCCTGCAGAGGGAGGCAACGGTGCCTCAAGTCTTTGCCCAGCAACAGCAGGCAGTGCCGGACTGGACCTGGCAACCTCTCACACAGTAACGTTACTTGATCCCTCAGTCCATTTATTGTCAACAAACATTACGGGACTCTTACCCCCTAAAACACAAGCGCTATTGTTAGGAAGATCATCTACAACATTGTCAGGACTTTTTGTACTACCAGGGGTCATTGACTCCGACAGTACTGATGAAATTAAGATTATGGCATGGACCCCATTCCCCCCCTGCACAGTACTGAAAGGTAGCCGTATAGCGCAATTGATATTGATCCCCACAGGGGTGGACTCCCCAGTTTCTAGTCAGCCTCAACACAGACGGGGAGGGTTTGGATCTACAGGGAGCCCACAAATTTTGTGGGTACAGGCTATTTCTCAGAAGCGACCTGTATATCAATGTACTCTTACTCGTGGGGACCAACAAGTTGTGTTAAGTGGAATTATTGACACAGGAGCTGATGTTATGGTGATATCGCAAACTAAATGGCCCCCACAATGGCCTTTAGCTAATGTTTCCCAAACCTTAGCAGGAATCAGAGGGACTGGTAGTAGTCACCAGAGCTTGGAGCTAATCCAAATTCAAGGTCCGGAGGGGCATATAGCCTCTGTTAAACATTTTGTGTTGCCGGTTCCTATGATTCTATGGGGGCGTGATGTGTTGTCTCAGTGGGGAATGTCCATTCGGACCCATTTTTAGGTGGGGCCATTGAGGTGCGCGACACCCTAAAATTGACATGGAAAACCAATGCTCCTATTTGGGTAAATCAATGGCCCCTACCACTGGAAAAGCTTCGCGCCCTCCAAGAATTAGTTGCGGAACAGTTAACGAAAGGGCATATCGTACCTTCTACCAGTCCTTGGAACTCACCTGTTTTTGTTATAAAGAAACAAACTGGCAAGTGGCGCTTGCTCCATGACCTTAGGAAAATTACTGACGCTATGGAAGACATGGGAGCCCTCCAACCTGGACTCCCATCCCCTACTATGATTCCTCGAAATTGGCATTTAACTGTTATTGACCTTAAAGACTGTTTTTTTAATATCCTGCTGCACCCAGACGATGGTAACTCAAGTGTCCAAGAATGGTTGACTCCATCATGTCAATTACAAGTTATTAGAAATAGGAAATCTTCCCTGTCAAGTCAAATACTTTGCTAAGCTCCTAAACGTGGTACTGGGCAGAGTAACATTATTTAGCTCTATATTTCCAAACATGGGGTGCAGGCCTGCTGGAAGGGAATCGGAGCAGGCTCTAAGGCTGCCCTTCCTGGGCTGCTCATTCTTTGAAGGTTGTTTACTGAACTCAGTTGTTCAAGAGCATGTTTAATTTTGTGAAGAAGTAATTTAATCAGTTTCAGTCTAATCAGTCCTCTGCCCGAATGGGACTTTGCTGTTTAGTTTCCTGGTGTACTGGGTGTGGCTGGGATGGAGCTAACTTTCTTCATAGCAGCCGTGTGGTGCTGTGTTTTGGGTTTGAGGTTAAAACAGTGTTGGCAAGATATTAATTATGTGACTATTGCTGAACAGTGCTTGCAAACATGAGGCTTTTTCTTTTTCCCCACTCTGCTCTCTCCCCCTGTACCCCACCTCCCCGCAGTGAGTATGAGTAGGCTGGGGCTGTTCAAGAAGTTGGGAGGGGACACAGCAGGACAGCTGATCCAAATTGACCAAAGGGATATTCCATGCCATATAATGTCATGCTCAGCAGTAAAAACTTAGTCAGAAGAAGAAGAAGAGTTTTTTTTTTTTTCCTTCCATGTTGACCATTGCTCAGCAAGCTCTGCTTATAGGAGGTAGGGAGTCATTGCCTTTGCAGTGTTCTTGTAGTGTTTGTTGTTCTTGTTCCCCTCTTTCCTTCACCTTCTCAGCTGTCTTTATCTTGACTCACAAGTTTTCTTGAATTTGTTCTTCCTGTTCTGTCCCCTGTCCCACGGGGGTGTGTATGGGTGCTTGTCTGGTGGCAGGGCTCAACCCACAGTACCTGGTTGCTTCTGAAGCCTTCTGATGACTGAAATACGTCCAACTGTAAGCTCATTTATAAAGGCAGATCCCAAGGTCAACCACCATGTCTGTGAATAGAAGGACAAGCAACTACTAGGGCAGCCATTACTTTGAAATGGTCAATCCCCTTTTCTATTACATGTGGCAATGGAGAAGTGAGAACAAAGGTAGCTTTTTATCGTTGAGGACTGAGGGCACAAAGCTCAGGAATCAGACCTAGTTGAATTGCACTATCATTGAAGCAAAGAATGAGATTTTCCTTGCAAAGGAATGAGGAATGCTTGCCCCTTTCACTATTTGCCACTTTCTACAATTTCTCAGCACCAGCTGAAACTGTCTGGATTGGCTTTTGCTCCAAACCCTTCCCTCTCTCTGACATTTTGTAGATGTGGCTCCTGCCTAGACTGACAAATGTCACTGATGTGCTGAATTAATGCCATGACTTACACCTCTCTGGCATAGATGTCAAACTGTTTCACAAAACATAGTAAGATTTATTAACCTTGTTTGAGAGAAGACCCAAGGCACAGAACTAAGTCATTTGCCCAAGGTTATGCACATGCCATTGGCAGATCAGTGAATAGGCTGTAGGCACACCCTAAATTCTAGTCTGGCATCCCTCTGCTTGACAGTGTTAACATGTAAGTGATCGTAGCCAATTCCTCTGAGTGCTTTCACACACATCAGGGTGGAAGGCTCAGGGTCTGTCCCCAGATGTGAGTCCTCCTGAGGAGCACTTGACTGCCTGTTGTGTCCTTTTTGGTCTTCCTTTGAAGGAAAGGAAGCATGCTTTTACACATGTCGCAAACTGTTATTTTGCAAAAGCATCAAATACTTTGCTCATAAATCCTGAAAAAAATAACCTCTGAAAGACAAATTCCTTTCGAGCACAAGCACTTATTTTCCTCGTTGTCTACAAAGCAGAGTCCTTCAAAGATGCCCCAGAAATACAAAGATGCATTTGAAAAGCTCTACTACAAGCTGTGTCCCCAAGAAATCCAAAAGCCTTTGACATTGACACGATCTCTTGCAAATTCACAGAACCTTGAAGGTAAAGGAAGATTAGTGAAGAGTAATTTAAGTCATTTTGTGAGGTCCCATACACCGTGTGATAGAGAATTTGACAGGATCTATGAGCAATTGTGTCGTGGGGGTGTTCCAAAACTTCCTGGGTTTCAGAGAGCTTCAAATTTAAAGAAGTATGAAGGAATACAGATGTCTGAAACTGTAAATGCTCTGGTTAACTCGCCTGTTCAAACTTTATCTGCATCTCCCAGAGTTAAAAGACTGGGGAATTTCCAAAACGATCCTCTTTGTTCACCAGTAAAGCGACTGAGAGGTATACCGGAACGTTATCTTCAACAAAATGTGAACAGATTGCTCACAGAAGAAACGCTGAACTTCAGACCGACGGCATGAGGTTTTTGAACCCATACATTGTCAGTAACCCCAGCATTTTTGACAGTCACAACTGCCAGAGTCAGGTACTAAAGGACCTTGTAAAACAATAATATTGTGCAGTCTTTGATATTTGGAAAAGGGCTTAAAAATAGATTAGAGCTGGAAGCTTTTTAAACAAGTGGCAGCTTACTTCTTGTGCTATTTGGTCAGTAGAGTTGTTTTACAACTTTGGGGTTTGGGGGATTTTAATTTGCTAAAATATAAGTCGTATCAGGTCTCCTGGATCACGTGAGGAAGTTCACTATATTTAATAACCTTGAAAGTGGTTATACAATGCTCAATAATAGATTATGTTTTAATGGACTGTGTCACTGGTTAAAATAATCTCAGACAGTGAGCCTGTTAATTAAGGTGGTGTCCTTCTGAAATGATAACACTTTGTAGGTGAACGAATTGAGGCGAACAAATTAAACTTTACCAGGTTCCACTGAAATCATTAGACTTGTTGATTTAAATATTAAATCCAGCCCTTATTTCCAGGTTCCCAGTCATTTCTTCTGAGGCAAGCTGTGACATAATACATGAGTTTTTCCATCGATGTAATCTGTTAATGCTTTATTCTCAGGGCTCTGGATTTCATGCGGCGTCAGATAAAACTTTTCTTGGTGTTCCTGGTACTTCCTTGCAAGGTTAGTTTCAGAGACTTTATGAATTACTGCTTTAGCAATCACAAGCACTTCTTCAAGGGTAGATCTACAAATCTCAATAGACCGCTGTCTAGGTGACAGCTCTTCTTCCTCAGTAACAGTTGGGTGTGTTCAAGTGTTCCTTTAAGGAATCTATACAGAAAAGGGTTTTCTGAATCACATGTAAACAGCAATTTAAGAAGCTTTTCTTTAGGTTAACTGGGACTTTTCCTACTAAAGTGTTGCTTATACCCATTGGTTTTCTCCCTTCCTTTTTTCTATTTTATTTAAAATTTGCTGTTGCTTTTACTTTACATATCTACCTGTTCAGCAGGAAATGCATACTTTATTAATCCTACACTTGAGTAACCACATGCTTTTGTTTGGATTCTTCATCTTTACAAAAACTTGCAATTGAGTTGTTGCATGCTACTGTCACTTGCTTAGGTGAATTAGATTGTTAGCCTGGATAAAAAGGCTTTTGCTAATTCAGGACAGTAGAATTTTAGAATTTTAAAAATACACCACCAAAACTACCTTAGTTTAAGATTCAAAAATGCTAATCTTCTGATTTTCTTTTTAAAATCTAATTTTGGTTTAAAGCATGTCTCTAACATAACATGAACTTTTTTTCCTACTAAGTTTGGTTTATTTTTATGAACCTTGTCATCAAGATAACAACTAACATGTAAAGGAAAATACTGAAGAAGCTTCCCTGAAATATTGTCAACTGGTATACAAGAAGAAAATAGCAGAAGAAATGTACTTCTTTGCATGTTTCTTGCCTTGTTGCATTTTCATTGCTGGTTAATTGTAAATAATTTGTTTATTTGAGGTGGACATCTGTTTATTTTGCCTTCCTCAAATTTTAACTAATACTTGTCTGCTTTTCCCCAGGCAGCAAAAGGTGGGTTCGAGCTAAAGGACACCTCTCTGCTACACCTGTTACCCCCACTATATTGATGGCTTTCCTTGATGGTTTAATCCCGAGTTTGTCAGCTTGCCGCCTGTTCAAAACACTGATTTGTGCGCCCGTGTCAATTAGAAATTTCACACTTATCCGCCTTGGACCCACGGGGATATGTATGTATGTCTCTTTATCACTGGACCATTGGCCAGAAAATACAAAGCGGGTGGGGCGGCCCTGGTTCCCATCCGCTTCTACTGGTTTTTTGGCTCCCTTTGTGAGGATAGGAAAGGGTTAGTGTTTCACTTGTCCTCAGGGAGGGGGGCGGTTCCCGGTGCCTCCTCTTTGTTGTCTGATCTTCCCTCTAAATATTCCACTAGCTCCTGTAAATGCTCAGTGGAAAGCTTATGTAGCAGTGTTCAGGGCACACCCAAAGCGGCCGTGCGGCACCAGAGGTCGCTCCGCTGCAAGCTGCTACTCTGATTTGACTGGCAGCCAAAACGCTCCGGTTTCTGTGACGGGGGGGGGGGGGCCTGGTGGGGGGCGGTCCCTGAAGAGGCTCGGCTCGGCTGGTCTTCCAGACCGTCCGGCTTCTACACGGGCTGCCGCTCGGGTCTACCCACCCCATCTCGCGCCCATGTGTAACCACATTGTGTAAAATTTCCACCCAGGTTAATACATGTTCAGGAGGACTTCGGGGATTTTGCTTATTACGATCAATAGCCCCCTGAATTTTTTCCTTAAGGGACTGGACTTATATTTTTAAGGCATCCGGTAATCCTTTAATAAGCAGCCGAAGGTGGACCGGATCCACCGGCGCCGCCATAGGGGGGGACTGCCGGCCTCTTTCATACATTGCTTGTATACAAGCCACCTTTTGAACTCCCTCGGCAAGATCTGATAAACCTTTTATAACAATTGCCACTGGCTCCCCACGTTCCCTGGGATCTATACCACCAGCCCAGTAAGCTACACGAGATGTAATGGACTGATCACCGTCTGGACCATCACTTAAAAATACCCCTGGGCCCCAGAAACCTGTGGCCTCGTCCTTACTCAATAATATTCTATCACCCCCAGTAAGCGAAACGCGCCAAAGATATTCAGTCTCTGTCTCGCCCGGCTTCCGTGAGAATCTAGTTTGTAAATCCCCTAGCTCCAGTCCTGAATATGGCGTGCTATGGGTAGCCATGCGTGGATTTCTGCCTCGTCCATCCGTATGTGTCTCAGTTCTAATAAGAGGACGCACGTCCTTTGTTTCTACCCCCCACACATCAACACTGTTTTCAGAATCAGTATCTTTGTCGAGAAGCGGGGGGGCCGAGGGGCACGCCTGAACGGGGGAGACGCTAGAGGCGGCTCTTATATTAAATAACAAAAACTCAAGTTTTTGTTCCAAAAAGCCAAGTTTCTGTTCTAACAAGCCAAGCCTCTGTTCTAAATAATCCGACCGTATGCTTTGCCGCGAAAAGTCCTGTATTAAAGAGTCAAACTGTTTGCTTTGCCGCAAAAGGTTTTGCTTCAAAGAGTCAAACTTTTCGCTTTGCCGCAAAAAGTCCTGCTTAAGAAAGTCAGACTGTTCACTTTGCCACGAAAGGTTTTGCTTTAAAGAGTCAAACCGTTCGCTTTGCCGCGAGAGGTCCTGCTTAACAAGCTCGGACTGCTCACTTTGCCACGAAAGGTTTTTCTTTAAAGAGTCAAACTGTTTGCTTTGCCACGAAAGGTCCTGCCTTAAAGAGTCAAATTGTTCACTCTCCCGCAAAAGGTTTTCCTCCATTCGGTCCTTAAGTTTACACAGATCCTGTGTTATCTTTAAGTAAACACTCAAACTGGCACACACCGCAGCCCCCATAACTGCAAGACCCCAGATTACTGCAGAGATATTACTCAACCCTCCAAATAATTCCTCCGTCTCTGCACGACTACGCCAAAATTGTCACGGAGGCACCCCGTAGGTTAATTTAAGGGACAACAGAGTCCAAAACAACTTTTATTAGACCGGTGAGGAACAGGGTTTTAGCACTCCAAAGTGACTTAAATAAAGGTTCGGATATCAGCTGAGGAAAATTATTTAAGGGGCAGCAACTGATACAACCAACAGGCGGTCCACAGTGTGCATACACGTGGCTTTACTCAAAAAAAAAATGCCGGAGCTGTCCCTGAGCCCCGGAGAAGTACACACTTGCCTAACACGGTGCGGGATTATTTTTAAAGAGATACACGCACTCATAGTGAGTACGGGAAGTGTACACTCGCGATTCTGCGAGGGTAAATTTATAACACACCCGCAATCCTGCGAGAGTTAATTTACTTATACGTGCAAGTGTGCACGGAATCCTACACGTGCTTATGTGGAAGCACGGGAGGAAAATACACTCGCGATTGTGCGAGGGGCTCTCGGCGGCCACTCGCGATTGTGCGAGGAAATAATTTATAGTACGCGTGCAAATGTACACGGAAAGTTACACGTGCATATGTGCACGGGAGGAAAATACACCCGCAATTCGGCGAGGGTAAATTTATACGCACTCATATGGAGCGCAGAAAGTTATACGTGCATATGTGCATGGAAAGTATAAATATACTCACAATCCTGCGAGAAGTTTTACTTACATCCGTGGCGGCAAGGCAAGCGGAGTCTCCATCCAGGGGAGGGGGGGCTCTCCTGGCAGCAGTGGCTAAGCTCGTACTCCGAGAGACCCACACACAAAATGAGTCTCGACGAGAATCACGTTTTTATCTGATCAAATCTGACTGCAGGCACTCTAGAAGCTTCTCTGCACCCCCCACACTGGCTGTGGGTGCCCCTGAAGCCTTACACTGGCCGCTGGCGCCCAGCGGCTAGACACTCCCTTCTCCCAATGGCCCAGGAGCCAGGGTGCTCTGGGCCAAACAAAAGAAGCTGTTAGCCTCAAGTAGCAGAGAAAGAGGGAGATGTGCCATACTGAAGGAGAGAGGGGAGTTTGCATTCTGCCACACACATGTCTTAACAGGCTAACATTTTAACAACATACAGTAGTGTCCATGCTACTCACAGCATTGTTCTTACCCTTTTCATACTACTGTTTTCTGCCACCAGAATCTGGGATTGCAGGTACCAACTCTGGTTGGCCTAGTGCAGTGAAGAATTACAGCAGTCCCAGAAATGCACAGTACTGTCGCAAAAGGTAAGTTCTTCCTCAAAAAGAAAATCCAGAAGAAATTCTTGGTGCTTTACATCTATATTAAAGGTGTGGAGGCTGTTGCTTACACGTGTCCTTCTAGAATGAAAATCAGAACGGATGCTTGGGAAAGCCCAAGCTAATCAGACCTGCAGACTCAAACACTGGGAGGCAAGTGTCTGGACAAAACTAGCCAGACTTCAGCATGGCTGGCCAGTGAACGTAAGGTAGTAAGATGGCTTGACTGAATAGCTACTCTAGTCCTTCTTTCTGTTCCTTGTAGATGCATTTATTATTTTAGATATAACTCAGATGGACTGCCAGCTGACAAGCTTCCTTGGGCCTGTAGTGTGTCGTTCTTGTATATGGTTCCAAGGAGTGAAGCTCTTGTTTAATGGCTATAGAGCCCTCAGAAGTTTTATGCTTAAGCCACGTGGCAAAATGCTGCTTTTGTAATGAATGGTGGTGGAAAGAAACCAGTATTGTCTTCCTGTCTCAAACTTGATAGCCTTTCTGGAGAAGGTGATTATGAAAGACGTATTTCAGAAAAAGAAATGTTCATAACTAAAACTTTTCTTGAGCTCTGTGTGACTGCTGTTGTACAGCTATAGTGCTATACTGAATTGTCAGATGTAAACCAAAATGGTTCAAAATGTGCCGTTTCTTAAGTAATATGCAAGGAAATAATTACATTCTCACTTGTATCTTTCCTTTTTAGCTATTGGTGAATACATTCCGAGCTTACATCGGGAAGTTTAAGAGATACTTATATAATTTAGGTTAAGAGAGTAGCATTACGGAGACATTAAAATGACATAGGATGAAAAGTTTTCTCTCTAGCTGAGAGCACATAGGAATGTGGACAAGGAGTCCTGCTGCTGTTTACAGTCAAGATGTTCAGATATCTTGCTTTGATTTGTTTCAAATTCATTCTGTTCATCAGAGTTTTGGCAGGCATAGTATTTTTGTGTAATTTACTTTATAATCTTAACAATTCTTTTCTATAGGGTATCTAGAGAACTAAGCTACACTGTGGGTAAAGATGACAAATCCCAGCAATCGCTTGGGTGACTTCCTGGTTGAAACCCACCAAGGAGCATTCATGGACTGCTACAGAAAAAACTTTGCTTTATAAAGTTTGGGTTTGTTTTGTTTTTCTTTCTTCTTCCAAGAATCAGGGATGTATTTTATGTATGTGTCATGCAGTTAATCCTGTTTTATGCTTACCTGTAATGTAAATCTTCAGGACTGGTTCATCCCTTCTGACAGGGCGCTTAGTCCTTTGGCTTCATCAGGTATTGCAGGGAATCAGGGTTCCGTTCTATGGCAAAGTTTAAATTTTGTAGTTAGTAGTGTTTGTTCTAACAGTGTGATCAGTATTTTCTTGTTATCTGCTAATAAGCTTTGATTCTTAACATATTAGTCGTAAGATGAGAATCAAGCTCTTTTTGCTGGATTCCTGCCTGTTTGTGCTTTATAAGGGTATTGACACTAAATGAAAAATTCTAAACTGGGGTGGATGATTGAAATGCAGTATTAGACGCTATGACTTGTTATATGCCTGCTATGTTAAATTTTCTACATAGCTCACAGAGTGGATTGTTCAATAAAATATGTTTCAGTGAATTTGACAGTTATATTCTGTGTTCTGACAAAATATATGTTCTAAATAAAAACCCGTTCTCAACAACTATCTGCTTTCAACATTTTATTTCAGGTATGTGAATGCTCATGAGGAGTTTGTATCCCTACAGCAAATACATCAGAGTGATGTGGCTGGGTCCCACAGGTTTTCCTTGCTGCATTCTTTCTTGGCAAGGAGATTATTTTAGTGGTGTCAGGTCAAGTACACTCTGTTTTATCAACCCTGCCCCTTGTCAGCTTTCTGAGCTCCAGAAAAGGAAAAAAATCACATTCCTTTGGCTTTATTCCATTTCTGGCCGCACAGGAGTTTTTATGATATTTTAGCTCTTAAAACCAAAATCTTGTTATCTGAAGTGTTTTTCTTGAAAGGAACAAGAAGCCAGTTTCAGTGAGGTTTACAGTAAGACAAGAACTTCTGCAATATGCACACACATTCTGTCCCTCATAATTTGTGTATTATGTTTCCTTCAACAACAGCAAAAAAGATTGTCTTTTAGAAATGCTTTTGTGGCTCATTTTTCTTCCAGTTCCAGACATAAATGAACTGTAGGGAATATGCTTTATGAACTACCTTCTCCTTGAATTTGTTGAGGTAGTTATTTCCCAGTATTGCTTGGTACACCAATACTGAGAGATTACATAACTCAATGTTTTCTGTTCTAAAGCAAATTAAATGTAAACTGGAATTGGGTTTTGGACACGTTCTGACTCTAGATATGATGTCTGCACTGCAACCTGAATATAGGCTTACCAAAGTAGGAAGGTAAGTTTGTTTAAGCTACACAGCAATAGTTCATTGTCTCCATGAAAATTACTTTGAAATAATTTTAAGAGGTGGTTCTTGAAAAACCTTGAGGTGTTGGAAGGTAAGCATATCCCTTTTTATTGCTAGCAATAGCAAAGAAAAATGGGAGAAGCTTACACAATTATTTTTACAGTTTGACCCTCCGACATCCACTTGAGTCTTAAGACTCTTAAAAGTATGATATAACCAAAAGTCTGTGGTGTTTTTTTCCTAACAATACTGTTTAAACAGATGCATCTGCAGTGATTGTCAGATGCTATCATGACTACTGGAGTATACCTGTGTGAGACTCAAAAAAATTTCATGGTGATACTTGATCTCTCTTCTGTTTTGAGCTCCATACTTCTTCCCTTCCAACGAATTTTGCTTCTTCCACCATGTTTTGTCTTGTTTACTCTTTCCGCACTGTTTCATTGAACTGATACTTGAATGCAAAGCTCACTGTTAATAAAAACTGCGAGTACGCGGCTGAGGAAATGTCGCGGTTGAGACGGACAAACGACATGGACCAAGTTCTTTCAAGATGAAAGTAATGGATGCCATTTATTGCTACAAGTGCATTTTTATACAATTCTACCAGTTCATGTGTCTTTTCACTATTGGTTACAAGTTACAGCACTAACACCTCATTGGTTAATTTTGCTATCATCCATGTTATTCTTCTATCCCCTTCTCTCTCACGGGTACATCTCTCCTCTCTCCGGATACTCCTTTACTCCCATCCTTCTCAAGGGTAAATCTTAATATCTCAAGGCTGATCTCTACTCTCATATTTTCTGTCAAGGATTCCACAGACCCGCTGCATTTTCCCACAATGCCCCTTTTTTTTATTTTTGCTAAAAATGCTGCCCTCATTGTCCGCTGCAGGGCCCTTTTCAGCAGAGAAATCATGCATGGCAACGTTAGTAACACAAACACAACAGCCATCAAAATGATCAGTCCTGTTTTCACTACTGATAACAACCATCCTAAAAACCCTCAACCACTAAGCAACTTATTTAACAAATCCCATCAAAACCTTCACACCCATGTCCTTGAGCTAATAACAAAAAAAATCTATCGCGACCCTACTCTGCCAGGTGGCATGTCTTACAGAATTTACATCTAGAAAAAGCCCACTTAAAGCCTTTTAAGTTCTGTTAGTTTGCTTAACTAGCCAGCACCCTAATTTTTCAAAAATATTAAAAGCTTTTAGCTGTGCCAACACCAGATACAAGAGATCCTAAAACCCTTAACCTTGATCCCCAAAAATCTACATTATCATCACATTTTGACTCATATACACGCAGAAAGTGTTTTTCTCGTCTTGCTCTTCTGTGATCTATTATCATAGATACATTGGGCGTTAAGAGAGTTAATAGTCCCAAAATACACAGTCCTTCAACAGTATTAGAAGGAATTCCTGGCCAGGCTCTATCTCCACAGATCAAGAATACACCATACAGGAGGTTTTGGGGTCACTGTTCCCATATAATCAATGACATCCCTTGGATTCTTCTGCGAGGCACTGCACCAACGAGTTTCATTTCTATAGTCACCAAGGGTAGCATTAACATTTTGCAGCTTTATCCATTCATGCTTTAGCATATTGTCCTGGCACTTTTCACAAACCGACTGGATACAAGTGTCCATGGGCACAGATGCCAGCAATTCCAGTTCCTGTGGTTCAAGATCTGCTTCCAGGAGGCAATTAATCCAAGGTGCCATGTTAGTATTATTACATGTTGATGCAATGCCTTTGCACTGACCACTATTTGAAACAATTGTGTGATGCTGCTGTAGTCATCAAGGGGGATGCCAACCAAGCATGTGCGGAACGGGTTTTCCGGAGATGCCATAGCTAGGCATATGGAGTCCTGGTCAGTCATGTTGGCTAAAGTACTTCACATGTTAGTCTTTGTCTGTGCGGGCATCCAAAACACAGCAGCTGCAACAATCATTGTCAGGAAGATAACACAGGTTTCACGTTTTGTGCCAGCAACCATTGCGGCCCTTGATCTGTAAAGACATAAGCATAACCTCTCCCCCAGGTTATCAATTGATGTGGCCTTTTCCATTGACCATAAACTAGTGATTTGGCCATAACTAATGTAGGTTCTTTCTGATTTAGCATGGTTTTGGGTCATACTTGCAAAGTATTTAATCACATACAATGCTTTTGACAATTGGTTTTGTGGTGTTTTCCCTACTTCTCCCCCGTTTTGTTTTAAAAAAGAACAAAACCAAAACAAAAAACACAGTTCAGAAGCAGATACGTGCATTGGACCTTGACTACGTACTCAGAATCACAAATCAAATTTAGAGGTTCCTCCTTAAAAAGCTCTAAGTAATGTAAAGCTGTGCCAAGTTCTGCTAATTGGGTTGAACCTTCAATAATTTTTACAGAATGATGCCAATTGTTATCTTCACACCAAACCACTACAGCTTTATGAGACTTCCCAGAACCATCAACAAAAACTTTGCAAGTATGTAGGATCAGACCAAATACACGTATGGTCTGTGACCTGATGTGAAAGACTTGCAGGTTCTGCAGCGATTTACATTTTACATTTATGCATGCCAAAAGCTGTGCTGTTAAGAAAACCAGCTAGTGCAATTTACAAAGACATAGATTACAAATAAAATAAAAAAAATAAGAATTAAATTTCACAAATGGTACATATATGACAAAAGGATCATGGCCTATTGAAACTTAAATTCATTCCCTGCTTTTCTTGATTAGAGTGACAATTGGTATATCAGTCTGTTAACATTCTCATCATACTGTCCCACAATAGCCACAGGTTGTTTCATAGACAAATCTGCAAGTCCAATCGAATGCAGTCAACCTGTAAGGTTATCATAAATTTATTCCTCAAAGTTTCCAACTCCATTTTGGTTGTCATATTTATTGGATATTGTTTTCCCTTACCAGATCGAAGTCCTGTTTCAGATCAATCAGTGTAGTATTTGCTTTATCGAAACACTGGCTGTTAATACTAGTGGAAATACAGCATTTGAAATTTCCTTGGAGATTTCTCACTTGCAGCAAGCAGATCTGCGCCATCCAAGCAGCTTCTTGGAGGCCATGCAACTAAACAGAATTGTCAGAAAACGTTATTTGAGCTTACAATTTACTTAACAAATCTTAACCTAGGAGAGGTATAGGAGTTTCTAACAACTATAAGAATTCATGTATTTAAACTTAGTCCCAAATTGAGTATTCCATTGGTCTCAAAAAATGGCCTTTCTTTCGTTCTCTCTCATGACCTCAAAAACTAGCATGGTGAATTTACTAAGAAGTCACTTACAACTAATTACCACAGAATAAGTCTATTAACAAATTTTTAATTTAATTTTCCAGTTTCATTAGAACTATGGGTCTGCTCAGGATGCCTTTAAACTTCACCCTCGGACTGCTCCATTCAGTATTACATCACTGCAGTGGGAGGAAGAGAGAACCCCCCTTTCACTGCTTTAAAAGCAGGCAGCCAGTTTTTTCCAGTTGTTTTTTCTTTCTTTGCAGTGTAGATATAACCAAGGTCACGCAGCTGGCATACTGGCTGGTATGAAGTAGGAGGCTCTGGGAAACTTCTCAGTTACAATGAGCTGCACATAGGCCTGGGATATTTTGCTCTTTTGTTTTCCCATTTCATTCCAACTACACTTTATATGCAATTTCAGGTAGCTCAGAAAGAGTTACATTCCTTAGCTACATTTACCTTTACAATTTAGAGAAGTCAAAAAACAGTTTAAACCAGTATAATAAACATAAATCCATTAGTCTATTTTCCTAGATCCAAATCAGTTAATATTCTAGCAATTTTTAAATACAACCTCTTCCAAATTCACAGTAATCATAGCATTTTAACAATTTCAATGCTTTTCTAACAATATAAGCAACCATTCTAATGTATAAGGATGCATCCTAAGGGGGAGCAAGGTGGAATTTTAGCAGTGGAACCGGTTCCCATTTTGTAATTATCTCCCCAAACAAGATTCTTTTGGTACCAAATATGAATATGCAAATGAAAATACTGAGCTCAGATACGAAAACCATATACCAAGTTCAAATAAGCAGATGGATCACACTTACACCAATTAAAGACAATATCTCAATTTTTGCATTGCACCATGGGGCTGCTTACTGCTCAGCCAGGTGGAGGTACCTCTGGGTCTCACTGACAAAAAAAGTCAGTGCGCGCTGGAGCCCCATCGGCCCCCGCAGCAAGCTGGACTGGGCAAGGCCTTTTTTATTTTGTTTTGTTTTAGTGTCTCATCTGGTGCACCACAGCTGTTATTCCAAAACCAGGATTCTTCACATGATGTGCATACGGAAAAACCAAATCCAGCACTCCGAGATGAGACACAGCCTGTCACAGAGTTGCACAAGTCTGAATGCCGGAATAAAGGTAGCATGCTAGAGAAAAGAAAAAAAAAATAACAGCTACTAATAACAGCTACTACACACAAAATTTTACCATCACATTCACGCAGTAAAGAACTAAATTACTTATGATCTTCTGTATTAACACAAAACGCACATTTTGAGTCAACGGATTCTCATAATTTAACAGACTGTGAACTTATCGTACCATATAACAAAGACCTACCAAAATTGCAACATGCTTAAACCAATACCCACAATGAAAACAGGTTAATGAGGAAAGCATCCTGCAGACTTCAGCAAGTTTACTGTGACCTGTGTGTTATCACTTAACTCTCTCTCAGCTGTCTGAAATGATTTAATGATCTCTTGTAGGGATTTATTTCGTTCTACTCTTCTCGCCCTAAAAACAACATTAATTGCAACAAGGTGTTATACTTCAAGATTCTATTCCCCGGACACTTTTCCCAATCATTTAACGTAAACAGCAGCGAACACTGATTCCAATATTTAACAAGATCTTCCTTCCTCATAATTCCGAGTGCTTTCCTAAGTTTTAAAACACCTCCCAATACTGATTTTTCAGGAACACAACTGAAAACAATTATTTCTGACCCCATCTTGCAAATAAAAACCTTGAGAAGGGGGAGGGAGGGGTAGAAAACACAGGCTGCTTGCAGCACGACTGGGAAAAATGGGGAGAGAGTTTTACGGCGCACTGAAAAACAACTAGTAAAACAAGTAACTCACATTCCTAAGAAGCTGCTTGATTTTCAGAGAGGCAATACACAGAAACACATAATATGTACTGTAAAACTTGCAGATAACATGTTGATAGCAAACATTAGCATTCTCTACTGCTAATTTCAACAGCAATGCTTCGTTAGCTTCTAAGTTTTCAACCTGCTTATTGATAGCCTCTTGAAGATGGTCAATAAATTGCATGTAATTCTCACTGGGACCCTGATTAATAGTTGCAAATGATTTGGCTGCTTTGTTGGTTTCAGGCACCTTTATCTATCATAGCTTGATATGCGAGGTCTGTTGACTGCCTCAGGATTTCAGAAAGTTATCGTGCCTGTAGTTGTGGTGTGACAATTAGTGTCTCTTCCAGAAACGCACAGGGTCCCGTGGTTTAATTGTAATCGAAACTGGGGGTAAATCCCAGCTTTTTGGTAAGTTCAGTTTACGCTCTGAAACTCTACCCCCACCCTCAGGAATTCGCTTTTCAGCAGTATGGGAGGGAGGTGGGGGCAGGTTGGAGGGACTCAAATCCATAGGAATTACGTTATTTGGCTCGGTCTGGCTCACCACGGGGGGGTCCTCCCCACCTAAATCTCCAGGCAAGGGGGAATAAGAAAAAAAAAATGTCCATTTTTTTCTTCTGCGACTGATAGCGGCGGGGCAGAGGGTTGAACTGTGATCAATGGTGGTGACGCAGACGGCGGAACTGCGGTTGGTGATGGTAGAGGAGAGGTTCGAGCTGTGATTAATGACAGTGGAGCAGTCGGCCGAACGCACCGCTCTGACCGGTGTTTCGAGGGCCCCTCCCGAGATTGTTTATAACCCAACGCTGTTTTTTCATGTGAGTCTTTCATAGCTTTTATCTGATCTCGGGGCCACACATATGTATATGACTCTTTCATAGTTTTTTTCTGATCTCGGGGCCACACATACGTACGCTCCTCCTTTACTTCTTTTAACTTTCCAAGAAAGTGCCGCGGATCCTTATCCGTGTCAGATAATATGGACTTGGGCGGTTTTGACGAATCTTTAGTAACAGGGGAAGTCGGAGTAGTACTTAATCTTGCTTTTTTCTCTGTATCTGGCCCGGGAGAGTCAGGAAGACCATCCCCCTCCGCCACCTCTGCCTGTTGCTGTTTTAACTCTTTCAGAGTATCTAATAACAAGCGCCACGTCGTTAACAGTTCAGTTGTTTCCTTCGAGCCTTGGGTAGCACTGTCAAGCAGTTTCTCTCCCAAGTCCATCCATTGTGACACACTAAATGCTGTCACAGGATTAACCTCTAAACCTTGTGCTTTGCCCCATTGTAACATTTTTCTTAAAGTCAGTTCCGGAAGGCTAACACCCTGATTCTTCAGAAGCAGCTTCCATGTAGATAATATAGTACCCTCTTCTTTAGATAAGTTTCACCCCCCCTGTTCCCGGTAGCTCACCTACTCCTTAGCGAGGTGTCTTTTCAATCGATCCGGATCTTCGGCAGCTCTCCTCGGCTGCTCTTATCAGCTGTACTGGGCTCCGTCTCCACAGCTCTTCTTCGGCTGTTCACAGCTTCACACTGTCACCTTGTCATGCGAGATCCTCTTCAGGCAGGATCACGTCGGATTCACCATATGTTGCGGCTGAGACGGACAAACGACATGGACCAAGTTCTTTCAAGATGAAAGTAATGGATGCCATTTATTGCTACAAGTGCATTTTTATACAATTCTACCAGTTCATGTGTCTTTTCACTATTGGTTACAAGTTACAGCACTAACATCTCATTGGTTAATTTTTCTATCATCCATGTTATTCTTCTATCCCTTTCTCTCTCACGGGTACATCTCTTCTCTCTCCGGATACTCCTTTACTCCCATCCTTCTCAAGGGTAAATCTTAATATCTCAAGGCTGATCTCTACTCTCATATTTTCTGTCAAGGATTCCACAGACCCGCTGCAGTTTCCCACAAGGAAAACATGCAGGCCGACTCAATGTGAGTGATAAAGCATGATTCAACTTTATTGCCTGAGATAGCCTGCATTTATACCAAATGCCATAATTATGCATACTTGTCTCTATCTAATAGGCTAAGCACTAAAAGGTTACATTTACTTACTCCACCTACTTGGGTTTAGCTAGCTATGCACATCCCGCATTCTTCTGACTCTTATCTCTTCAAGGATATCCTGACCCTGCCTTAGTTAGTACTTTTCCGTTCCCCCCTTTCCCACGGAATTCTGGAATGTGGTAGCTCTATTTCATTGGAAACAGTTGATAGGCCATTAAAGATGATCCTGAAGCGGGGAGAGTCTGTGAGAGCAGCAGTGAATAATTTAATGGAAGCAGTCACTGAATGTGGAAGGGAAGCATGCATTGAAGGAGAATATTTACAGAAGTGCCCTGCTTTTAGCAAGCTATGTTGCAAGGGAAAGCAGCTGCTGAAAATTGGCATAAATAAATAGCTAGACTAAACAGTAGAGACTATGAATACAGAGGAAACTAGATGCACCTAAAGGCTGTGAAGTGGACTTACTGTGTTATGTATACTTGGATGAGAGGAGTGTGTACTTCATTTCCATTAAATTAATGATCAGGCTGAAATGACGGATGGAAGCTGGGTAACCCGTAGAAGTTCTTTGGCTTTGAGATTTTTAGAGGAAAGGCATAATCAAGAGTGCAAATGCTGTGAGAAAATTGGGAAATAGCAACTTTTAAACAAAATGTACACAAGTTGCATTAAAATACACATGAAACGAGGGATGCTGTATGTTGGAAAATAGTAGAAAATGGACTCTTGGGCATGTGTTTATTTGCTTGAGAGATTAAGACGGCTTTCTCTTTTAATCATCTCAGAGGGCTGAGTATTGGATCTGATTGGTGCCAGCTAAATTGAAATTTTCTATAAATGTTTTGCATATTAATGGTATTCAAACAATTTTGATATGCAAGTTTAAGCAAGACTGTATGATAAATATTTTACTACTTATTTTGCTGCTACTAAGGAACAAAGTAGAAGTCTTTCCAATCTAATTAAATTAAGTTAGTATCTTATGCACTGATATCTCTGTGTTTAGCTTTGGATCTTTGGCATTGGATTTGCCATCCTCCTTCCCCCCGCTTAGGCTCTTAGTAAGGGTGGTCATTTAACGTTTCTTCATTAAAATGGGTTTTATCAATGCTTTGACAGTATTTACTTTTGCTTATCCAATGGTAGTCGGTCTAAGACCATGATAATATGGTTGCTTTAATTCCAAGTCTGCCTGGTTTCTGCAGCCTAAGAACCAATCATAAACTGACTTGATTTCTGCGCACAAAAGCAAGTGCTAGCCAAGACAGGCAGTGAGACTGGGCAGCTTTGGATGCAAGGGCTGGCCTTTTGGTCTTGCATAGAAGTTAAGGCAAGTTAAAGAGGCTCATTAACTATGAGCTAAACAAAACATGAACCAGGCTGTCAAAGAACTATTTCTTTTTTTTTTACCTTGTTAAATTTGTCACATCTCTGGATATGTCCACCCACTTCTGCCTTTACAAGAGGTGTTGGTTCTTTGTACTGTGGGTTTTTTTGTTTGTTTCTTGTAACTGCTTTTAGGGTTTTATTTTTCAGGACCTGAAACACTTGCAGGGCTCTATGTGCTTGAGACTTTCAGACTCCTTGACACTGTGCTCTGCATGGATTTTAAAGGCTCTAACATCCTTATTTTGAGAAGGCAGAGCTCTGACACTTAGAGGTAGGCACATTATTAGTTGGTGCAAAAGTAATGGTCGGTTTGGACTGTGAATTTTAAATCATTATAACTAGACTCAAACACATCTTTAAAAATCAAAATAGGAACCATTACAGTCAACACATTTTTGCCAATAATAAATAAGTTTGTTTATTCCTGCGGCATAAAAATCCATGCTTCGGGATTTGAGAAACTCTTGGAAAGCATGTTCTGCATCCTGCTGGTATTGGAAGCTTTTTCCCTGCAAAAAGTTGTCAAGATGCTTGAAGAAGTGACAGTCAGGCGAATATGGCAGATGAGGCAAAACTTCGTAGCCCAATTTATTCAACTTCTGAAGCGTTGGGCAACGTGCGGTTGGGCATTGTCGTGGAGAAGAATTGGGCGCTTTCCATTGACCAAGGGCTGGCTGCGGGCTTTGCAGTTTTCAGTGCATCTCATTGATTTGCTGAGCATACTTTTTGGGTTTCGCCAGGATTCAGAAAGCTGTAGTGGATCAGACCGGCAGCAGACCACCAAACAGTGACCATGACCTTTTTTTGGTGCAAGTTTGGCTTTGGGAAGTCTTTTGGAGGTTCTTCTCTGTCCAACCACAGAGCTGGTCATCGTCAGTTTTTGTACAAATTTCACTTTTCATCAATCCATCACCTTTTTCACCTTTCCAATTTGCTTCAAATGCCAAACAACCGTAGGACGGTTGACGCTAAGTTCTTCAGCAACTTCTCCTGTAGTTGTAAGATGATCAGCTTTGATGATTGCTCTGAACTGGTTATTGTCAACTTGCAATGGCTGGCCGCTACCCTCCTCATCTTCTTGAATAAGAAAACCACTCAAATTTGGTTTTTGTCTAACATTTCCATAGCCTAAAATAAACATAAAATATATAGCAAGTAATAAGTCATTAGCAAAAAAAAAAAAAAAAAAAAAAGAAAAAAGAAGAAAAAACATAAAGCAAGAAAAGAACATTAAAATGATGCATAAAATAACCACATTTATTTAAGAATATATCCCAATATCAATCGGAAAATTTCAACAGTGTGAAAGCCACAATTCCTTTTGCACTAGCCTAATACATCACGATGCCTTACTGTTTCCTGATTCTACTACTTAATGACTCCTGGAATATAAAAATAAAACCCCACTCTATAAAAGGTTACCATCTGATGAGTTTAAAGTCTTAAGATGAATGTGCACACAATATGTGAATTAGTTGGGGAAATAAAAAGGCTCTTTCTACTTTTGTAAAATAGATGAAACAATGGCAGTGAAAAACCCACACAGAATATTAAACATCACATAGAATATTAGAAGGAAAAAATCCTCCCTAGGAGATTTAATGTTACAGATATTTGGCTAATATCTTTAATGTGGGCTGGATACAACATAACATTAGTAGAGGAGTTGAGATTTGAGATGTATCCTGGTATTGCTCAGAGAAGGAAACTAAAGATATATAAGGATATTGTTAAATCTTGCAAGATGTGCAATTACTACTTTAAACAAGCTATTAACTTATTCTCCAATTAGCTTTAGATATGTTGTGTTATTACCATAGACCAGTCACCGTAAGGAAGTATAAAATGTCGAACAGATGATCGGTTTTTAGTTTAACTAAATCGTTAAGTGTGCAAGCATGAAACACAATTTCCTTCCAAAGGTGGTGTTAAAACCTATATAGAAGAGTAGTTATACTCTGCTAGAGCTCTACAGACAACAGGGTGGGTCTTTTGGGACTGTTTGAAAGTTGGTGGTTGTTTTAAACTAAGGATTAATTTTTACTGGAATCAATACCATGTGAATGCTGAGATACCAGCTTCTACAACTCCTTTCCAAAATGTCTTCAGAAGGGCAGGTCCTTCAAAGTGGCAGTCTGGATCTTATTTCTTGCTCAGTCTCTAAATGTGCTTGGAAGACACTTTAGAACACTTAACTTACCCATTTTATAACATGGTTTGGTATGTCAGTTTGTCAGGTTATTGCCTCTAATCATTCACTGTTTTTCCAGAACGAAGAAGCAGATATCACTTTATGATTACATATTTGGTTTATGAAGCCACTTCAAATGTTCTCTCCTTTGTAGTATGAATCAAGCCCATTAATCTCATGGGATCATCATGAATGGCTTCTACGTTTGTCGTGTTTTCAGCAGCCAGCTGCTCACTGTTGAGATAAATGCTAACTTTGGAAGCCATCATGGTGGGGTTAGATGATCTTTCTTCTTCATCCTCCTCTAATGAAGGGCCTTTCTTTCTCCTCGGTTTTCTGCGTTTTCCCTTGACACTGTGATCAAGTGAGGCATAACACATCTGATGGGCAGACTCCACCTAGATGAACATGCACTTTAACATTCAGTAGTTATGCTTGCTCTAAAGTTATGTCTAAGACTTTGAGTATGTCTACACCATAATCATAATAGTGGCTGAAGTTTACCCAAATTAGCTCATTAAAAGCACAAATGATTCAGCTGTGGCAGCACAGAAAACAGACCAACGTAACCTAACAGTAAATGACTCGTGTTCTTGGGGTAGTGTTGGAACGATAAAGGACTCAGCAGTCCGATTCAATGTGAATCACGCAGACACATTTATTACAGAAACAAGCCTCCTTATATATGCAACTATATTCTAATCACGCGTCCACGCTCCAAGCATGGATTCGCTAAATGAGTATCACGGGCTGTCCATGCGCTGGAGTCTCACTGATGATACGTCCAATGATTTACGCCATGTTGGGACCCCGCTGATTGAGGAAGGCCCCTCTTTCTCACAGCAGATTCTGTTCTCAGCTTCTCGAAGCGGCCTTGAGATTCCTTTGAGCCAGACTAATTCAGCAACAAATCTTTATCTACCAAAACCCCTCCGCACTTCCCCCTTTCTGTTCTTGAATTAGTCAGGCCCCTTTAACCGCACGGTGAATCATTTTTGAAATATACTGCAACATAGAACACGTGATTAACAACATAATTACAATTACATATAATGCAGTTAAACCTTACTTAATAAGATCAAACAACTACCTGCCTATTCTTAAAATCTTAATTCTACTATGACAACCTTATTAACACACTATTTTAATAGATTCAAAATAACCAGACAAGTTAATACAATATATTCTCTTAAATTCCTAAAAGATTTATAACTGCGCAGTTTATAGGGTAACATATTTAATACCATCAGCATATACTAATAATTAAATTAATATCTTAAAAGTTATCTTAACCTATTTAAAAGATCAATAGCTTAAGATTAATATCCCTTCTAAATCTTTATCAGTTGCTGAACTTAGATTACTATGGTAGGGATATCTCATAATTTTACCTTATCTATGCATTGACTATCTAATCATAATATCACCCTTTTCGATCTCCTGCTGATTGTTCAAATTGCCATTCTCCAGAGAAGGTACACCACCTTCTTACTAATAGGCTTCTAGACCACCAGGTCTGTGAGCATCTATAACACTGAATTAGGATCCATGGTTTACATCTGAAACAGTCCTCACAACTTATCTCCCTTCTGTTCATCTCCATCCGTTGAATCTTTGTGTAATCCACTTCAATCCTCGGCCTGTAATGACACAAACATAACCTTTTCCCCAGGTTATCAATTGATGCGGCCTTTTTCATTGACTAGTGATTTGACCATAACTAAAGTAGGTTCTTTCTGGTTTAGCATGGTTTTGGGTCATACTTGCAAACTGTTTCATCACATACAATGCTTTTGACAATTGTTTTTGTGGTGTTTCCCCTACTTCCCCCCCTTTGTTTTTTGTATGTACTCAGAACCACAAATCAAATGTAGAGGTTCCTCCTTAAAAAGCTCTAAGTAATTTAAACTGTGCCAAGTTCTGCCAATTGGGTTGAACCTTCAGTAATTATTACAGAATGATGCCAATCATTATCTTCACACCAAACCACTACAGCTTTATGAGACTTCCCAGAACCATCAACAAAAACTTTGCAAGTATGTAGGATCAGACCAAATACAAGTATGGCCTATGACCTGATGTTAAAGGCTTGCAGTTTCTGCAGCAATTTACATTTATGCATGCCAAAAGCTGTGCTGTTAAAAAAAATAGCTAGTGCAATTTACAAAGACATAGTTTACAAATAATAAAAAAAATAAATCAGAATTAAATTTCACAAATGGTACATATATGACAAAAGGATCATGGCCTATTAAGATGTAAATTCATTCCCTGCATTTTCTTCATAAGAGTGACAATTGATATATAACAGTCGGTATATCAGTCTGCTAGCAATGTCATCATACTGTCCCACAATAGCCACAGGTTTTTCATACACAAATCTGCAAGTCCAATCGAATGCAGTCAGCCTGTAAGGTTGTCAAAAATTTATTCCTCAACATTTCTAACTCCATTTTGGCTGTCATATTTATTGGATATTGTTTTCCCTTACCGGATCGAAGTCCTGTTTCAGATCTATCAGTGCAGTATTGGCTTTATCAAAACATTGGCTGTTAATACTAGTGGAAATACAGCATTTGAAATTTCCTTGGAGATTTCTCACTTGCAGCAAGCAGATCTGCGCCATCCAAGCAGCTTCTTGGAGGCCATGCAACTAAACAGAATTCTCAGAAAACGTTATTTGAGCTTACAATTTACTTAACAAATCTTAACCTAAGAGAGATATAGGACTTTCTGGCAACTATAAGAATTCATGTATTAAAACTTTGTTCCAAATTTGGCATTCTATTGGTCTCAAAAAACAGCTTTTCTTTCGTTCTCTCCCATGACCTCAAAAACTAGCATGGTGAATTTACTAAGATGTCTCTTACAACTAATTACCACAGAATAAGCCTATTAACAAATTTTTGGTTTAATTCTCCAGTTTCATTAGAACTACGGGTCTGCTAGGGATGCCTTTAAACTTCACCCTCAGACTGCTCCATTCAGTATTACATCACTGCAGTGGGGGGGAGAGAAAACCCCCCTTTCACCGCTTTAAAATTGGGCAGCCAGGTTTTTCCATTTTTTTTTTTTTTTTCCTTTTTTCTCTTCTTGCTGCAGTTTAGATATACCCAAGGTCATGCAGCTGGCATAATGGCTGGTACGAAGTGGGAGGCTTTGGGAAACTTCTCAGTTACAGGCCTGGGATATTTTGCTCTTTTGTTTTCCCATTTCATTCCAACCATAATACACTTTATATGCAATTCCAAGTAGCTCAGCAATAGTTACATGCCTTAGCTCCATATACCTTTTACAATTTACAGATGTCAAAAACCAGTATAATAAACATAAATCCATTATTCTATTCTCCTAGATCCAAATCAGTTAATATTCTAGCAACTTTTAAATACAACCTCTTCCAAATTCACATCTATCATAGCATTTAGGTGTTTTGGTGTTTTTTTGTTTTGTTTTGTTTTGGTTTTTTGTTTTGCTTTGTTTTGGTTTTTTTCAAAGCAGAGTTTAACAATTTAAATGCTTTTCTGGTCTCAAAATTACTAGATAACAATATAAGCAATTACTCTAATGTGTAAGGATGCATCCTAAGGGGGAGCAAGGTGGAATTTTGGCAGTGGAACCAGTTCCCATTTTGTAATTATCTCCCCAAACAAGATTCTTTTGGTACCAAATATAAATATGCAAACTAAAATACTGAGCTCAGATATGAAAACCAAACACCAAGTTCAAATATTCAGATGGATCACAGTTACACTAATTTAAGACAATATCTCCATTTTTGCATTGCACCTTTGGGCCGCTTACTGCCCAGCCAGGTGGAGGCACCTCTGGGTCTCCCTGACAAAACAGGTCAGTGTGCACTGGAGCCCCATTGGCACCCGCTCCCCTGCCGCCGCAGCAAGCTGGACTGGGCAAGGCTGGTGCACTACAGCTGTTATTCCAAAACCAGGATTCTTTACATGGTGTGCATATGGAAAAGCCAAATCCAGCACACCGAGATGAGACACAGCCTGTCACAGAGTTGTGCAAGTCTGAATGCTGGAATAAAGGTAGCATGCTGGAGAGAAAAATAACAGCTACTACACGCAAAATTTTATCATCACATTCACGCAGTAAAGAACTAAATTACTTATCACAAAATGCACATTTTGAGTCACCAGATTCTCATGATTTAACAGACTGTGAACTTATCGTACCATATAGAAAGACCTACCAAAATTGCAACATGCTCAAACAGATACCCACAAAGAAAACAGGTTAATAAGGAAAGCATCTTGCAGACTTTAACAAGTTTTCTGACCTGTGTGTTATAAGTTAATTCTCTATCAGCTTGTTGAAGTTCAAATCGCCCCGCCTGTAAAACTGTAGAGATTTATTTTGTCCTGCTCTTCTGGCCTTAAAAACAACATTAATCGCAACAGAGTGTTACACTTCAAGATTGTATTCTCCAGACACTTTTCCCAATCACTTAACTTATACAGCAGCCAACACTGATTTCAATATTTAACAAGATCTTCCTTCCTCATAATTCCTAAGTTTTAAAACACCTCCCAATACCGATTTTTTAGGAACACAACTGAAAAGAATAATTCCTGACCCCATCTTGCAAGTAAAAACCTTGAGAAGAGGGAGGGAGGGGGGAAGGGGAGGAAGGCACAGGGCTGCTTGCAGTGTGAGTGGGAAAAGCGGGGAGAAGGTTTTACAGCGCACTTAAAAACAACTAGTAAAACAATTAACTCACATTCCTAACAAGCTGCTTGATTTTCAGAGAGGCAATACACAGGACCACATAATAGGTACTGTAAAACTCGCAAATAACATGTTGATAGCAAACATTAGCATTCTCTACTGCTAATTTCAATACCAATGCTTCCTTAGCTTTCAAGTTTTCAACCTGCTTATTGATGGCCTCTTGAAAGTGGTCAATAAATTGCATGTAATTCTCATTGGGACCCTGATTAATAGTTGCAAATGATTTGGCTGTTTTGTAGGTTTCAGGCACCTCTCAGCTTGATATGCAAGGTCTGTTGACTGCCTCAGGATTTCAGAAACTTATCGTGCCTGTAGTTGTGGTATGTCCATTAGTGTCTCTTCTAGGAGTTGTGGGATACCTGCCCCTTTCAACGAATCGTTCTGTCCTAAATGATCTATAGCTGTTACATTGCATAGGTCTAATTTTGCTTGAGTCTTTCATGGTTCTTATCTGATCTCGGGGCAACTCGTACACAAACTTAACTTTTCAAGAAAAATGCTTCAAACCCTCATTCTCTTCTGAGTCATCAGATAACACGGACTTGAACAGTGCTGGAGAATCATTAGTAACAGGGGGGTTCGGAACAGTGCACATTCTCGGCAATACTTTGTAGCATCATAATTATTCCTATAACCTGAGTCCCCAAGCGCATCCCCTTTCCCGTCACAATCAGCATGACCGCATTGCTGACTGTTGGATTCACTCACTCATAGCTGATCTGATCTTTCACACAGTTCTTTTGCCCAGTTCATACCCGGCAACTCCTTCTGCTCTCTCGTAGGAGTTAGAGAGGTAGAAGGCGGTAAAGGCGGACACGAATCAGTAAAAGGACTGATATTACACATATTTACAACTTTAGCATTCTCATATTTCACCAGTTCTTTTGACAAATTGTCTGATTCCAGTCCTTTAGACTTCTTGATCTCTCTAGAGTCGGGTAATGGTATAGGAGTCCATCCACTCGGTAATTTTCCTCCCTGCGCCCCAGAATGCTGTATCATCAGGGGTGCCGACGGCACAACAGGGGATGGACTGGGGAGGGGGTCAAAAGACTCGATCCGGGTAAACTTTACGGTTATTTTTAGGTTTGCTATCAGGCTGCCCCCTTAAAGTCTTTTAAGGTGGAAATTATAAGCTGCCATGTAATCGCTAATGATTTAGTTTCTTTATCATCTCCATTGCTGACCTTATTCCGTAATTTCTTCCCTTTATCGTCCCAAAGTTAACGTTTAAAAGCCTTCTCGTTTTCTCCCGGGTAGCCGTTAATTCTACACCAAATTAATAGTCTACATGTTACATTTTTCCTATGTAAGTCCTCTCATAGAGAGAATATGCAGGAGGACTTAACTGCAGCTTGTGCTTCAGAGAACACGTTCTGTCCCATAACTTTACTCTTCCCTCCTCCTGTTCCCAGCCAATCAACTTTTCCCTTTGCTGCGTCGACGACTTTATTCCCGGGGCGTCCTTACGCCTCTGTCCGGTCTTCAGTCCAGCTGAAGCCGCTCCCGGCTGGGCCGCTCCAGGCTTTTCCCCGATTGTAGTGGTATGCCAGAGTATCACGTCGGGGTCACCATTTGTTGGAACGATAAAGGACTCAGCATTCTGATTCAATGTGAATCACGCAAAGCCATTTATTACAGAAACAAGCCTCCTTATATATGCAACTATATTCTAATCACGCGTCCACGCTCCAAGCATGGATTCGCTAAATTAGTATCATGGGCTGTCCATGCGCTGGAGTCTCGCTGATGATACGTCCGATGATGGGATCCCGCTGATTGAGGAACACCCCTCTTTCTCACAGCAGATTCTGTTCTCAGCTTCTCGAAGCAGCCTTGAGATTCCTTTGAGCCAGACTAATTCAGCAACAAATCTTTATCTATCAAAACCCCTCCACAGGGTTATGGCAGCTGTTATTGGAAAGATTCACTGTGGGACTGAGGGTACTTTATATAACTGGTCCAAGTTCTTTGGGATGTAAGACATTATTTGATCTCTTTTTCTTCTTACTGGTTTTGTTTGTTTGTTTTTTAAATTATAATCCAGTTACATTTTTCATAGGCTTGGTCTGTGCAGAAAACTAAAGATGGGTGATTCTCGTCTGTAAATATGTTCTCATTTGCAGTGCAAAATGTATGCCTCGTGTGTCTTTCCCGTGTTTTTCTCTGTGTTTTTCAAGCCAAATTATCAAACATTTTTCATATTGGAATTTTCATAGGTTAGTCTGTTTCTGTGAAGTTAATAAAGCAAATGTCTAGATTTAAAAAGAAAAAAAAAATAAATTTTCCACCACCTGGAAGTATCCTGAGAGAGAATTCAGTTCAGCCTGATCTGCATGCCTGTGACCGAGCTTTATTATGCCATATGGATGGAAATGAGCTGTCTATAATTCTCCTGCTCCCTCATTAATGTCCCAGATGGAACAAAGGGTCAAGTCCGTGCTTAAATTTCTTGATGAACTACAACACTAATGCATGGTAATTTTCGTGATGAGCAGTGTGAAAATTTTTGTTATATTGTCATGGGATACACACAAAAATTCTAAGACAGACCACATTACCCTAATTCAGAAATCCAGAATTAAACTGAGAGATACCTGTAGCTGGTTAACTGGCCTTTGAGGCTGGGACTTCATCTGCTCGTAACAACATTCCTCTATAGTTTATCAAAGTAGAAAAATGTTTTAGTTATCAAGGCACACTACTGAGTCTTAAAAGATCAAATTAACAGCTCCTCCCTGTTACAGAACCAACTTCCCCCAGTTTACTTTGGTAGAAGTTTGTTTTGGTTTGAATTCACACACAGATCTCTTTCTCTATTAACAGAAGGGCGAATAGCTAAGAAATTCAGACATGCATACTGTGAAAATGAAAAGCATTTTCTGTTCATATGGATGGAAAGTTTCTCATTATTCACTAAGTGGGCGTCACTTTAGACTGCTAGGGGTACCATCTTGTGTGGGAGCATTGACTTTGGGCAGGGAGTAATATGTGTCTTAGATTGCTGTAACTGCATGGATCAAGCTGTTATTTCAACTGGTGCAGCTTTACATGAAGAACAGCTCTTGGTTTTGAGATATTTGGCTGAACAGGATCATTTGGACTGCAAAAAATCCAATTCAGTATGAGACCTGGTCTTAAAAAGAGTAGTGCAGTATGATGGTTTGCAGTTCTATCCCAAGCTGGTATTAATTCTGTGTTGAGAAACACAGAAAGCGTTGGTCAGTCAGTTTTTAACTACACATTTATCACAGCCTCTGAACAGACACGTGTTCTCAAAGTGAAGCTTACCTAAAATATCTTGATTGAGATTGCCATAAATTGGGTCATCTTCTGTGTAGTAGCCATCATAGCTAGAAGGGCAACGGAAAAATACTTTTAATTCACAGAATATGCTTGATTTAGGACTTCACTATTAGACTTTAAACATCTTACACCCATGTGGCAGCAGCAAGCAGATTGTATGTGATCTGAAAAACAAGACCAAAAATATCGGGGGGGGGGAAACAAGTGCGGGGACACAGCACAGAAATGGCTATGTGCATGTTCTGAAGAGAGATTTGTTATCTAGCCAAGAATAGAACTCTTCTTTCCTGGAACTTACTTAAGTATAAAGCTAATCTCAAGAACACTAAGCTACCGTTTGATGTAGTTCTAGAGGTATTATTGATCACTGAAACGAACCCACCTCACGTCCTCTGAGCCTGCTTTGCAATACAAACTAAAGCACTAAATGGGTCTCTTGGGGCAATGTTCTTAAAAACAGAGACTTCCCAACTTCAGGTAAATTTGTAATTGAGGATTGGTTTGGGGAAACAGGTGAAGGCTTTTGTATTTTTGTTTCAAGGGCCTTTTATATTTTGGTTGACATGAGACCCTTTCCATCTCTGTTTTTTAACGTTTGGCCTATTTTTTTTTTACTATGGGATAAGAGAAACAGACTTGTAACAGATCATCAGGTATCCAGCAGCTGTATACAGACTCCATTTCATTGCTTTTGAACATCATGTATAAAATAAGGGTATGAAATGTAAATACATGTTTTTATATATTGTAACTTATTGTCTTCTAATATTTATTTTAAATTATTATAGACTTACTGAGTTTGAGTGATAGTAAATATTGTTTTATCTCTATATCTTGCACTTCAGTATACAAAATTCTCATATCAACATGCAATTATTTCATTTTTGATGAAATGACTGGAGTACATCACTTCCACATGATTTTTTAGTACATCACTTCCACATGATTTTTTTCCTGTTTTCTTCGGATTTTTCTTTTCCACAACCAGCGTGCTCTCTGGTGTTTCCAGGCGGGCTTCATGAGATAATGGATTTTTCCCTATGCTGTCCCTCCAAAGCCGTCTCTCATTATTTATTGCTTATTTCAACCTTTCCAGAAAGAAATATTTTATCAATCTTACCTTGGACTGTTGTCTTCATAGTCTTTATACTTTCTAGCTGGAAAATTTGTTAAAAAAAAAAGAAAGAGCATATGAAACATGCTATTTTTAGAACACTTCAGATAATTGTCCAACTGACATGCTTTTGATTTCACCGTAGACAGTAAAATGGAATGCTCTTGGCTCTGAGGACCTTCATTTGTCCCCCTGCTTTTCTCAAATACTTGTGACTAATACAAGAAATGTTGGTGTGCTACCCTGTCCTGTGGCTGCAAAGTCCACATTAGTTTACAAGTCCCCCAAAATGTATTGTAACACCTGTGATTAATTTCTTATTTCCTTCTCCTTCTGCTTCTACCTCATCTTTTTCTCTGCCTAGGGAGGTGCATCATGTGTTTATATTACAAGGCGAAGGGTTTGTTTACTTATTTTGCTAGTTCTGCTGCGTATATCTCAGAAAGAGTGACCACGCAGAAAAAGAAACTGAGGCAGAGAGGCATTGGCTCCAAAGGGATTTGTTGCTAGAGCTTGATTAATAACTCAGGAACGCTTGACTTTCTATCTTCTGCTCCAGAACTCCCGAATTTAGCACAGTAAGCTCCGATTACATGAGCAATGCAACTTCAGCCAACCTTACCAAAACCTTGCTCAGCATTAGTTTTGTAAATGACTGTGATTTTTCATCGTAGAAATCTCTGCCTAGCAGCACTAAAAGACAAACCAAAAAGGCACTCCCTCATCCCACAGCTCTCCAGCAGCTCTTTTAATATCCTGTCATATTCTAATTCTCTTGTACTTGGTGAGTTCAGTTCATAAGCATAGGCGTGTTTATGTAGGTTATGTACGTATGTGTGTTTAATGTGATTGAACCCGCTAGTGTTTGCCTGAGCACCCATGTGCATATAGCACAGGTGCAGTTTTCCCTGTGGAAACGCACTTTTTCTCTGAATGGGCGTGGTGAGGATGTGCAACTGAAATCTACAGAATTGCATGCATAAGAGAGGTTGCAATGGCATCATCAAATCTGTTGAAAGTCATAGTTAATTTTAACCGAAACAAGAGTATGACTGTAGTCACCCTCTAACGTGAATTAAACAAATCAGTTCCTTATTGTGAGTGACACATTGATTTAAGAGCTACATTAGCATCCCACGATGAAAAGCAATTTGGACTTTTTCAAAACAAACTAATTAAGCATAAAATGTGCATGAAATCTGAAATTCAAATAAGCATTCAGGAATTTTGGGAAGATAAAATTTTCTCAAATGTATTTTGTATCTGTGCAGCTACTTAAAATTCTTTTTAAACTAAAGTACGAATAATAACCAGTTACATGAAAAGTACACCTTAATAAAGGAAGTTACAGATGTTAAAAATGCACATTAAAAATACAAATTTAGCCAAAACTTAATTCCTCAACTTGTACGTGTTCTGTTGGTTTTTCTTCAGAGAATGGACTCCGGTAGCTGTGTTTGGCAGTGGACTGGGCAGCTAGCAACCATTGTATAATCATACCTGGCTCCCCTAAACATGTTTAAAAGTTGCATGCTCTCTACTAGAATCATTCTTGCCGAAAGATAATTAATCCATTTGTTGGCTTGAAATCTCCAAGCAGTGATGGCTTTCTCTGCAAACACTTTAACCCATCAAACTCCATTCCTTACAGAGACATTATGTACCTTGCTTCTTTTTCATATAGTGTGAAATGTTCAGTATCAACGAAACAACAAGAGCCAAACTCAGAAAGGCCAAAACTACCCAGACAGAAAAATGGCAGTCCATTTCTGCAACTGAGAGAAAATAATTCCATAGTTTGTGTTGTCAACAATTTTACTGTATTCTTTGTGGCGGGCTGATTTTTGCTTTCTGTAATTGAAGCTACTATTTTGTTGTTTACTCTGTGACAGCCATTGCTATACAAGCTAAATAATTAATATCAAAACCAGATGCTCAATAATAAGAGAGCAATGTCAATAAGCTGTTAACAGAACTACTATTTTGTAGAAATTCGGCCAAAGGTTGGACTATTGGTTTACCTGTAAGATGCAGTAAAAGTCAGAAATCGATAAAGAAAAAAGTCAATAGCTTTGAAATTATTTTTGTAATTGTCTTTAACTTATTATTTGCAGTAAATTTTGGGCTCAATTCTGGAGTTCATGAATGCAGTTTTGAAGATTAATTCAGTCAAAACAACTTCACTGGAAATGTCTCTGAATAATAGCTAAGACCATCAGGGTTTAAGAATCTCTGCAACATATTTCAAAGGTTGGTTATGTCTTTTCTTGCATTTCCTATTAAAACCACTTGTACTCATATCCTCGCTCTCCTTCCTGAGAAAGTAGATGTTGTAGTGGCAAAGGAGGAGAAGTGGCTGGGAATCAGTAAACTACTACAGAGAAAAACCTGAACAGCTCCTGAAGAATCACTTTGGAAAAGGTGTGTCAACTTAAACAAAGAAAGCCTCCTTTTGCACTGAGCTCACCTCTCCTTGGAGCCATGTTAGAAATACAGGAAGGAACTCCCCCTGCACCAAGTGAATTTTGCCATTTAATTAATTCTTCGATTAACCTAACTCATACAGATTTACCATCACAAACCATGCTGAAGAAAATAGCCTATTTGTGACAGTCTAGTGGCCAAAGTGATCGGCGTTGCCGCAAATGGCTTGTGAAAACCCTTCCTTTACAGAGGAAATGCTGAGCCAAATACATGAGTGAAAGGAGCTTGAAGCTAGATTTTTCACCTTCCCTAGAGGCATGTTTTATATTTTTCTAGATTCAGAGTGTTTGAAATAAAGCCTGGCCCCCAAAACTAAGGAATTCCACTAATATTGCATTAAAAGGTCTAGCTGGAACAGAGCAGTCAAGGGGAGAGACTAGATGGTACTCTCAGAATGAGATTAGAGCAGGTTCTTAACACATTTATTTGGTTTTGCTGTAGCTGGAATCCTTCAGGGGGCTGATGTTTTGTTTGGTCCATAAAGGAAAGCTGAGGTAAAAGAATACAGGAATACACGTTCCTGTGTTGCCAGCCACAGGTGGTGGAGGCAATGGATGTGCTCCTGCTGAGAAGACAGAGATTTTTTTCCCTGGTTGACTGGCTCCAGCTCATTTTGGGGACAGCCCCTTTACGGGCTTTGTTCCCTAAATATGCTGGGGTTGCAAAAGCTCTCTTAGTTTTGTTTTATTTCAAGCCAGAGATGTATTTATGATGTTGAAACAAGAGAAGATAATCCTTGGTAGAAAAAAATCACAAATCACATGGAATTCTATGATGCAGGTTTCCTTCATATCAGAACTCTCTTTTAAAAGGGACAAAACAGACATGTAACTTTCTGACAGGCTTGTAGCTGTTTTTATCTCATTGTACTTCCAGTGGCCATTTATCCTTCCTTTTATACTAAACAACCAATTTCCAGTCCTTTCTTTTCTCCTAGAGTTCTCCCAAAGGTGTTTGAGGGTTCTCCATCATAGCAATACTACTTTTCATGTTGAGAGGCACTTTTTTACAAGGTACAGACATTCTTGAGGAGGGATGACACCTCCATGAAGCAGCTACATATCATTCTGATTTTTCAGAGAAGGAGTTAAAAGAAAGGGACATCATACCTTGAGAAGATGTTGTCAGGCCACGTCAAGAACTGTCAGTGTTTGGAACCTGGTTAGTCTACAATTAGTCACTTGGCATTCGCATCCTATGCAACCTGTCCAAAACTACAAGAAGTCTGTGTCAAAGGCAAGAGCTTTAAAGTCTCAAGGTCGTGCCTAACTAATAAGAGTCATCCTTGTCCTCCTTCCTTCTTCTCTTACAAACTCTATTTATTTATTTATTTATTTATTTATTTTTTCAGGGAGCAAAACCAGTATTGTTGCATAAGAGAAGTGAAGCACGTGTAACTGAGACAGAAACTACAACCCTGTGATTCGTTTGAAAGAGAGTCAATACCTAAAATAAAGTTCTGATCTAAGTATGTACCTTTTTCTTGATCCTGAATGCTGTCATTTATTTTTCTGATTCAGGAATCCTTTTTTTTCCCTGGTGTTTCCAGGCAGAAGGAGAACTCTTAGTTTTAATTTTTTATTTTAATATTTTCAGCCCTTAATTGAAGTGCAGGAGGAAAACAAATTTTTGATGACAAGTATTATTTTTGTGTTTCCGATTCTGATTTAAAATGGAATTATTGTCTGGGAAAAAAGTAAAGGTTTGAAAAAAAAGTTGTTTCCCTTTTCAGTCTCAGGTTTAACATCTACAGTATTTGAGCAGTCCCACTTCTCTAGGATTTTAAAAATATTCTAGCAAAACAAAAGGCATGAAACTGGGTTTTCTAATACAACGTACCAATGTGTTAAACCTCACTATCTATAGTTCTTTCTTAAACATGATTTAGGAAATTGCATAGGTGTGGGGAGATTAAGAAAACAATATTTATATGTATTCCTAGCTGAACACAACTGAGTTTATTTTTAAATTTATTTTCCACAACTCTGACTTAAGCACCTGGTTGTATTTCAGGGGAATGTATACAAACATACCTGTGACTTCAGGTTGTTTTGGTTTTTGTCTTTGCCATAGGAGCTATTTGTTTGTCAGACAACACTAGTTGCATCTGAGAAACAACAGCAGTTTTCATTTACCCTATAAAACCATAGTAAAGGCATGATCAGAGACATACAGGTGCCACTCTGAGTTCTCTATGTTTTCCCAATGTCCGTTTCAAGTTAATCTTACTTTCCAAGGACAAAATACGCGAGATTTTGATTATATATCTTAGCTTTACAGATATACAACTCGCAGCTCTTTCCCACGTGTTCTTGTACTACCCTTACAGCTGTTGCCAGTTTGCTGTTTACATTTATAACTGAATACATTAAATATTTACTACTTTGGCAACAGCAGCAATAGAAGAAAAGCTGAATACCTGTGCGAAGAAAAAAAATCGCCTCCTCAGATAACTACACTGCTGTCCCTTTATGTATAATAGCAGATGCAACCCATGACAGTGAACTGTTTGTGCTGGTTGTTGCATACTTGAAGTGCATGTACACTAATGCACGCAGTATGGGCAACAAACAAGAGGAGCTGGAAGCCATCATGCAGCAGGAAAGCTATGACATAGTTGCCATCACAGAAACATGGTGGGATGACTCATATGACTGGAGTGCTGCTTTGTGTGGCTACAAGCTCTTTAGAAAAGATAGGCAGGGTAGGAGAGGTGGAGGGGTGGCTTTGTATGTTAGAGAGTCACTCGACTCTGTTAAACTTGAGGTCAGCAGTGACAAGGTTGAGTGCCTGTGGACCAGAATCAGAGGGAAGTAAAACAAGGCTGACATCCTCGTGGGTGTCTGTTATAGACCGCCCAACCAGGACGATGAAGGAGATGAATTATTCTACAAGCAGCTGGCAGATGTCTCAAAATCGACGGCCCTTGTTCTTGTGGGTGACTTTAACCTGCCGGATATCTGCTGGGAGCTCAATACTGCACAGAAGAGACAGTCTAGGAAGTTCCTAGAGTATATAGAGGACAATTTCCTTCATCAGCTGGTAAATGAGCCTACCAGGGGCAAGACCCTGCTAGACCTACTGTTTACAAACAGAGAAGGGCTGGTGGAAGATGTAGGGGTTGGAGGCCGCCTGGGGCATAGCGACCATGAAATAATAGAATTCTCAATACTCAGAGATGCAGGGAGAACCATTAACAAAACCTCTACGCTGGACTTCCGGAGGGCAGATTTTTGCCTATTCAGAAGTGTAGTTCAGAGCATACCCTGGGAAACAATGCTTAAAAACAAGGGGGCCCAGGAGGGTTGGACATGCTTCAAGCAGGAGGTTTTGAGTGCACAGGAACAGGCTATATCAGTGTGCCGAAAGGCTAGCCGGCGGGGAAGACAACCGGCTTGGCTGAACAGGGAGATTCTGAATGAAATCAGAAATAAGAAGAGACTTTACTGACTGTGGAAAGAAGGGCTGGCTACTTATGAAGAATTTATGGAAATAGCTAGATCATGCAGAAAAAAAAATCAGGGAAACAAAAGTGCAATTTGAAGTTAATTTGGCCAATTCTGTCAGGGATAATAAAAAGTCCTTCTTCAAATATGTTAATAACAAATGGAGGGGCAAGGAAAACCTCCATTCTCTGTTGGACTTTGAGGGAAATATAGTTAACGAAGATGAGGAGAAAGCTGAGGTACTTAATACCTACTTTGCCTCAGTTTTTACCAGTAAGACAGGTGGCCCTCAGGACAACTCATGTCTGGAGGTGGTTGACAGAGATAGGAAGCCAAATAGGCCCCTTGTATTCCAGGAGGAAATAGTTGGTGATTTACTGAGCCATCTGGATCCTCACAAGTCTACAGGACGAGATGGGATCCATCCTAGGGTGATGAGGGAGCTAGCAGAAGAACTTGCCAAGCCGCTCTCCATCATCTTCCAACAGTCCTGGCTCACTGGGGAGGTCCCATATGATTGGAAATTGGCCAATGTTACCCCAGTCCACAAAAAGGGCTGCAAAGCTGACCCTGGCAACTACAGGCCTGTCAGCCTGACCTCGGTGCCTGGCAGGGTTATGGAGCAGATCATCCTGAATGGAATCACACAGCACCTTCAGGATGGACAAGGGATCAGACCCAGCCAGCATGGGTTTAGGAGGGGCAGGTCCTGTCTGACCAACCTGATCTCCTTCTATGATCAGGTGACTCATCTGGTGGATGAGGGGAAAGCCGTGGATGTGGTCTATCTGGACTTCAGCAAGGCCTTTGACACTGTCTCCCATAATATACTCCTGCAAAAGCTGGTAGCCCATGGCTTGGACAAGTGTACACTACGCTGGGTTAAGAACTGGCTGGAAGGCCGGGCCCAGAGAGTGCTGGTGAATGGGGCTGCATCTAGCTGGCGGCCAGTCACTAATGGTGTTCCCCAGGGGTCAGTGTTGGGTCCAGTCCTGTTGAACATCTTTATTGACGATTTAGATGAGGGGATTGAGACCATCATCAGCAAATTTGCTGATGACACCAAGTTGGGAGGGAGTGTCGACCTGCTGGAAGGCAGGAGGGCTCTGCAGAGGGATCTGTATAGACTGGAAAAATGGGCTGATTCCAATGGGATGAAGTTCAATAAGGCCAAGTGCCGGGTGCTGCACTTTGGTCACAACAACCCCCTGCAGCGCTACAGGCTGGGCGCAGAGTGGCTGGAGAGCAGTCAGACAGAAAGGGACCTGGGGGTACTAATTGACAGGAAGCTCAACATGAGCCATCAGTGTGCCCAGGTGGCCAAGAAGTCCAACGGTATCTGTCAGGGATTGGCTCAAGGAGCATGGACATGAGTCCACCAAGCAACTGTACGAGCAGAGCCTATTTTAGTTGACATAAGTAGGCCTTAGTTAGCTTGTCTATTAGGCCGTGGGAAAGGGGGAACGGAAAAGTACTAACTAAGGCAGGGTCAGGATATCCTTGAAGAGATAAGAGTCAGAAGAATGCGGGATGCGCATAGCTAGTTAAACCCAAGTAGGTGGAGTAAGTAAATGTAACCTTTTAGTGCTTAGCCTATTAGATAGAGACAAGTATGCATAATTATGGTATTTGGTATAAATGCACGCTATCTCGGGCAATGAAGTTGAAGCATGCTTTATCACTCATATTGAGTTGGCTGCATTTCTTCCTCCGTCACATCAGGTCGCTACCTATGCGAGAACCCTTTTTCTAACAAATGGCGCCCGAACAGGGACCTGAGTGACGGACAGGAGCAGGGGCGCCGGGAGCAGCGACCGGCGGGCAAGAGCGACCGAACACTGTGCTGCTGTGTGTTGTCTCCGACGCCTGAACCGATTGAAGTTCGCCATTGCTGGGCTACAGGCTGAGGGCTGCAAGGGTAAAATAAAAACTAGGGACAGTACAAGCAAGGACAGATAACAGGTAACGCGCGATCGCTAAAGGAACAAGGTGTAGTAATAGGTCATAATGAATAACGGAGGCATGGATTTAGAAGTAGCCCAAGATTTATTACAGTGCTTTTTAGAAAAGCGGGGGGTTGATCATAGTTGCATTAAACAGCTAGCTGGTCTAGTAGCAACGGGGAAAACTAAGGGGTGTTTTCAGGATCCTGATTTGTTGTTTGATGAAGGAGAGTGGAGGAAACTGGGAGACGTGTTGTGGGATATGGTTATAGATGATGATAAATCAGCGAAGAACCTCAAAAGACTATTCACTTGGTGCAGAGGCAATGGGTATCCTGCTGACCTGTCAGGAGTTTTTCAAATAGAGACTTGGAAAAAGATGGGAACTGTGTTGTGGAAGGCAATTAGTCACTGTGAAAAATATATTCTCGGCCTTGTAACCATCTGGAAACTGATAAATGCTACAGTGAAGCAATTAAAACCTGAAAAGACTGTTACGAGCATTAGTGACTCAAAACTTGAACTTTGGGACAGTATAGAGCAGAAATTATGGGATAAAGTCAGCAATGGAGATACAGAAGCTAAATCATTAGTAACTACATGGAAGCTTGAACGGTCTGCTGCTGCCAGAATTTTTGCAGCGTTGCAGCCTGATAAGTATCCTGAAAGTTGCTGTGAAGTTCACCCTGTTTGTGTCTGCGATACCCTCCCTATTCCATCCCCTGCTGTGCTTTCGGCACCCCCGATAGTTCAGCAGTCCGGGGCAGGGGGAGGAACAATGCCGAACGGGTAGCCTCCTGTACCATCATCTAACCCTGGTGAGAACAGCAAGTCCAGAGGATTGGTGTCAGACAACTTACTCAAAGAACCTGTGAAAGCTGAGAATGCTAAAGTCGTAAACAAGTGTACTATCAGTCCTTTTACCAATTTTACCAATCTGCTTTTCCTGCATTTTAACCCCCTAACTTCCACGAGAGAACAGAAGAAGTCACTGAAAATAGAACTGGACAACAGAACTGTGTGACAGATTAGATCAGCTAACAGCAAGTGAATCTGACAGTCGGCAATGTGGTCACAATAATCGTGACGGGAAAGGGGGTGCTCCTGGGGACTCAGGGTATAAAACTTAGAAGTTAAGGAAGCACTGGTGTTGAAATTAGCAGTAGAGAATGCTAATTTGCTATCAACATGTTATTTGCGAGTTTTACAGTGGATATTATGTGCTGCTGTTTATTGCCTCTCTGAAAGTCAAGCAGCTTGTCAGGAATGTGAGTTAATTGTTTCACTGGTTGTTGTTAGAATTGTTTCTTTGTGGTATAAGTACACCGTAAAACTTTCTCTCCACTTTTCCCACTCACGCTGCAAGCAGCCCTGTGCTTTTCCATGGGGTCAGAAATTACTGTTTTCAGTCGTGTTCATAAAAAATCAGTATTGGGAGGTGTTTCAAAACATAGGGAAGCACTTGGAAATATGAGGAAAGTAGATCTTGTAAAATATTGTAATTAATGGTGGCTGCTGTATAAGTTAAATGATTGGGAAAAGTGTCCGGGGAATAGAATCTTGAAGTACAACACCTTATTGAAATTAATGTTGTTTTTAGGGTGAGAAGAGTAAGACAAAATAAATCCCTACAAGAGATCATTAAATCATTTCAGACAGCTGAGAGAGAGTTAACTGATAACACGCAGGTCACAGTAAACTTGCTGAAGTCTGCACAATGTTTTCCTTATTAGCCTGTTTTCTTTGTGGGTATCTGTTTAAGCATGTTGCAATTTTGGTAGGTTTTTGTTATATGGTACAGTAAGTTCACAGACTGTTAAATCATGAGAATCAGTTGACTCAAAAGGTGTGTTTTGTGATAATACAAAAGATCATGAGTAATTTAGTTCCTTACTTATATTTTTTTTTTTTTTTTTTTTTCTAGCGTACTAGGTTTATTCCAATATCCAGACTTGCGCAACTCTGTGACAGGCTGTCTCTCATCTCAGTGCACTAAATTTGGCCTTTTTGTATGCACATCAAGTGAAGAATCCTGGTTTTAGAATAACAGTTGTAGCACACCAGATGAGACACTATAAAAAAAAAAAAAAAATTAAAAGGCCTTGCCCAGTCCAGCTTGCTGCGGGGGGGGGGCGGATGCCAAATGGGCCTCCAGCGCGCACTGACCCATTTTGTCAGGGAGACCCAGAGGTACCTCCACCTGGCTGAACAGTAAGCGGTTCAAAGGTGCAATGCAAAAAATTGAGATATTGTCTTAAATTGGTGTAAGTGTGATCCATCTGCTTATTTGAACTTGGTATATGGTTTTCGTATCTGAGCTCAGTATTTTCGTTTGCATATTCATATTTGGTACCAAAAGAATCTTGTTTGGGGAGATAATTACAAAATGGGAACCGGTTCCACTGCTAAAATTCCACCTTGCTCCCCCTTAGGATGCATCCTTACACATTAAAGTAATCGCTTATATTGTCAGAAAAGCATTTAAATTGTTAAAATACTATGATAGATGTGAACTTGGGGTATTGTATGAAGTTATGAAGTTGTATTTAAAGGTTGCTGGAATGTGAACTGATTTGGATCTAGGAAAATAGAATAATGGATTTATGTTTATTATACTGGTTTATATTGTTTTTTGACATCTCTAAATTGTAAAAGGTAAATGGAGCTAAGGAATACAACTATTTTTGAGCTACTTGAAATTGCATATAAAGTGTAGTTGGAATGAAATGGGAAAACAAAAGAGCAAAATATCCCGGGCCTGTGTGCAGCTCATTGTAACTGAGAAGTTTCCCAGAGCCTCCTACTTCGTACCAGCCAGTATGCCAGCTGCGTGACCTTGGTTATATCTACACTGCACAGAAAGAAAAAACAACTGGAAAAACCTGGCTGCCCACTTTTAAAGCAGTGAAAGGGGGGTTCTCTCTCCCCACCACTGCAGCGATGTAACACTGAATGGAGCAGTCCAAGGGTGAAGTTTAGAGGCATCCTGAGCAGACCCGTAGTTCTAATGAAACTGGACAATTAAACCAAAAATTTGTTGATAGACTTATCCTGTGGTAAATAGTTGTAAGAGACTTCTTAGTAAATTCACCATGCTAGTTTTTGAGGACATGGGAGACAACAAAAGAAAGGCCGTTTTTTGAGACAAACGGAATGCCAAATTTGGAACAAAGTTTTAATACATGAATTCTTGTATTTGCCCAAAAGTCCTATACTTCTCTTGGGTCAGGATTTGTTAAGTAAATTGTAAGCTCAAATAACGTTTTCTGAGAATTCTGTTTAGTTGCATGTCCTACAAGAAGCTGCTTGGATGGTGCAAATCTGCTTGTGCAAGTGAGAAATCTTCAAGGAACTTTTGAATGCTGTATTTCCACTAGTATTAACAGCCAATGTTTTTGATAAAGCAAATACTACACTGAGAAATCTGAAACAGGACTTGGATCCGGTAAGGTAAAACAATATCCAATAAATATGACAGCCAAAATGGAGTTAGAAGCTTTGAGGGATGAATTTATAACAACTTTACAGGCTGACTGCATTCGATTGGACTTGTAGATTTGTCTATGAAACAACCTGTGGCTATTGTGGGACAGTATGATGAGAATGCTAACAGACTAATATACCAATTGTCACTCTGATCAAGAAAATGCAGGGAATGAATTTAAGTCTTAATAGGCCATGATCCTTTTGTCATATATGTACCATTTGTGAAATTTAATTCTGATTTTTTGTAATTTTTTATTTTATTTGTAATCTATGTCTTTGTAAATTGCACTAGCTGGTTTTCTTAACAGCACAGCTTTTGGTATGCATAAATGTAAAATGTAAATTGCTGCAGAACCTGCAAGTCTTTAACATCAGGCCATAGGCCATACTTGTATTTGGTCTGATCCTACATACTTGCACAGTTTTTGTTGATGGTTTTGGGAAGTCTCATAAAGCTGTAGTGGTTTAGCGTGAAGATAGTGATTAGCATCATTCTGTGAAAATTATTGAAAGTTCAACCCAATTAGCAGAACTTGGCACAGCTTTAAATTATTTAGAGATTTTTAAGGAGGAACCTCTAAATTTGATTTGCGATTTTGAGTACATAGTCAAGATCCAACGCACGTATCTGATTCTGAACTGTGTTTTTGTTTTGTTTTGTTTTGTTTGGTTTGGTTTTTTTTTAAACAAAAAGGGGGGAGAAGTAGGGAAAACATCACAAAAACAATTGTCAAAAGGATTGTATGTGATGAATCACTTGTATCTAAGTGGTGCAGCCTAAATTTGCCCTGTGATGAAACACTTTGCAAGTATGACCCAAAACCATGCTAAATCAGAAAGAACCTGCATTAGTTATGGTCAAATCACTAGTTAACGTTCAATGGAAAAGGCCGCACCAATTGATAACCTGGGGGAGAGGTTATGCTTGTGTTTTTACAGATCAAGGGCCGCAATGGTTGCCAGCACGAAACGTGAAACCTGTGTTATCTTCCTGACAATGATTATTGCAGCTGCTGTGTTTTGGATGCCTGCACAGACAAAGACTAACATGTGGAGTACTTTAGCCAACATGACTGACCATCTATATGCCTAACTACGATGTCTCTGGAAAAAACGTTCCACACATGCTTGGTTGGTGTCTTCCTTGATAACTACAGCAGCATCACACAACTGTTTCAAATAGTGGTCGATGCAGAGGCATTGCAACGAACTGTAATAATACTAACATGGCGCTTTGGATTAATTGCCTCCTGGAAGCAGACATCGAACCACAGGAACTGGAATTGCTGGCATCTATGCCCATGGATGCTTGTATCCAGCCGATTTGTGAAAAGTGTCAGAACAGTATACAAGAACATGAATGGATAAAACTACAAAATGTTAATGCTACCCTTGGTGACTACAGAAATGAAACTCGACGGTGTAATGCTTCACAGAAGAATGCAAGGGATGTCATTGATAATGTGGGACAGCGACCCTAAAACCTCCTGTATGGTGTATTCTTGATCTGTGAAGATAGAGTCTGACCAGGAATTCCTTCTAATGCTGTTGGAGGACTGTGTATTTTGGGACTATTAACTCTCTTAACGCCCAATGTATCTATGATAATAGATCACGGAAGAGCAAGACGAGAAAAACACTTTTTGCGTGTATATGAGTCAAAATGTGATGATAATGTAGATTTTTGAGGATCAGGGTTAAGGGTTTTAGGATCTCTTGTATCTAGTGTTGGCACAACTAAAGCTTTAAATACTTTAGAAAAATTAGGATGCTGGCTAGTTAAGCAAACAAACAGAACTTCTAAGGCTTTAAGTGGACTTTTGTTAGATGTAAATTCTGTAAGACATGCTACACTGCAGAATACAGTCACAGGAGACTTTTGTTATTAGCCCGTGGCCATGGATGTGAGGAATTTGACAGAATGTGCTGTATGGATTTACAGGATAAGTCGAGATCCATCCACAAGGAGATTAAACAACTTACGGACCATTCACAGAAGATCAGAGAGGATGTGGGCCTCTTTGGCTTAGAGGGCCTCATGAACTGGTTTGGACAAGAGGATGGGTAAAAGGGCTTTTGCAGAGTGCTCTGGCTCTCTTAATCATAGTAGTAGTTGCATTAATATGCTTGAGTTGTGCTATATCATGTATTAAGAAGATTTTAGAGCAGACACTTGGGCAGGCTCTGCTCGTAAAAAAAAGAAAAGGGGGGAGATGTCAGGGACTGGCTCAAGGAGCATGGACATGAGTCCACCAAGCAACTGTACGAGCAGAGCCTATTTTAGTTGATATAAGTAGGCCTTAGTTAGCTTGTCTATTAGGCTGTGGGAAAGGGGGAACGGAAAAGTACTAACTAAGGCAGGGTCAGGATATCCTTGAAGAGATAAGAGTCAGAAGAATGCGGGATGCGCATAGCTAGTTAAACCCAAGTAGGTGGAGTAAGTAAATGTAACCTTTTAGTGCTTAGCCTATTAGATAGAGACAAGTATGCATAATTATGGTATTTGGTATAAATGCACGCTATCTCGGGCAATAAATTTGAAGCATGCTTTATCACTAATATTGAGTTGGCTGCATTTCTTCCTCCGTCACATCAGGTCACTACCTATGCAAGAACCCTTTTTCCAACAGGTATCCTGTCCTGTATCAAAAATAGCGTGGTCAGCGGGACAAGGGAAGTGATCCTTCCCCTGTACTCTGCATTGGTGAGGCCACACCTGGAGTATTGTGTTCAGTTCTGGGACCCTCAGTTCAGGAAAGACATTGAAGTGCTGGAGCGGGTCCAGAGAAGAGCAACACGACTGGTGAAGGGACTTGAACATAAGACCTATGGGGAGAGGCCGAGGGAGCTGGGGTTGTTTAGTCTAGAGAAGAGGAGGCTTAGAGGTGACCTCATCACTCTCTATAACTACCTGAAGGGAAGTTATAGCCAGGTGGGGATTGGTCTCTTCTCCCAGGCAGTTAGCAATAGGACAAGGGGGCATGGGCTTAAACTCTGCCAGGGGAAATTTAGGCTGGATATTAGAAAGAAATTCTTTACAGAGAGAGTGGTCAGGCACTGGAATGGGCTGCCCAGGGAGGTGGTGGACTCGCCATCCCTGGAGGTTTTTAAACTGAGATTGGACATGGCACTTAGTGCCATGATCTAGTAAACGGACTAGAGTTGAAACAAGGGTTGGACTCGATGATCTCTGGGGACTTTTCCAACCCAGTCGATTCTGTGATTCTGTGATTCTATGATGGAGAGTGAGAAATAAACACAAAGAGAAGTCTATTAGACTAATTATAGTCTGTTCTGAAATAGTCTCTTGTATTCTATACTCTAATTTTAATTATCATTCAAGTAATTTACTGTCAAATGTAGCAAAAGCAGATTATTATTTTTTACGTATTACATATTTCTTCCAAAGAACCTGTAGCACTGTGTTCAGGGGCATTCTCACTCTACTGTAATCAAATTTCATTTTTTAAAAAAATTTGTTATCTCTTTGAAAAAACAGTCCTAAGCAAAAATTAGGCTCCTGAAAATAGTACATTATGATTCTAATGGGATAAGCTCAAATTTCATCAGGGTTTTCTGTCATAGTCTATCTCCGATGGGGAAAAGCAAGAGCCATGGTAGTTTGTTCATAAGAAACTATATTGAAGCTATTCTTAGACTAATGCGCTCCTCTGTGAAAGAGTTCATCATATAGCCAAAGGTTTCATGAGAAGGACGATTCTCGCTTTATTGTTACAAGCTGGGAAGTGTAAGTGGCAGAAATACTATATTTAATCATTATAAAGGTGGGAGTGTTTTGACTATCTAACACCTGAATCTCTCTAGTATTAATTATATATTCCTGTTCTACTGTTCTTTCACTTCTATTTGGAAACATGGTCAAACTTGGAGTTGCACCCAAGTAAACACCTACCTTAGGTAATTAGCTCCATCTGGATGATGTTTTTACTTTTCTGAGTTTAGGGATGGAGTTACTCGTCTCCTCTTAGTATATTTTACAGTGCTGTAAACTATATTCAACAACAAAATACAGGCAAGTAAAAGACTTTCTAAAGACATAGTTATGTGTGCCTTTTCTCCTTTTTAAATCTATTATTGACGACTTTCTCTACCAACAGAGAAAAAACACGGGAACAAATAAACTTTTGGTCACTTGTCAGGTTTGCTCTTTGCAGGGCTTGTTATACTGTAATTGGAGGGGGGTGGAGAGGAGGAAGCAAACCAAAAACAATAACCAAACAAACAGAAGCCCCCCAGACATTCTAAACTTTACTGGATTAATTTCTGCAATTCAATACTACTGCAACTCAAAGGAGAAGGTATAATCTTGTACATACCTTTGGGGGCAGGGGACAGATTTAACAATTTGGGGCTAGAAATAGGTGTTTGTCCTCCTAACAGCATAAGAATAGGTAGCAGAAGTACTATGTTTGGTTCCTTCTTGTTCTAATGTATTTTGTTTAGAGAATCTCTCACAAAGGCTAACAGGAAGATACCATACTTCGACCAGTTTCTCCTACTGAAAAGGAACGTGAGGTGCGCAATATAGATACATGTCTAGCTGGACATGCCATCTATGGTATCGACTCATCATTCATACAAGCAGATTAATTACTTTGGTCGCTACCGGATTTAAAATGATCATCTGGAGCACAAAATTATTTGCTTCCTGTTCTTTCTGCAAATTTGTCAAGATGAGATAAAATTAGTGTTTTCCCCCCTCTCCAACTGAATGGTGAGATAAATAATATTACATACTAATGACCCTTAGATAAAGAAACCCATTAAAAGACTGATGAATGTTAAATTAGCATTAAACATGCTTCCACCTGTGTGAGTTTTTAAGGCAAGATTAATTCTCCGGAAAGGATTCCTTAAACTGTAATTAATTAGTGCACAACTAATTGCTTTGTAAGTTATCAGCTTCATACTTCAGAAGGGAAGCGGCCCATTGTAAAATAAGCCTTCAGCACAGTAAATATATTAAGCACAAAACTAACACCAATCCTTAGTCTTCATTAATAAACCTTAATTAAGCAAGGTTTAAGCTGTTGATGATGACTCATCATCATCATGATTATTATTAATAATTTGAATTCAGAACCCTGACCAACTTTCTTGGAATGCTAGTGCTCTACCAGTGTGTTTTTACTGCTGATTTGTTTACAAGTTTATAATACTGAAAAGATAACACTTGCCGGTTTTTGTTGTTTCTAGGAATACTCCCCACCCTTTATCCAACAGACAATCAAGTTATGTTGGCAAACCTTGGATGCTCTTTTGTGTTGGACCTGGCAGCATGAATCTATCTCTACAGCTGCCACCAGTCTTTAAGGTCTCCAGCCTTTTTTTTTCCACCAGCTTTCTTAAAAACAGGAAGTGTGGTTCAGGCTTATGCAACCTCACTAGCAAACTGACAGTCTCCTTCAGTGTTTGCCTCATTCAAATGTGTAATTTCCTTCAAAGGAATTTGAAATTCATTTGCATATGTAATTATGTATGTCTTTATTAGTGTATTTATTATCCACCTGTCTTGCCACAGAAGAGCATGTACAGGAATATTAGTTCCATTTTATGTGATACAAACCTACTTTTGTGATATTCACATGAGACCCACGCTCTAAGTCTTCCTGTTTGTGATGTTGTGTTGAATTCAACAAAAGTATTTAGATACCTCTTTGATGACTCCTTATCTCTTGAGATTTCTAAACCAAGTCTGAAAGTTCATCTCCGAGAGAGACTATGGTTTAGCTGAAATAGGATTCAGAGGCACGATGCAAAAATGATACCATTGCCAGCTCTGGAAGGTCAGGTTAGGATATCATGATATGTTTCCTCTGTTCTTTAAAGTCTATAAATCTGGACCCACAATCCAGAACATTTGTGGAAAGACAGGGTACATCAGCATGTGGCTTACGATGTGTATTTATCTTTAAAATTTAATTAAACATGCCCGTGTTTGGGTAGAGAAGCCATTGGAGTAGCATCTTCCAGAGGAAGATTGCACTCTGAGCACCGTCAAAGACGTTTTCTGTTAACTTCTGAGGGCTTGGTTTTTTTATGTTTTTTCTTTATTTGTTTGTTTTTGCAGAGCAGACGATTTTATTTCCAATCATGCATAATGTAGAAGGCGGAACGGTTTCTTAACAGAAAAAGTGAATCACATGACTACATTTATCTTTTTTGAATACGTACATTGAAATAGCCCTCAGTGTAGTCTAAGGAGCAATGTAAAACATTGTTCTTCAAGAAAAGTTCTTATGTGAGAATATAACCTGTGCAGTATATGCTTATTTGAGATGTTATTACTTTGGAAAATTATTTTTACATTAACTGCCTTAGATCAATGCTTAAGAAATAATTTACTGGATTAGCATCCTATTTGAACATGAAGGAGCAGGTTAGTCTTGATTAATATAATATAACCTTCCATCTGAGTCCAAAGGTGATATAGACTCTTAACTATTTCGAGTTTTATCATAATGAAGAGAGTTGATGAGGAGAAATTAATAGAAAAACACTGAAAATTGTGGGAATTCTTCCACTTTAGACCGTTCTTGAGGTTGTAATTAACATGATGAAAAATCGCATGAAAATGACACTATTTTAAAGTGGACATAGCTTTGGCATCTGCCATGAACTGAATTTAGAGACCACACTCATCAATACGAGTAGAATCAAAATTTCTCATCGATAAACCAAAAGGCATGGGTCCATCACATTTCACTGAAAAACAGGATATATAATAGAACTAGAACTCCTTTTGGTAAGTGATGCATTCTATGATCTGTAGTCTGAACTGTGGCTTAAAGCAGGGAAGACATAGAGTTTTATGAAGTGGAGACTGCAATTCATGTGTTTGAAAGTAAAGGTTTTGTCACAAGCCCAGGGAAGGAGAAGGACTCAAGCAGTTATAAGGACTGGATTGAGTCATTCCATTTGTACGATCAAGTGAACAGAAGAGTCCCAGGGCCATCTGATAGGAGTCTGCACCTCAAGAGGAGGCCTCTTGTTCAGCAAAGAAGGATCTTGTACTAAAAGAGAAGCTGGGGAGAGTGGGAGATACGCATTGTAATACTGGAGACAGTTGCTTAGTTTCTCAGCTAAGAGCATGAGGAGTAAATCCGAGATCTGCAGAGGATTCAGAATGAAATGCTTATCCGCCTGAACAAGAAGCTTACAAGGAATAAGCTCCTTTGGAGATAATTAGGGGCATAATGGAAAGGTGAACACTGAGAATGCAGCAAAGGATCTCTGGGTTTGTGGTCCTGGTGGAGTGTTAATAAATCTGCTCTCCAAGGGCAAATCTCTGTTGTACAGTGTCAGCTTTGACTGGCTACAGAAGGAAAGTCTATTCGATTGGACACGAGCTTGGTATGCTATTTTGAGCAGCCTGCAACAGAATGGAAGCTCTCTTCAATAGCAAGAAATTATTTGCTGCAGGCTGTAAAATCCATTATGAATATAAAGGGCTTCTAACTTCTCATTCTTGTCCTTTATATCAGTGTTACATTAAAAAACTTAGTGAGACAGTAGCGTGCTTAAAGTGCTGTTATTTGGGATGATAAAGACAAGGACAAATCAAGTCCAATTTTAGAAAGATGGGACATAAGGTAATATTATTCCATCCACATCTATTGTGCACAAAGACATTTCCTCTTCTTTTCAAAGTCCCCAAGCTATAAACTGCTGGGTGCATATTCTGGGAAAGTATCTCTGACTGCTTGGCTACTTATGTGATCTTTGGTAAACATATGCTGCTGATGTCTCCAAGGTAAGAACCTATGTCAAGTGGACATGTGACTTGGCTGGGAATAGCTGTTGGTATTTAAGTGCTTGGAGAAGGTAAATGGAGTATTATTAAATATTGATGTGCACAGCTGTATATGAAGGAGTAAGTCTGCTCAAATGGAGTCAAGCAAACAGTAATGTTTGGCTAAAGGCTTACATGATTGAGTAAAGCTTATGAGGTAGCATTTTGTTTGATTTTGTTTGTTGTTTTAGAGAACAACAAAGAGAAGCATCCTAAAGTAGGCATGAAAGACAACTCTACCTTACGGAGGAAAGACATACTTAGAAAGAAGAGGGTAGGTCTCGAATTTCTTTCTTTGAGCTTAGCTAAGTCTTCCTAAGCTTGATATTAGTGTACAGAAATGGGGGCAGGGGAGAAGTATGTTATGGATGTAGGGGGCTGTTGTTGCTTTTTTATTTGTATGTTTTTGTCTTGAATATACATTGTGCCATCTACAGAGTGGAATAGTTAGAAAACCTGGAAGTGCCTGTGTTCAGTACTCATGTTCTAGTAGATGGTAACTCACACTTACTATGAAGTTCCTTCTACATGTGTGTTTATCCATCAGTGGTATATATGAAATTGGAAGGCTTACAGTAAATTTTTGAGGAAGGAGATATGTGGCAGCAGCCAAACATGTTAGATATCTGTATCTAACTTTTGTGATGAGATAGCAGAATGTTGCCATGGAGCATGGAGCTAAGGCAGTGGCTGACCAAGGAAAGATTATAATAGTGCTGAGATCCCAAGAGAGGAAGTGAGACAGTTTCCAGAAGCAATACAGTTATCAGAATTTTTATATTTAAAGGGCTTTTCTGGTTGTGGATGAAGCATGGAAGGATGGAATGTTTTACTGTTGGTGTCTTAAAAAGGTAACAACACCCTTAGCAGTTGCCAGCAGGCTCTTCCAAGCCTGGAATTTGTTCTACATGGCCAGAAACCTCAAGGGAAAAGAATTTTCAGCCTTATTGACCTGAAAGCAGTTTCAGAGTTTTTTCCTTTCCTTTCCTCTACCCTAAGAAATCAAAAAGCTGTCTTTAATCCTTCCTCTCTGTTTTCAAAGAAGAAAGTGTTTTCTATGCCACTGAAAGAAGACTTCTGGGGACTAGCTTAACTCTTTCTTGGAAAATGAGCGTTAAAACTAAATACTACATTTTTCAAGTGTAATTAAAGAAAATGCAAATTTAACAGGCAGCTGGCACAAGGCTTCAATGCATTGGACTTGATAAATCTGCACCTCTTATTTACTTAGCAAGTAAATCTTGGGAGTTTTGCACAGGTCCATGTGGCGGGTTCGATAATCAATGTCTAGGATATCTGCAGACCGGTCCCTGTTTGTGTGGAGACAGTGTGCCTGAAAGTCTGTGTTGGTTAGCGCCTCCTGTATCTATCCGTCTCTCCACAAGCATGTGACATGTCTTTCCCTCCACAAGCATGTGGGTTGATTTTGTTGCACATGTGCATCTGCGCTAGTGTTGAGCTCAGCGAAGTGTGTCTGTTGATACTTGGTGTGCGTTGGCTGTGCCTGTGTGTAACACAGCACAGCCATGACTGCTCAAGTGAACAGAGAAAAGGGAAATCATCTAGGTAGAGGCAATAAAGCAAAACCGAGGAAGGATTGACGTGTGTGGGGGGGACTATGGTGGGTCCGTGGATTCCCTGACGGAGGGTATGGGAACAGAAATTAGCCTTGAAGATATGAAGGCCTACCCGTGAAAAAGAATGGAGTAAAAGAGGATCCGGAGATGTTAAGGATGTACCCGTGAGAGAGAAGGGAGTAGAAGAGTAACATTGATAATAGCAAAACTAGCCAATGAGATGTTACTGCTGTAACTTGTAATCAATAATGAAGAGATACATTAATTGGTAAAACTGTATAAAAATGCACTTGTGGCAATAAATGGCATCTACTACTTTCAAAACAACCACCTACCAACCAAACACCTAAATGCTATGTTGGATGTGAACTTGGTATTGTATGAGGTTGTATTTAAAAGCTGCTAGAATATGAACTGATTTGGGTTTAGGAAAATGGATTGATGCTTAATACACTGTTTTTTGACATCTGTGAATTGTAAAAGGTAAATGGGGCTGAGGAGTGTGGCATCTCTTGAGCTGGTTGGAATTATGTATGAAGTGTGTTATGGTTGGAGTGAAATGGGAGAACAAAAAAGCAACATATCCCAGGCCTGTGCCTGAACATGGATTTCGGGCCTGTGTGAAGCTGCAAGATAAACTCAGCTCATTGCAATCGAGGAGTTTGCCAGAGCCTCCCACTTCATACCAGTGATTACGCCAGCTGCGTGGCCTTGGCTACATCCGAACTGCAGCAAGAAGAGAAAGAAGAAAAAAAAAATGGAAAAACCTGTTTGCCCGCTGCTAAGTGGAGAAAGGGGGGCTTTACTCCCCCCGCTCTGTCTCTTTTCTTTTTTTTTTTTCCTGGAGTATTGTCATCCATCCTTGTTGTGGCACCGTGTTGCTTCTTGTCTTTGAATCAGGGGTTGTTGGTGTTGTTTCTTTTTGCTTCTGTCTTTTTTCCTAGGTTTTGACACATCTGGGGAGAGAGCTCATTATTTTACCTCCTTGCTGAGGTCGGTCTTTTCACACTGGTCAGCTTTTGGGGGTCAGAGTGCTCAGTGCTTCTCTGGGTCAGACTGGTACTGATTTGGGTGTGGAGTGGAGCCAGGTTGGTTTGATGTGGAGTTCGAACTGATCCGTTTTCCTGCTGGGCTGGAGATCCTGCCATCTCAGATGGGGGCAAAAGGGAGGTTTTATTCCCCCCTCCCCAGCGATGTTACTGCTAGGCAACTGTCATACTGCATGAAGGAGTCTGAGGGTTGAATTTTAAAGGCATTGCCAGTGGATCCATAGTTCTAATGAAGCTGGGAAATTAAACCAAAATATTTTTTTTTAATAGGCTTATTCTGTGGTAACTAGTTGTAAGAGACTTCTCAGTAAATTCACCGTACTAGTTTTTGAGGCCATGGGACAGAATGAAAAAAAGGCCGTTTTTTGAGACCAATAGAATGCCAAATTTGGAACAAAGTTTTGATACATGAATTCTTGTAGTTGCCAGAAAGTCCTATACCTCTCTTGGGTCAAGGTTTGTTAAGTAAATTGTAAGCTCAAATAATGCTTTCTGAGAATTCTGTTTAGTTGCATGGCCTACCATAAGCTGCTTGGATGGTGCAGAACTGCTTGCTGCAAGTGAGAAATCTCCAAGGAAATTTCAAATGCTGCATTTCCACTAGTATTAACAGCCAATGTTTCGATAAAGCAAATACTACACTGATAGAACTGAAACGGAACTTCGATCCGGTAAGGGAAAACAATATTCAATAAATATGACAGCCAAAAGGGAGTTAGAAACTTTGAGGAAGAAATTTATGACCACCTTCAAAGCTAACTGTATTCGATTGGACTTGCAGATTTGTCTGTTTATAGCTACAACATAGAAACAAGCTGTGGCTATTGTGGGACGGTATGATGAGATTGCTAACAGACTGATATAACGATTGTTACTCTGATCAAGAAATGCAGGAAATTAATTTAAGTCTTAATAGGCTATGATCCTTTTGTCATACATTTACCATTTGTGAAATTTAATTTTGATTTTTTATTTGCAATCTACATCCTTGTAAATTACACTAGCTGATTTTTTTAACAGTACAGCTTTTGGCATGCCTAAATGTAAATTGCTGCAGAACCGGCAAGTCTTTAATATCAGGTCACAGACCATACTTGTAGTGGGTCTGATCCTACATACTTGCACAGTTTTTGTTGATGGTTCTGGGAAGTCTCATAAAGCTGTAGTGGTCTGGCATGAAGATAACAATTGGCATCATTCTGTAGAAATTATTGAAGGTTCAACCCAATTAGCAGAACTTGGCGCAGCTTTACATTACTTAGAGCTTTTTAAGGAGGAACCTCTAAATTTGATTTCTGATTCTGAGTATGTGGTTAAGGTCCAACACACACATCTGATTCTGAACTGTTTTGGTTTTTTTTAAACAAAAAGGGGGGAGAAGTAGGGAAAACACCACAAACCCAATTGTCAAAAGCATTGTATGTGATGAATCACTTATATCTAAGTGGTGCAGCCCAAATTTGCCCTGTGATGAAACACTTTGCAAGTATGACCCAAAACCATGCTAAATCAGAAAGAACCTACATTAGTTATGGTCAAATCACTAGTTAATGGTAAATGGAAAAGGCCACATCAATTGATAACCTGGGGAAAAGGTTATGTTTGTGTCATTACAGGCCAAGGATCAAAGTGGATTCCTGCGAAATGGGTTAAGCCATGGCTGAATAAAGACAACAAAGACTTAACGGATGCAGACGGACAGGAGGGAGATAAGTTGTGAGGACTGTTTCAGATGTAAACCATGGATCCTAATTCAGTGTTATAGATGCTCACAGACCTGGTGGTCCAGAAGCCTATTAGCAAGCAGGTGGTGTACCTTCTGTGGAGAATGGCAATTTGAACAAACAGCGGGAGAGCCAAAAGGGTGATATTACACTTAGATAGTCAATGCAAAAATGAGGTAAAATTATGAGACATTCCTACCATAGTATCTACTGCACTCCTCCTCCCTAGTCTAGCAGCTGGTAAAGCTTTAGGAGACATATCAAAGTTAAGCTATTGGTCTTTTAAACAGGCTAATCTATCTTCTGAGATACTAACTCAATTAATAGTAGATGTTGATGGTATTAGGCATGTTACCCTTCAAAATCATGTTGCTAGAGATTTTTGTTGTTATCATAAGGACATGGTTGTGATGAATTTAAGAGCAAGATGTTTTATTAACTTGTTTAATCATTCTGGATCTATTCATAGTACTTTAGACAAACTAAACCAGCACGTTAATAAGATTGTCATAGTAGAATTAGGGTTTGACAAATGGTGGGTAGTTGTTTGATCTTATTATGTAAGGCTTAGCTACATTATATGTAACTGTAATAATTTTTAATCATATGTTGTATGCTGCAGTGTATTTCAAAGATGATTCAGCACGTTGTAAACAAGGCCTGGCTGGTTCAAAAACAAAACGGGGAAATAGTGGGTGATTTGAGGAATTTTCTTGAGGTTGTTGTGTGGATGGGTTTCTGTTAGATGGAGATTTATTTCTGAACTAGCCAAAGGAATCTCAAGGGCAGCTCCAAGGCTGAAAAACAGCACCTGCTCTGGGAGTGAAACCTCAGGGCCTCAAAAAGATGTAAATCAACAGACCTATTAGCAGTGAGACTCGGGCGTGTGGACAGCTCGAGAAAACGGACAATATTCAATCAGCTAATGCATGCTTGGAGCGTGGACGCGTGATCAGGAAATAAGTGCATATATAAGGAGGCTTGTTTCTGTAATAAATGGCTTCGCTTGAATTCATATTGAATCGTGTGGAGTCCATGAGTTTTCGCCCTCGCAAGCCTCGAGCAGGTGCTGGATACAAGCGCAGAGTTGTGAAGGGACACACCGACCGGCAGCTGAGAATGTGGGGCGCTGCTCGGTGTTAAGGAGCACGGCCTTTTCTGGTGAATCAGTGAAGCATTTCCTTCTTGCTTTGCAGGCCGCCTTTGGAATCAGATGAGCACTTGCGCTGAGCTGGGCTAGAGGCCAGAAAGAGCGTGGGGCTGGGGACTTGTCCCAAGCACTACAGTCATTTTGTTTCTTGCTGTCTTAGGTGCCATGATTGACAAGGGCTTCAGCGTCCACCTCTGGAATGAGCAGGTGAATGGAATGCCATGGGAGTTTTGCGGAAGTGGCAGTTGTGGAAATAGTTATCACCGATGGATGCGATACTTATTGCTGTCACTGACTGGCTTTTCTTGCTGTTTTTTTGTTGCTGTTGCAGATGTTTTAAAGGAGTCTGGTGACTGCAGGAAGATGCCCACTAGATGATGTGGTGTTTCTTTTTGTTGCGGATAGATTCAGACCCATGCCTCTCTGAAAGCTAAGTGAAGTGACCAGGGCAGGGGAGACGCTGGGAATTGCAGGGAGAGGTTTTAAAGTTGGTGTAGGGGATGGGACGGTCCAGGTACAGTCCCGTTTCGCCACGTAATTAGCGGTGCAGCTACGGTATTTTACCTGTATTTTCGCCACATTTTTAGTTGTTCACGTACCTTATTTTACCTGAACATTCACCACATTTTTAGCAGTGCACATGCCTTTTTTCACCTGTATATTCGCCACATCTTTATTGATGTGAGGAGATCTTTATTGATTTGAGGAGAAAGCTGAGGTACTTAATACCTACTTTGCCTCAGTTTTTACCAGTAATACAGGTGGCCCTCAGGACAACTCATCTCTGGAGGTGGTTGGCAGAGATAGAAAGCCAAATAGGCCCCTTGTATTCCAGGAGGAAATAGTTGGTGATTTACTGAGCCATCTGGATCCTCACAAGTCTATGGGACCAGATGGGATCCATCCTAGGGTGATGAGGGAGCTAGCAGAAGAACTTGCCAAGCCGCTCTCCATCATCTTCCAACAGTCCTGGCTCACTGGGGAGGTCCCATATGATTGGAAATTGGCCAACGTTACCCCAGTCCACAAAAAGGGCTGCAGAGCTGATCCTGGCAACTACAGGCCTGTCAGCCTGACCTCGGTGCCTGGCAGGGTTATGGAGCAGATCATCCTGAATGGAATCACACAGCACCTTCAGGATGGACAAGGGATCAGACCCAGCCAGCATGGGTTTAGGAGGGGCAGGTCCTGTCTGACCAACCTGATCTCCTTTTATGATCAGGTGACTCACCTAGTGGATGAGGGGAAAGCTGTGGATGTGGTCTATCTGGACTTCAGCAAGGCCTTTGACACTGTCTCCCATAACATACTCTTGCAAAAGCTGGTAGCCCATGGCTTGGACAAGTGTACACTACGCTGGGTTAAGAACTGGCTGGAGGGCCGGGCCCAGAGAGTGCTGGTGAATGGGGCTGCATCCAGCTGGCGGCCAGTCACTAATGGTGTTCCCCAGGGGTCAGTGTTGGGTCCCGTCCTGTTTAACATCTTTATTGATGATTTAGATGAGGGGATTGAGACCATCATCAGCAAATTTGCTGATGACACCAAGCTGGGAGGGAGTGTCGACCTGCTGGAAGGCAGGAGGGCTCTGCAGAGGGATCTGGATAGACTGGAAAAATGGGCTGATTCCAATGGGATGAAGTTCAATAAGGCCAAATGCCGGGTGCTGCACTTTGGTCACAACAACCCCCTGCAGTGCTACAGGCTGGGCGCAGAGTGGCTGGAGAGCAGTCAGACAGAAAGGGACCTGGGGGTGCTAATTGACAGGAAGCTCAACATGAGCCAACAGTGTGCCCAGGTGGCCAAGAAGGCCAACGGTATCCTGTCCTGTATCAAAAACAGCGTGGTCAGCAGGACAAGGGAAGTGATCCTTCCCCTGTACTCTGCATTGGTGAGGCCACACCTGGAGTATTGTGTTCAGTTCTGGGCCCCTCAGTTCAGGAAAGACATTGAAGTGCTGGAGCGGGTCCAGAGAAGAGCAACACGACTGGTGAAGGGACTTGAACATAAGACCTATGAGGAGAGGCTGAGGGAGCTGGGGTTGTTTAGTCTGGAGAAGAGGAGGCTTAGAGGTGACCTCATCACTCTCTATAACTACCTGAAGGGAAGTTATAGCCAGGTGGGGATTGGTCTCTTCTCCCAGGCAGTTAGCAATAGGACAAGGGGGCATGGGCTTAAACTCTACCAGGGGAAATTTAGGCTGGATATTAGAAAGAAATTCTTTACAGAGAGAGTGATCAGGCATTGGAATGGCCTGCCCAGGGAGGTGGTGGACTCGCCGTCCCTAGAGATTTTTAAACTGAGATTGGACATGGCACTTAGTGCCATGATCTAGTAAACGGACTAGAGTTGGACCAAGGGTTGGACTCGATGATCTCTGAGGTCTCTTCCAACCCAGTCGATTCTGTGATTCTGTGATTCTGTGATGCAGCTGCTGTATTTTACCTGTATATTTGCCCCTTTTTTAGCAGTGCGTGTCCTGTGTTTTACCCATATATTCGCCACGTTTCTAGCGGTGTAACTTTACTTTACCTGGATGTTCACCACATTTTTAGTGCTACAGCTACCGTATTTTACCTGTATATTCGCTAAATTTTCAGCGGTGCAGCTACTGTATTAACCCCCTATATTCGCCAGTTTGTTATTGGTGCAGCTGTATTATTTTACCAGAATATTCACCACATTTTTAGCGGTGTGTATGGGGATACAGCGGAAGATTTGGCGTGCAGTGTGTTTACCATATATTTCCTGTATATTCACCAAAATTTTACCCGTGCAGCTACCGTGTTTTACCTGTTTGTTCTTCACATTTTAACCCGTGCAGCTGCCATTTTTTACCTGTATATTCGCTAGTTTTTTTATTGTTTTTTTATTGGTATTGCTACCATATTTTACCTGTATATTTGCCGCATTTTTAGTAGTGCGTTTCCTGTGTTTTGCTAGTATATTCTCCCCATTTTTATTAGTGGAAGTAGCATATTTTACCTGTATATTCATCACCGTTTTAGTGGTGCAGCTACCATAGTTTACCTGTAGATTCCTGTCCTGGTTTTGTTAAAAACAAGTTTCTCTTTCAGTGAATTTTGCCTGTCAGCTAAAGCCTTCATATTAACTGCATTTTCCTGGAGAACCAGACACATGTTTTGGTAAACCTAGCAATGGAATGCAAACTTATTGATAAGCATGGATGGACATCTCGCGAGAGGGGCGACGAGAAGCAAGAGACCAAGAAACTGACCAACTGTGTACAACATTCCATTCACGTGAATACTTCATATAAAAGTGGGAGATCACGAGGATCTCGTCCCTTTTGCCTTTGCTTTTTCTCTTCTGCTTATGGCCGACATTAGGAGAGGACCTTGCTAGTTGTCCCTGCGAACTGAGGCCTAGTGAGAGACTGAACCCAGCTCCGATTGGCTGCAGAGTCTAATCTAGGACTTTGGTTGCCGGCTCTGCAGTTGCTGAGACTTTCAAGATTGGTTTTGTATATTTTGTATTATTTTCTCTATTCTTATTAGTAGCATTAGTAAAACATCTTTAATTTTTTCCAACTCTCTTCACTCTGTCCTTCTTTTCCCCACAATCGCCTCTCCTTAGTGGAAAGGGGGGAGAGGGAGGGGGTAGTGGTGGGGGGGAGAGGGGGTTAACAATACATCTGCCAGGGTTTTATTGTCACCCCGAAATCTTAACCCTTGACAGATAATTGGCGCCCAACGTGGGGCACGAGAAAGGGGTAAATTTGAAAATTTTTGGCTTTTCTATTGCTCTGACGTACCTTTCAGTTTTCTTGCCACGGTGCCAACTCATAGAGTTGTGATACTTGCGTGTCTGTTTGCTTTGGATATTATTTAGTTGTATTAAGACAAAGTGAATTACACTGATTTAAAGATGTTATGGCATAAGTTGTATCAGTTATTTTCTACATTGTGCTCACTGATTCCATATCTGTGTTGGGCTTTCTTTTTGAATCGAAGTATTCATTATATAACAACAAGGAACTGGACAATGGTCATGATGATGCTGTGTGGTTTGACCCTGGTTTATTTCATTATACTGCAGCCGCTAATGAATTTTTACTCGCTTCTGCTTTACCTTGAAAAGCCACCAGGAGAGATTAAAGAGCAGTACGGCTCTGTGTTTGCTAATTGCTCGAGCGAATCTTTAGAAAGGCTGACTAACAATACTTTCCTTTTTTCGCTAGGACAGTTCGCAAATGTTTTAGAGAAATTTGAATATCCTTGGAGTTTTGATAGAACTGTGATGGTGTTATCTGGTTTGCTGAATGTGTGTCAGCTTGTGCTTCTGTTAAGAGAAATGGCGTTCAACAGGAGGTTTGCGTCTCTTTGTTGTCCTGAGATTTGCGGTGCGTCTTCGGAAGCTTTAGGAAAAAGCACTCCTAGCCGCTCGAGAAAGAACAAAACACAGAAAGCTGCCGCTGCAGCCACTGCCCCCACAACGGCGGCTTCGCAGGCTGAAGCTACAGCTCCTCCGCAGAGTTCCTCTGCCAAGGTTGCTGCAGATAACAGTACTTCTCCAGCCTCAAAGGCTAACAAGGCAGCCGCCCCTTCTTCACACACTGGGCACTGTTGCTGCTGTAACCACTGTGACAGTCATTCAGACTCTGGAAATAAATCAAATGACGGTGAACCCATATCAGCATCAGTTGCTGGTTGTAAGAAAGTCACTAGAAAGACTACCCGTGCAGCAGATGACGGCACAGGGCCAACATCAACCCAAAGTACACCATCAGGACAGGGAGGAGATGAAGTGACCACCACTCGGTCCTTTTCTCCAGGTGAGCTGAGAGATCTGCAAGAAGACTTTAGTCGTCGTGAAGGAGAGAATATTTTAACCTGGCTGCTCCGATGCTGGGACAATGGGGCAGAAACAATTGAATTGGAAGGTGGTGAAGCCAGGCAGCTGGGATCTCTGTCAAGAGATTCCACCATTGATAGGGCAATTTCAAGAGAGTCTAACACCACTACCCTCTGGACCCGACTCCTGGCAGCTATGAAAGTAAGATTTCCCTACAAGGAAGATTGTATATCCAAGTTAGGGAAATGGAATACTATGGAGAGAGGTATTCAGTTCCTGAGAGAATTAGCTGTGCGAGAGATCATCTATTTTGGATCAGACAACCAAGAGGGGACAGACCCAGATAGAATCAATTGTACACAATCTCTGTGGTGCAGATTTGTACAAAGTGCACCACCTGCATATGCTAAGTCATTGGCAGGAATGGTCTGGTCAGCTGGAGGTGTACAAAATATTACTGAAGTGATTGAGCAGCTCCGGAACTTTGAGGACAGCCTTGCTGGTTCTCCACGGGCTTGTGTGTCTGCTGTGGAGAAACTGTGTGAAAAATCTGATGACCGGTTTGAAAAGCTGTTGCAAGAAATCAAAGAACTCAGAGAAGACACATACCATTCACAACCTGCACAAACCTATGTTTCAGCTATTAGGAAAAGGCGTTTCCAATCTCGAGAGAGAGGACAGAGGCAGCCCACAAAAAGAGGTTCACTGTGGTTCTTCCTACATGAGCAGGGAGAAAACATGAATAAGTGGCATGGAAGACCTACCTCAGAACTTCAAGAACGAGTACATGAAATAAAAGGAAAAACTCCTAGGAAGGTGGCTGCTTCAGTTTACAAAAGGGGCAGAAGAGATTCTGATGCTCTTGAAGGAACCTCTAATTCACACCCAGAGACTGTGCAAAACAGAAACTAGAGGTGCCCTGCCTCCAGCCAGGTGGAGGAAAGGGATAACAGAGTTTATTGGACTGTACAAATACGATGGCCTGGTACAACACACCCCCAGGAGTACAAAGCTTTAGTGGACACTGGTGCTCAGTGCACAATAATTCCTTCTAATTATAAAGGAACGCAATCCATCAATATTGTTGGAGTGACTGGGGGATCCCAGGAACTGACTGTTGTAGAGGCTGAAATGAGCCTAACTGGAAAAAACTGGCAAAAGCATCCCATTGTGACTGGTCCAGATGCTCCGTGCATCCTTGGCATAGACTACCTCAGGAGAGGGTATTTTAAGGACCCAAAAGGGTATAGGTGGGCATTTGGTATAGCAGCTGTGGACACTGAGAAAATTGAACAGCTGTCTGATTTGCCTGGTCTTTCAGATAATCCTTCTGTTGTAGGACTGCTGATGGTTGACGATCAGCAGGTGCCAATTGCTACCACAACAGTGCATCGTCGGCAATATCGCACCAACCGAGACTCTTTGATTCCTATCCAGAAGTTGATCCGTCAATTGGAAAGCCAAGGTGTGATCATTAAGACTCGCTCACCTTTTAACAGCCCAATCTGGCCAGTGCTTAAGTCTAGTGACGAGTGGAGACTAACTGTAGACTATCGTGACCTGAATGAAGTTACACCACCACTGAGTGCTGCTGTGCCTGACATGCTAGAACTGCAATTTGAACTGGAGTCAAAGGCAGCTAAGTGGTATGCTACAACTGACATTGCTAATGCATTTTTCTCTATTCCTGTAGCAGCAGAGTGCAGGCCGCAGTTTGCTTTCACCTGGAGAGGCATCCAATACACGTGGAATCGCTTGCCCCAGGAGTGGAAACACAGTCCTACCATCTGCCATGGACTGATCCAGACCACGCTGGAGCAAGGTAAAGCTCCAGAACACTTGCAATATATTGATGACATAATCGTATGGGGCGACACAGCGAAAGAAGTCTTTGAGAAAGGTGAGAGAATAATTCAGATTCTTTTGGATGCTGGTTTTGCCATAAAAGGAAGCAAAGTCAAGGGACCTGCACGAGAGATCCAGTTTTTAGGAATAAAATGGCAAGACGGCCGTCGTCAGATCCCAATGGATGCGATCAACAAAATTGCAGCAATGTCTCCACCTACTAATAAAAAGGAGACACAGACTTTCTTGGGCGTTGTAGGTTTTTGGAGAATGCATATTCCTGACTACAGCCAGATTGTGAGCCCTCTCTATCGAGTGACTCGTAAAAAGAACCAATTTGAGTGGGGCCCTGAACAACGACAAGCCTTTGAACAAATTAAGCGTGAGATAACTCATGTGGTGGCCCTTGGACCAGTTCAAACTGGACTAGATGTTAAAAATGTGCTCTACACCACAGCTGGAGATAATGGACTTACCTGGAGCCTCTGGCAGAAAGCACCAGGAGAAACCCGAGGTCGACCCTTAGGTTTTTGGAGTCGAGGATACAAAGGATCTGAAGCCAACTATACTCCAACTGAAAAAGAGATACTAGCAGCATATGAAGGAGTTCGAGCTGCTTCAGAAGTGATTGGTACTGAAGCACAGCTCCTCCTGGCACCTCGACTGCCGGTGCTGAGCTGGAAGTTCAAAGGGACGGTTCCCTCTCCACATCATGCAACCAAAGTTACGTGGAGTAAATGGATTACATTGATCACGGAACGATCTCGAATTGGAAATCCCAATCGCCCAGGGATCTTAGAAGTGATTACAGACTGGCCAGAAAGCAAAGACTTTGGGATGTCTCCAGATGAGGAGCAAGTAAAACGTGCTGAAGAAGCACCACCGTTTAATACTCTTTCAGAGACTGATAAGCAGTATGCACTGTTCACAGATGGATCCTGTCGTCTTGTAGGAAAACATCGAAGGTGGAAAGCTGCTGTGTGGAGTCCCACACCACAAGTTACAGAAGCCACTGAAGGACAAGGTGAATCTAGTCAATTTGCAGAAGTGAAAGCCATCCAGCTGGCTTTGGACATTGCTGAACGAGAGAAGTGGCCAATACTTTATCTCTATACTGACTCATGGATGGTAGCAAATGCCTTGTGGGGGTGGCTACAGCAATAGAAGAAAAGCAGCTGGCAGCGCAGAGGTAAACCCATTAGGGCTGCCACACTGTGGCAAGACATTGCTGCTCGGCTAGAGAGCCTGCCTGTGAAAGTTCGTCATGTAGATGCTCATGTGCCTAAAAGTCGAGCCACTGAGGAACATTTAAACAACCAACAAGCAGATCAAGCTGCTAAGATTAAAGTAGCTGAGGTGGACTTGGACTGGCAACATAAAGGTGAACTTTTCTTAGCTCGATGGGCCCATGATGCTTCAGGGCATCAAGGAAGAAATGCAACATGTAAATGGGCTCGCGATCGAGGGGTGGACTTAACTATGGACATTATTTCACAGGTTATTCATGAATGTGAAACTTGCGCCAAAATCAAACAAGCTAAAGGGTTAAAGCCTGTATGGTATGGGGGGCGATGGTTAAAGTATAAGTATGGAGAAGCTTGGCAGATTGATTATATGACACTTCCACAAACACGTCAAGGTAAGCGTTATGTACTTACAGTGGTGGAAGCAACCACTGGATGGTTGGAAACATATGCCGTACCTCATGCTACAGCCCAAAATACTATCTTGGGCCTTGAAAAGCAAGTCCTTTGGCGACATGGTACGCCAGAAAGAATTGAATCAGGCAATGGTACTCATTTCAAAAACAGCATTATAGACAATTGGGCCAAAGAACATGGTAGTGAGTGGGTATATCATATTCCATATCATGCACCAGCCTCTGGGAAAATTTAAAGGTACAATGGTTTGTTAAAAACTACACTAAAGGCACTTGGTGGTGGAACCTTTAAAAACTGGGATTCACATTTAGCAAAAGCCACTTGGTTGGTCAACACTAGGGGATCAGCCAATTGAGCCGGGCCTGCCCAATCAGAAATTCTACGGACTGTAGAAGGAGATAAAGTCCCTGTAGTACACATGAAAAAGATGTTAGGAAAGGCAGTCTGGGTTACTCCTGCCACAGGCAAAGGCAAGCCCATTCGCAGGATTGTTTTTGCCCAGGGACCTGGCAACACCTGGTGGGTGATGCTTAAGGATAGAGAGGTTTGGTGTGTACCTCAAGGGGATTGGATTTTAGTTGAAAATATGCAATACTGAACTGCATGATGTGAATTGCTGTACTAACAGTGTTTAATAAGTGTCTTTCAGATCAAGACAGTGATGATGAAACCAGAGCTAGCTGCTTTGAGTGGCGCCTGACAACTTCTTCAAAGTTGATGTCTTTAACCCACAAACAGTGGTCATGAGATGCACTTGATGTAACATTTTTTCCTGCCCTGGGAGACTGTTGTGACAAAATGAACTTAATGAACTTTTCAAAGGATGGTCCACAGATTAAGATTAATTACTCCTGTGTATATATGTACATATGTATATATATAGTAGTAGTGATTAATTAAATTGTATTGATAGATTGTATTGATAAGGTTTAAGTATTTCCATGAATGGCATATTATAAGGGGTGGAATGTCCTGGTTTTGTTAAAAAACAAGTTTCTCTTTTAGTGAATTTGCCTGTCAGTTAAAGCCTTCATAATGGCTGCATTTTCCTGAAGAACCAGATACACATTTTGGTAAACATAGCAATGGAATGCAAACTTATTGATAAGCATGGATGGACATCTCACGAGAGGGACAACGAGAAACTGGTGACCAAGAAACTGACCAACTGTGTATAACATTCCATGTTGCCGGCGATGCACTGTCGTGGTAGCAATTGGCACCTGCTGATTGCCGACCATCAGAAGTCCTACAACAGAAGGGTCATCTGAAAGACCAGGCAAATCAGACAGCTGTTCAATTTTCTCAGTGTCCACAGGTCTAATTTCTGTTTTGCACAGTCCTACAACAGAAGGGTCATCTGAAAGACCAGGCAAATCAGACAGCTGTTCAATTTTCTCAGTGTCCACAGGTCTAATTTCTGTTTTTGCACAGTCCTAGGAATTTTTCCTTTTATCTCACGTACTCGTACTTGAAGTTCTGAGGTAGGTCTTCCATGCCACTTATTCATGATTTTTCTCCCTGCTCATGTAGGAAGAAACACAGTGAACCTCTTTTTGTGGGCTGCCTCTGTCCTCTCTCTCGAGATTGGAAACGCCTTTTCCTAATAGCTGAAACATAGGTTTGTGCAGGTTGTGAATGGTATGTGTCTTCTCTGAGTTCTTTGATTTCTTGCAACAGCTTTTCAAACCGGTCATCAGATTTTTCACACAGTTTCTCCACAGCAGACACACAAACCCGTAGAGAACCAGCAAGGCTGTCCTCAAAGTTCCGGAGCTGCTCAATCACTTCAGTAATATTTTGTACACCTCCAGCTGACCAGACCATTCCTGCCAATGACTTAGCATATGCAGGTGGTGCACTTTGTACAAATCTGCACCACAGAGATCGTGTACACTTGATTCTATCTGGGTCTGTCCCCTCTTGGATGTTTGGTCCAAAATAGATGATCTCTCGCACAGCTAATTCTCTCAGGAACTGGATACCTCTCTCCATAGTATTCCATTTCCCTAACTTGGATATACAATCTTCCTTGTAGGGAAATCTTACTTTCATAGCTGCCAGGAGTCGGGTCCAGAGGGTAGTGGTGTTAGACTCTCTTGAAATTGCCCTATCAATGGTGGAGTCTTTTGATAGAGATCCCAGCTGCCTGGCTTCACCACCTTCCAATTCAATTGTTTCTGCCCCATTGTCCCAGCATCGGAGCAGCCAGGTTAAAATATTCTTGCCTTCACGACGACTAATGTCTTCTTGCAGATCTCTCAGCTCACCTGGAGAAAAGGACCGAGTGGTGGTCACTTCATCTCCTCCCTGTGCTGATGATGCCCCTTGGGTTGATGTTGGCCCTGTGCCGTCACCTGTTGCACGGGTAGTCTTTCTAGTGACTTTCTTACAACCGGCAACTGATGCTGATATGGGTTCACCATCATTTGATTCATTTCCAGAGTCTGAATGACTGTCACAGTGATTGCTGTGGTTACAGCAGCAACAGTGCCCAGTGTGTGAAGAAGGGGGGGCTGCCTTGTTAGCCTTTGAGGCTGGAGAAGTACTGTTATCTGCAGCGACCTTGGCAGAGGAACTCTGCGGAGGAGCTGTAGCTTCAGCCTGCGAAGCCGCCGTTGTGGGAGCAGTGGCTGCAGCGGCAGCTTTCTGTGTTTTGCTCTTTCTCGAGCGGCTAGGAGTGCTTTTTGCTAAAGCTTCCGAAGACGCACCGCAAATCTCAGGACTAAAAAGAGACGCAAACCTCCTATTGAACCTCATTTCTCTTAACAGTAACACAAACTGACACACATTCAGCAAACCAGATAACACCATCACTGTTCTATCAAAGCTCCAAGGATATTCAAAGCTCTCTAAAACATTTGCAAACTGTCCCAGCGAAAAAATGAAAGTATTATTAGTCAGCCTTTCTAAAGATTCGCTCGACCAATTAGCAAACACAGAGCCATACTGCTCTCTCATCTCTCCTGGAGGCTTTTCGAGGTAAAGCAGAAATGAGTAGAAATACATTAGCGGCTTCAGTATAATGAAATGTGCCAAACCACACAATATCACCAGAACCATTGTCCAGTTTCTTGTTGTTATATCATGAATACTTCGATTCAAAAAGAAAGCCCAACACAGATATGGAATCAGTGAGCACAATGTAGAAAATAACTGATACAACTTATGCCATAACATCTTTAAATCAATGTAATTCAATTTTCCTTAATACCACTAAATAATGTCCAAAGCAAACAGACACGTGACTATCACAACTCTATGAGTTGGCACCAGGCCAAGAAAATTGAAAGGTACGTCAGAGCAGTAGGAAAGCCAAAAATCTCCAAATTTATCCCTTTCTCTCACCGCAGGTTGGGCACTAATTACCTGTCAAGGGTTTAGATTGCAGGGTGACAATAAAACCCTAGCAGATGTATTGTTAACCTCCTCTTTGCCCCCACTTCCCCCTTTTTTGCCTCTCCCTCTCCCCCCATCCCACTAAGGACAGCTGATCAGGAGGAAAAGAAGGACAGGGAGAAGAGAGTTGGAAAAAATTAAAAATGTTTTACTAATGCTACTAATAAGAATAGAGAAAATAATACAAAATATACAAAACCAATCTTGAAAGTCTCAGAACTGCAGAGCCTGCACCCAAAGTCCTGGATTGGACTCTGCAGCCAGTTGGAGCTGGATTCAGTCTGTCACTAGGCCTCAGTTCGCAGGGACAACTATCAAGGTCCTCTCCTAATGTCAGCCATGAGGAAAAAGGGAAAAGGGCCAAGATCCTTGTGATCTCCCCCTTTTATATGAAGTATGCTTGTGAATGGAATGTTATACACAGTTGGTCAGCAGTTGGTCAGTTTCTTGGTCACCGGTTTCTCGCTGCCCCTCTCGTGAGATGTCCATCCATGCTTATCAATAAGTTTGCATTCCATTGCTATGTTTACCAAAATGTGTATCTGGTTCTTCAGGAAAATGCAGCCAATATGAATCTGCAAGTCCAATCAAATGCAGTTAGCTCGTAAGGTTGTCATAAATTCTATTCATCAAAGTTTCTAACTCCACTTTGGCTGTCATATACATTGGATATTGTTTTCCCTTACCGGATCGAAGTCCTGTTTCAGTTCTGTCAGTGTAGTGTTTGCTTTACCGATACTTTGGTTGCCCATACTAGTGGAAACACAGCATCCAAAATTTCCTTGGAGATTTCTCACTTGCAGCAAGCAGATCTGCACCATCCAAGCAGCTTCTTGTGGGACATGCAACTAAACACAATTCTCAGAAAACATTATTTGAGATTACAATTTACTTAACAAATCTTTACCCAAAAGAGGTATAGGGCTTTCTGGCAAATAGAAGAATTCAGCTGTTAAAACTTTGTTCCAAATTTAGCATTCCATTGGTTTCAAAAAATGGTCTGTCTTTCTTTCCCACAATCTCAAAAGCTATCACGGTGAATTTACTAAGAAGTCTTTTACAATTAGTTACCACAAGATAAGTCTATTAAAAGATTTTTGGTTTAATTTCTCAGTTTCATTAGAACTATGGATCCGCTAGGGATGCCTTTAAATTTCACCCTCAGACTGCCCTATTCAGTATTACAACATTGCTGCAGTGGTGGGGGTGGGGAGAGAAACCCCCCCTTTCACTGCTTTAAAAGGAGGCAGCCAGGTTTTTCTTCTTTTTTTTTTTTTTTTTTCTTCTTGCTGCAGTTTAGATAGAGGCAAGGCCACCCAGATGGCGTTAATTGCTGGTGCTAAGTGGGAGCTCTTCTCGCTTTAGAAACAGCAAAGTGTTTTACCTCAAGATTCTATTCTCCGGACACTTTTCCCAATCATTGAACTTACACAGCAGCCACCATTAATTACAATATTTCACAAGATCTTCCTTCCTCATATTTCCAAGGGCTTTCCTATGTTCTAAAACACCTCCCAGTACTCATTTCTTAGGAACATGGCTGAAAACAGTCGTTCCCAACCCCATCTCGTAAGTAAAAACCATGAGAAGGTGGAGGGAGGGGGGGGAAGCACGGAGCGGCTTGCAGCATGAGTGGGAAAAGTGCAGACAAGGCTTACAGTGCACTTATACAAACAATATCACAAAGAAACAATTGTAACAACAACCAATAAAACAATTAACTCACATTCCTGACAAGCTGCTTGATTTTCAGAAAGGCAATACACAGAAGCAGGTATTCCGTCATGTTCTGGTGGTTGTTATGGTTTGTAAGTAACTGGAAAGGTGAAAGAAAAATCGCCGTTCCTCATAGCCTTTTCACAGCATTTTGCATCACCCCTTTGTGTTCTGCCGTCTTAGTCATGAAGGGGTTACTGTGTGCTGTATAAGCATCATTAAAATCAGGCGAAGGATGTGCTGAGGGCAGAGTTTTAGACTCCTGACCCAGCTCCACACAAATTCCGGCCTTATCTTTACACAGCTGTGATGGCATTAATGATGGATATAAAACTGACTCTTTTTTGAGATCTACAGAGCCAGACTCAAAAGGATAAGTGCTGTCAAGACTCAAATCATTAACAACCTGCTCATTTGTGTTTTTCTGTCCATCCTCCCCTGTTTGCCCTTGCAGTATGTGCTCTGCCGACTGCAACTGCGATAGTGCAGAGTTTACAAATCTCCAAGTAATATGTAAACTATTGGGAACTGAATTCTTTTGTGCATGTAGCTGTTCCCTGACCTGTTTCCAAATTTTACTGTCAAAAGTCCCCTCACTCGGAAACCAAACACAATTCTCTCTCACCCATACCAGGAGCAAAGCTACCTGCTTCTCAGAAGTACAATAACCAGAAGAACGTAAGAGCTGCAGTAAAACCTGCAAATACAGTTTATGTTCCTGAGAAGCGGCTTGCCCTATACTAACGCAATCCCGCAGCTCTCTCATTCAACAAGGACTGCTTGTCCCTATCTATACCGTAGGGATTAATGTGGCCACAAATAAAATTTACTCACCCGTTGGATTGTGTGGTCGCCGCCAAACACACTGCTCAATGAAGAGCTTCCAGGGGTCACACACTCACACAGGGCACCATTTGCAGCGATTAGGAGTGACGCATACTGGGACGCAGACAGAAATTCACACAGAGGCAGAGATCTTGTTCAGGAAGGAGCGCAGAGCGTAGCCAAGCTGAGAGCTGACCTAGGCCTAGGCTGCTTTCTTTATTCACCATTGACAATTTATAGGATTTACAGGAACGAGCATGGACTAAGATGTTTACAAAAAGGTGTTTTTCCACTAATTGTTATTAAGACCACACTTAACTCATGTGATGTTTGTCTCACTTGTTTCTCCACTCATTCACAGACCAGGCCCAAGGACATTCACACATCCCATGCATTTGGGGGCGGTTATCCGGCCCGAGATGCCATTCTCACAAGTCTGGGCTATAACTTCTTACAATTACGAGAAACATACTTCAAAGTAATCTGTCCAAGGCCCTTATGTCTTTCACCGTCCAAATGCTCATGTTAGTATTGATCTTCCTTTATCATCCAGGTGGCTGGAACCACACATCTTGCTTTCCCACATCTTACTTCCCAACAGCTCATTAAATGCAGTAACTATATTATTATTGAAATTATGTACTTACATTTCCTTAAAAAAAAATAATCAAAATGCTATTGCATTACACTGAATTTCTAGCAAGACCACACATCCTACCTAACTTCTACCAGAACTATGTTCTGGGAAGGACTGAAGGACAGAGTAGACTTAGATTCCATAAGAATCTCTTCTAAAAAATAAACTAGGGCTTGCCTTGCCTCTCCAGGACTCCCAAGGCCTCCCCTCATCTTCCAGGGCTCCCCAGACCCTCCCTCTCCAGGTAGGGCCTCATCTCCCTACGGCTCCCTTGAGATCCACAGTCCTGCCCAAGGCTCGCCTTGATTCCTCAAGGCACCCAAGTTCTCCCCAGGGCTTGTCTCATTTCCCCAGGGCTCCCAAGGCCTCACTTGATCTGCCTTGGTCTCCCCAGGACTCTGCAATGCTCTCCATGGGTCCCCCAAGCTCACCTCATCTACCCAGGGCTTTTCTGTATACCCCAGGAATCCCCCCTTCTCCCCAGGACTCACTTCCGTTCCCCAAGACTCTCCAGTCCTTCCCAGGTCTCCTCCATTCTCCCAAGGGCCACGGTCCCCCAAAACTCATCTCAGCTCCCCAGGTCGTGCCTCAGTTCCCCAAGGCTCCCCAGTCATCCTCAGGGCTCCTCGTCGGCTCCTTTCAGCTCCTTATTCCTTCCCAGGGATCGCGCTGGCTCCCAAGGATTCCCCATCTTCCTCTCTGACACCACACGCTAACTCACCTTCTTACTGCATTCAGTTCACCTCCTCTGTCGCTTTTTGGTGTGCATCATCTTCTTCTTCTTCTTCTTCTAAAAAGATCATTCAACAAGTACGGTACGTGAATGTGGTGAATAAACTGGTAAAATATGGTATGTGAACCACTAAAAACTTGACAAAAACACAGGTAAAATACGGCAGCCATAAAGCTAAAAATGTGGCGAACACACAGGTAACATACGATACTTTCACCGCTAAAAATATGAAAATATACAAGTAAAACAGGATAGCTGCACTACTAAAAATGTAGTGAACGTACAGGTAATATACAGAGGCTGCACCAATAAAAACTGGGGAATATACAGGTAAAATACGATAACCAGGCTTTGGTTCACCCTTGCTTTATTCCCCAGTAATGTGACAACTTCTTCTGACCTAAAGATTAGGAAAGGAGCTACTGCTCAGGCAGTACATGTAGCAGGCAGAGAACTTGTTTCCCTCTATAGCCTGACTGGGACAGAGAGCAGAAGCCTCCAGCTTCGAATAAAGGTATATGGCTCAATGTGAAAAGCAATGTTTTATGCTCAGGCCTGCACTGATTTTTGCCTTACAGCAGCCACGTGAGAGAAGGTTCACCTATCAAAGGTAACTTAACTGCCAAAGAAAGTTGTTCTAAAAATGTTTGTGTGTCAATACTTAATTTTTATTTCCACCTCCTCTGCAGAAGAACTGTGAGTTAATTTAAGACAGGTCACTACATAGTTGTCACTGTGCTTACAACCAACACTGTAATGAAATACTCGCTTTTGAATTGCTAACCATCAAATACCACTGGCTCTGGCTTGAATGTCTAGTTGCTTTCAGTAAGGCCTGAACTTCTCAACTCATTTAAAGCTGCACTGCTTATAAGAAACCTAGACTGACCTACATCCCATACAGAATACCAGAAAGACTGGGAGGGTGGGTGGGAGTGAGCCGCAGAGCACCAAAAAAGACCACGGGGAAAAAGAAGCAGGGGAAGAAACCTGGAGAGGAGGTAGAGGCGATCAGACTCCATGAAACAGACGTCATGGCATGACAGCCTCTGGCCCTAAGGAACAAGCTCTAGAAGAAAGTCCAAATTTCAAAGTATGGAAAAGAGGAAAAGGAGAAGAGACAAAGGTGATGAAGAGGCATGTTCATATTGTGACTGTTCTATGATTCGGATGATGCTTGACAACTCAATTGCTTCTGCAAGTGCTCAACAAAACCTTAAACAGAAAGGATATGATATTTCGTCTCAGACACTGTCCAAGATTTGGCTCTCCTTGCTGCCTTAATGGAACTAAAAACTTTTCCAACAACACACCGTTGAAGGAATAGCCCAAAAGAGGTCATACACACTACCCTGTATAGGCCTAGCTCCTGCACAAAGGTACAAACCAAAACTGCCTTTCAAGACTGACAAGCATTCAGAAGGAATCGGATTAGTAATATTACACATTAGGAATTTGAGATAGTGATGATCTGCCCCAGCAGTTTTTTATACCTGAGGACAGTGCTGGGGCACTACTGCTATTGCACTTTATTTCTCATGGACCAAGGGAATTAACCACTCAAGATGTCTTCTGTTTCTTCAGAGAGGATGTTCAACAGCCCAGCAAAACAAAGGTACCTTTTGTTTTTCCTCTCTATATTATTTTCATTAGCTGTCCAAATTAGTAAGGTACCAACAAGTGTGTTGGAATGCAGAATTTTGCATGCTGTGGAAAACTGTTTGTTTGGGAAACACAGTAATTTCTTCTCTCCCAGGTAACTAAATACCCTCTGAATGCCAGTGATACTCGAGCGCTGTTTTTCACAACTGAGTCTGAGCAACTGATCTAAAGAGAAAATGGTTGATATTCCATTCTCCTATCCCATGAGCCATCTAGTCTTCTGGCATTTTGAATATACATAGCAATTACAGATTTTTTAAACTCCATTTTTCTTGGAAAACTCAAAGTACACTCAGAATAATAAATGAATGTGGACTTATGGACCATTTGTGGTCCCATATAAGTCAATGATCCCATTGGTTGCAAACTGAAACAGAATTTCTTCATGCTAATATCTGAAGAATATAAGAAATGTTTGATTTATTCAGAATATTATTAACCTTTTATGCAGCACGGTATTTCTGTGGGCTACTGCAGAAGGTTGTAGTGAAGGAATGAAATAAGTATTTTGGAAACACTTTAAAAAAATTAGTAAAGTGTTAGCACCATGATAATTTTCCTTTTAAAAATGAATGAAATATTCATGGAAAGGGTTGACACAGTTTTGAGTGTATCAAACGAAACTAAACTCCCATCAGGCTTCAGGCACAGCTTTTCATTCTTAGCATCCATTCACATGTTCTTTCTATCCCAGTCCCCAAAGCAAAATTATGTGGGGATTTTTTACACTGGCAGCATACCTCTGGCACATAACTTTAATGGTTCTGGACAATATGGGAAGAGTTTGCATGTTTCCTCATATTTTATTTAAATTACAAATATTTGACCAACTGCTTCTATCCTGGAGGATTTCAAAACACTTCAGATTTAAAACACAGCTCACTCTTTAAGAGAGCTGCTAACACTTAGAGGAAAAAGTTGAACATTTGCAGTTAAATAGTTTTTTATTGTTCCTTGTTCCTTTTTTATACTAAAGGGGCTTACATCAAAAGAGGATCTTTATTCCCTTACCCTCATTTATTTTTTAATTAGGTCAGTCCCCCTTCTGTTCACCAGCTCAGCCTCTAATGGCAGTGTCAGCTAGCAACCAAATTTGGTGAAGACCGTAACACTTTAGTAATCTTCTAAGTAATACAACGACTTCCAATAAAATTCTATAAATAGTGAACATTAAACAGCTCGCAAAACACTATAAAAGAGAAAAGGGAAACCATCTAGCTAGAGGCAACAAAGGAAAGCCAAGGCAGGATTGACGTTTGCTAGACAGAGACGGATTCCCTGTGCTGACATTTCTCAGTTACACGAGAAGAAAGCTGAGCGGTAGATCGACCGGAGAAATGTTTCCGAAGAGGGCATTTAGTGAATGAACAGCAGTGTGTGCGGCTTTCAGGAGTGTGCCTGAAAAGTGCCCAAACTAGCACAGCCTGTCTTCAAAAGCTAGTGCCTATGTAACTGCATTGATGCATGTTCCCGTGTCTGCGAGTGTGTCATGGAGGCACCCCGAGGTTAGTTTAAGGGACAACAGGGTCCAAAACAACTTTTATTAAACCAGTGAGAAACAAGGTTTTAGCACTCCAAAAGTGACTTAAATGCAGGTTCGGATACCAGTTGAGGAAAATTATTAAGGGGCAGTAACTAATACAACAGGAGGTCCACAGTGTGCATGCACGTGGCTTCACCCAAAACAATGCCGGAGCCGCCCCTGAGTCCCGGAAGAGTACACACTTGCCTGAACACAGTGTGGGATTATTTTAAAGAGATACACGTACTTGTAGTGAGTACAGAAAGTGTACACTCGCGATTGTGCGAGGAAATAATATATACACGTGCTCGTATTGAGCATGGAAAATACACGTGCAAATGTGCACAGAAAGTATATGTACTCGCAGTCCTGCGAGGGTTAATTTACTTACACACGTGGTGGCAAGGCAAGCGGAGTCTCAGTCCCAGGGAGCAGGGGGACATGGCTCCTGGCGGCAGTGGCTATGCTCGTGCTCCAAGAGACCCGTGACAATGGGCTGAGTCTCGACGAGAGTTCCGTTTTTTTATTGGCTGATCAGATCTGACTGTAGGCATTCCAAAAGCTTCTCTGCACCCCCACCTGTGGGGTGCCCCTGAAGCCTCCAAACATCCCCCATGCTGGCCACAGGCAACCAGCATCTCACTGGCACCTCTGCACTCCCTTCTCCTAATGGCCCTGTCCAGGGTGCTCTGGGGCCAAACAAAAAAAGCTGTTAGCCTCAAGTAGCAGAGAGAGAGAGAGATGTGCCTAATCCTTCCATACTGAAGGAGGGAGGGGGAGAGAGGGGGGTTTGCATCTGCCACAGAGTGTATAGACGGCTGTTTCATGTTCACACAAAGGCAAATGATCCGTTTTTTCTTCTGTGCGTGCACACGTGACTACGTTCTCGCTTCCCGACAGAGGTAGGTGTGTGCATGGAAAACTATGTAGTAAAACGCATCTGCATATGTTTTGGTAAACAATCGAGTGTGCGTGTTCAGGCAGCGGCATCTACGCAGACGTCTCCACAGAGCCTGTTCTGAAAGCCCCGCACCCCAGGACTTGAGTGTATAAACAACCAATTGCACCGGTGTGCACAATCACATATTCAGAGGGATGTCTTTAATCTCACAGAAGCACGAATGTATTTGCGTTCAAGCATATATCAGAAACAATGTGTGAACAGAGGAGCTGCTGGTTTTTTCGCTGTTCGGCATGCTTCCTTGTAGCTCTCTTGAAGATCGCAGGCTTATGGGCTTGCTTTGCACGACTAGGTATAGGGAGAGAAAGAGATAGCATCAGAAAACTTGCCTGTTGCCTCCTTCAGTGCTGGAACCTAGTTGCTACGCCTTCTGTTTGTCCAAGCGCACACAGGCTAATCCTCACCGAAAACCACGCAGAAAACTATCCACAAGCACCCAGGTATACGCAGCCACCACCACGTGCACGCACACGCAGCTAGAGAAAAGCACCCACCTTTTCACACACTGATGCCTAAGCAAATGCGTGGCCGCCAACGTGCACACATCCGCAAGCACGCCCACTCTCACCTATTGACAGAAAGGCCTACAGGAAATGTACTGACATGCCTGAGGGTAAACACGTTCATTGATGTATAGCGCACTGCACAAACGCATACGTGGCTGCACGAGAATACACATATGGAGGGTACCTGCAGATATGTGCTTGTTCTTGGACGACCCTCTGCGTGAAATCATTTGTGCCTACCAACGTTTGTCTGTCCACATGCGTGCACCTTGGTGCTGGCTCCATTCATGCTTAAGCTGGAGTGAGTGAGTGCACAGCTGCGCTGTTTGTTGGCGAGGTTCCGCGTGTTACACAATGTTGCCCAGTCCTGCATTTCTCATGCAGACCGATGCAAGGGAGCTCTGCTAGTAAAGGAACAAAGACAGTCGCAGGCAGTACTAAATGCTGCTCCGTGGTCCCTCTCTCCTATGGTAAATGCTTCACAGTCGCACGAGGAAAGACGCTTAGCAATCGATCTCCAAGAGAAACGAAACTGAGCATGCCATAACGCGAAAGAACAGCACAGCATCTCTTCACAAGCGTCTAGGATACCTGCAGACCCGTCCATGTTTGTGTGGAGACATTGTGCTTGAAAGTCTGTGTTCGTTAGCGCCTGCTGTATCTATGCGTCGCTCCACACACGTGTGAGTCCATGTCTTTCACTCCACGAGCATGTGGGATGATTTCGTCGCACAAGTGCATCTGCGCTAGTATTGAGCTCAGCGGAGTGTGTCTGTTGACACTTGGCATGCGCTGGCTGTGCCTGTGTGTAACACAGCACAGTCATGACTGCTCAAGTGAACAGAGAAAAGGGAAACCATCAAGGTAGAGGCAACAAAGGAAAGCCGAGGCAGGATTGACGTTTGCTAGACAGAGACAGATTCGCTACACTGACATTTCTCAGTTATTGAACCCACCACATGGACCTGCACAAAACTCCCAAACACTTACACACCACCAGGACCACAAACCCAGAAATCCTTTGCTGCATTCTCAGTGTTCACCTTTCCATTATGCCCCTAATTATCTCCAAAGGAGTTTATTCCTTGTAAGCTTCTTGTTCAGGCGGATAAGCATTTCATTCTGAATCCTCTGCAGATCTCGGATTTACTCCTCATGCTCTTAGCTGAGAAACTAAGCAACTGTCTCCAGTATTACAATGCGTATCTCCCACTCTCCCCAGCTTCTCTTTCAGTACAAGATCCTTCTTTGCTTAACAAGAGGCCTCCTCTTGAGGTGCAGACTCCTATCAGATGGCCCTGGGACTCTTCTGTTCACTTGATCGTACAAATGGAATGACTCAATCCAGTCCTTATAACTGCTTGAGTCCTTCTCCTTCCCTGGGCTTGTGACAAAACCTTTACTTTCAAACACATGAATTGCAGTCTCCACTTCATAAAACTCTATGTCTTCCCTGCTTTAAGCCACAGTTCAGACTACAGATCATAGAATGCATCACTTACCAAAAGGAGTTCTAGTTCTATTATATATCCTGTTTTTCAGTGAAATGTGATGGACCCATGCCTTTTGGTTTATCGATGAGAAATTTTGATTCTACTCGTATTGATGAGTGTGGTCTCTAAATTCAGTTCATGGCAGATGCCAAAGCTATGTCCACTTTAAAATAGTGTCATTTTCATGCGATTTTTCATCATGTTAATTACAACCTCAAGAACTGTATGAAGTGGAAGAATTCCCACAATTTTCAGTGTTTTTCTATTAATTTCTCCTCATCAACTCTCTTCATTATGATAAAGCTCTAAATAGTTAAGAGTCTATATCACCTTTGGACTCAGATGGAAGGTTATATTATATTAAACAAGACTAACCTGCTCCTTCATGTTCAAATAGGATGCTAATCCAGTAAATTATTTCTTAAGCCTTGATCTAAGGCAGTTAATGTAAAAATAATTTTCCAAAGTAATAACATCTCAAATAAGCATATACTGCACAGGTTATATTCTCACATAAGAACTTTTCTTGAAGAACAATGTTTTACAATGCTCCTTAGACTACACTGAGGGCTATTTCAATGTACGTATTCAAAAAAGATAAATGTAGTCATGTGATTCACTTTTTCTGTTAAGAAACCATTCCGCCTTCTACATTATGCACGATTGGAAAGAAAATCTTCTGCTCTGCAAAAACAAACAAATAAACAAAAACCGTTAAAAACCCAAACCCTCAGAAGTTAACAGAAAACGTCTTTGACGGTGCTCAGAGTGCAATCTTCCTCTGGAAGAAGCTACTCTGCTGAGAGAAAAATTCCATCAGAGTTCCAAACCCGAGCGGACGGAGGAAGGAATGCGGTCGACCCAATATGAGTGATAAGCATACCTCGCTTTATTGAGACACTAAGCTGGTTTATATAAGACTTACAGTAATTATGCCTACTTGTCATCTATTAATTGGATAGCATACAATAATTATGCCTACTCGTCTTCTATTAATTGGATAGTATACAATAATTATGCCTACTCATCTTCTATTAATTGGATAGTATACATAATGAGCTCAACCTTCTTGTGGTTTCTCTGGAATGCAACCTTCTCACCCTGCTAGAGATAATTCCCCAGCTTGTTTATCTTAGACGCTCAGCTAACCAGAGAGCGACCGCTCAGTACTTTTCCACTTATACTGCACCAGACTCATGCTAACTGAGGCCTACTCATGCTAACTTAGAACAAAATTCTCCTGATACAACGGATCAATAGAGCCATGCCCCTTCTCTATTAGCCATGTCCCAACAATTCCCCCTTTTTCTCTTTGGGCTAATAACACTTCCTTGCAAAAAGTAGCATCAATTATCTTTAAACATAATTGCCTAATACATGAAAGGCAACACATACCAATAAGCAATATAAGCAAAATAAAGGCAATTCCTACCAATACTGGTTTAAAGAATGACAACAGCCATGAAGGAAAACCTAGCGAGGCCCACCACCTAGCGATTGGAAAGCTAATCGACAAGATGCATTATTAAAGGGTAAATGAGCTAAACAAGCATCAGGTTCCCCCGTACAGTTACAGTTGTTCCAAACAGACACATTATACAGTCCTGTAAGCATCTCAATAGATTCATTGACTGATAAAGGTATTCCAATTAGACACGTCTTGAATGGCTCTTGAGCTGAAGCGAGACTCAGACAGAAATTAGGATTGTGCGTCTTATTGGCCCAAGTTAACCAAATGTTCTGTTGCTTCATCAACAAATGCGGAACAGCTGTTGCACCAATGACAGTCAAAATAAACACCATCAGTCCTTTAATGTTGGCCGAGTCCATTTTGCAGGTATCCATCTTGGCCCTGTAGGAGTCAGTACACACATGTATCCTCTGCCAATGTATTGAACTTCTGCAGGCCCTTTCCACTGTCCAGTTTCTGGATCTCGATAAAACACCTTCATTTGAACAGTTACTTTCTTTGAGAGACCTGAATGCACTTTTACTGGTGGCTCCTCATCTGATCCAAATATACAGAGGTAATTTAAAACAAACAATGTTTTCATAACCCTTTCTTGACTGTCCGTGATATCTTGAAATTTCTGCAAATATTGCTTCAGCGTTTGATTCATTCTCTCTACAATTGCTTGTCCCGTTGGGGAATGTGGAATCCCTGTAACATGTTGTACTCCCCATAACTGACAGAATTTACGCATCTTCTCACTACAATAAGCTGGCCCATTATCCGTTTTAATCTGTGCTGGTACCCCCATTACAGCAAAACACGCCGTCAAGTGACGAATCACATGACTAGCTTTTTCTCCTGCCTGTGGCGTTGCCCATACAAAATGACTATATGTATCAACTGTAATATGTACATATTTGAGCCTACCCATTGAGGGCACATGCGTCACGTCCATTTGCCATATCTCATTAGGACCCAACCCCCTAGGATTAACCCCTACGCCTAGACCAGAACCATGATGACTACACTGAGGGCAAGTCCGTACAATTCCCTTAGCTTCCTCTACAGTGATCTTAAACTGTGAATGTAATCCTTTCGCATTCTGATGGAACACACTATGTGATTCTCTAGCCTTGACAAAATCACTAACAGGGGCAGAACATGCTACCAACCTATCTGCTCTAGCATTCCCTTCCCCAAGGCCACAATCCCACATATGACTACGGATGTGAATCACTGCATATGGTTTTGTTCTTCCTTGAATTAATGTACGCAACTGTCTAAACAGTTCTCCCAAGCGCAGTTGCTTAACATCCTTAATCTGAGAATCTTCTATCCTGTGTAACACACCCGCGACATACAGCGAATCGGTCACAATATTAATTGTTTCCTCTCTCCATTTTCCCATGGCCCATACAACAGCAGCAAGCTCCAATGTCTGCAAGGAATCTCCCGGAACAGCTTCCAGCAAGTGGTGGTGCCACTCACCACAAGCGATCCAGGTAACTGCAGCTCTTCTGGACCTTTTTCCTGCATCCGTAAACACTGTCTGGGCATCTTCTAGGGGTGATTTACTGCGGAGAGGTTTCTGCATCCATTCATTGTGACCAATAAACTGCACTATTGCCACCTTTACAGGAGACAAGGATATAGTTGTAGCTGATGAGAATAAACACTCACACAACTCCTCGCTATTCTGAAGGTACCACTCTATTGCTTCTTTTTTCATCGGAACATATATTGTCTGCAACTCTTGCCCTGTGATCTGAATTACACGCTTCCTACCCTTCCTTATTAAATCTGCTAAAGTTTCGACCTTTTGCTGTATTGACTTTCTTGGCTGTAGCTTTGGAAATACCCATTCAAGTATCCCAAGTTCCTCTCGCTCCCCTTTTTTTTTCTTTGTGCTGTGTAAGAGCCCCAATTAAATGACCATCTGTTTGAAAAACAGAAAAATCTACACGTATTGCAGGGTCACGTCTCCTTGTAAAACCCAATGTGATTAAGTGAGCTAAATTCTGGATCATTTGTTTTTGCTCCATAGAGAGATCCACCGGAGTGGAGGGATCGGTTCCACGCAGCAATGGTCGTAACACCTCTAACTGCGTATTGGTAATACCCACGACAGGCCTTAACCATTGTAAATCCCCCATGAGTTTCTGAACATCATGAAGTGTCCTAATATCTGTGGTAATATGCGGTTTTTGCGGTCGAATTTGGGAGTCAGTAATTTTCCACCCTAAGTACAACCACGGTTCTTGTCGCTGAATTTTTTCCTTAGCAATTACTAAACCCTCCTTATACAACTGACAATGTAAAAATTGCAATTGTTGCTCAGTAAAGTCTTGTTCTTGTGCAATAAGAATATCATCCATGTAGTGATACACCATCGCTGTAGGCCAGGCATCACGAATAGGACGCAACGCATTGTCCACAAACAATTGACACAATGTCGGACTATTTTTCATTCCTTGCGGTAACACAGTCCACTCAAACCGCTGAGCAGGAGCTTCCCTATTTATTGCTGGCAAAGTGAAGGCAAATCGCTGTGTATCGAGGTGGTGCAAAGAAATAGTAAAAAAGCAATCCTTCAAATCCACAATTAACAACTTCCAGTGTTCAGGAAGCATTGCCGGATTCGGAAGACCAGGTTGTAATGCTCCCATCGGTTGCATTTGTGCATTTACAGCTCTCAAATCATGAAGCAGTCGGAACTTTCCTGATTTTTTCTTAATCACAAATATAGGCGTATTCCATGGGCTTGTTGACAGTTGCAAATGTCCTTGATCAAACTGTTCTTGTACCAACTGATGTGCTGCTGCAAGACTTTCCATCTTTAACGGCCACTGCTCGATCCATACAGGGTCATCTGAAGTCCATTTAAGAGGGATCAGGAAAGCCCATTTTGCAGTGACCGTTAGCGAAAAGCCCTTTCAGTTGTCAAAACAGCTCCTAGCTGATCCAATATATCTCGGCCTATTAGTCCATTTACACCTGCAGGAAGAGTCATCACTGTAACAAATGAATTGGCTTTTCGCCCGTCTATGATGAACAGGATACGTTCAATACTTTGACGTACTGATGAATGACCTCCTACTCCTTCAACGACCCTGTCCATAGGTTTTGTTGGCCAATCCTGAGGCCAGGTGCCCTCATCTACGATGGTCAAATCAGCCCCAGTGTCCAGTAACATTGTAAGTAAAATAGATTGTCCTCTAGATTCCATTCGAACTGACGCAGTTGGTCTCCGGCTCATTGACATAGTTAGCATCACAGCAGGTCCTGTCGATCCAAATCCACCACCTCCTCTTTCTGAAGATAATGCTGGCGTCATGTCCTTTGTTAATTGCGGAAGTGGTATCAATTGTGCTATTTGACTACCCTTCGGAATGAAAATCGGAGGAAACAGTGTCTGAACCATAATTTGTACAATCCCTTTGTAATCGGCATCAATAAGTCCCGGGATAATCGTAAGGCCTTTCATACCACTCGACGAATGACCAATTAACAATGCCCCTTGTGATTGTCCATTAATTATTAAAGGTCCTTTAAAGGTGGATGGTATCTTTTGTGGCCGCTGATCGATCAAACTGATATCTACTGAGGTTGCCAAGTCCAATCCGAGGCTCCCGGCTGTTGCAGGTTGGAGCGTACCAGTGGAGCAGCTGTCACTGTCATGTGGTGCTCTCTCTGTAGATCCTCTGGCGTTTCGATTGCTGGAGCTGCCACTTTTGTCGGAGCGCGGCGGCTCGGCGCGCTCATTCTCCCGTTTCCCGAGAAACATGCTTCAGTATTATGACCGCTAGATTTACAGTTCTCACACCAAACTCGAGGCACCCGGCAGGCACGGCGAAAGTGACCTTCTTTTCCACATCTGAAGCATTTATTACTCTGTCTTCCCTCATTCGGGCGTGGTCGTCTTTCTACTTCCACAGCAGTAGCACGTAGCGGGGCTAATGCAGCAAATGCCTGTTGCTGGGCTTGCAGGAGGTCTCTCCCTAGCTTCTCCATAGCCTCTACCATCATGGCTTGTGGCCCTACCGGAACTCTGCTCATTCTGTCTAACATAGCTTCTATGGTAGCGTCTGCAGGTAACGTCACTAAGATACCTCTAGTTACTGAATTTGCATTCTGCAATGCACACTGTCTTAACAAAGCTGCCCTCATCCAGCCTGGTACATCTGATTGTTCTATTGCTGAAGTAATCCTGTCTATAAATTGTGCAAATGATTCATCCCTTTCTTGCTTAATACTCATGTACGACGGAGATGGCTGTGATGTTTTAACATGCTCAATGGCTTCTCGAGCTGTTCTCATAGCCTCAGCACATTTTTCGGGGCCCATTTCTAATTGAGCTCGAACTTGAAGGAATGGTCCTAACCCCATTAACTGTTCTACCGTTACATCACTTAAAGGATCATTAGGATTTCTCGCTTGCTGTACAGAAGCCTCACAAAATCTCTGCCAATGTGCTTGCCACAATAACAACTGTGACTGTGTCATTATCATTCTCATTATTACCTTAATGTCTTCTGGACACAATAACGTACTCCCAAACAAATAATTTAAAAGCTGTTTAGTCGGCTCTCCATGCAACCCTGATTCCGAAACTGTAGCTCTCAACTGCGACAATAATTTCCAACTAATCGGATTATACTGCCCGTGCATATCTCCATGTCTATCTGGCTCAAATAGTGCGGGGAACGCAAAAGGTGAATCTGGCCCAAAATCTCCATTGTCTGCAGCATCCTCCATTACCTTTTTCCAATTAACTAGTGCTGGACACCTGACTGGTCTCTTAGATGTATCCTTTACAACTTTCTCCATCTCTGACTCACTTATAGCTTTCCGATCGTTATACTCCTCACAACTTTGTTTCTGCTGCTGCGACTGCTGTACTTGATCTACATTCCAACTAGAACTCAACTCTGCTTTCTTTTTTACACGCACCGATTGCCAGCACGGAGAAACAGGAGCCTTACATGTACTAAATAACAAATCGTCTTGTCCTGAGGGTGGCAGCGTTGGCCCCCCTGAAAACGCAGATATGCCTGTTTCCATCGGCGGAGCGGAAGGCTCCATTTTGCCGAGTTTCTGTGAAGCTACCGCGGCTAAATTCTTCTCCAGTTTATGACGCTTAATATTATTAATTACTTCCCTCCACGGTTTCATCAGTTTCTTAGCTGTTTTATCCTCGTCTATGATCATATCCCACAACACATCCCCCAATTTCCTCCATTCTCCTTCATCAAACAATAAATCAGGATCCTGAAAACAGCCTTTAGTTTTTCCCAATGTTACTAGACCAGCTAGCTGTTTAACGTAACTATGATCAACACCTCGCTTTTCTAAAAAGCTTTGTAATAAATCTAGGGCTACTTCTAAATCCATTTCTCTGTTATTCATCATTTTAACCCGTTTCTCCGTTATTCATCACTTTTAATCCGTTTCTCTGTTATTTATCACTTTTAACCCGTTTCTCTGTTATTTATCACTTTTAACCCGTTTCTCTGTTATCTATCTCTCCGTTATTCATCATTTTTAATCTATTTCCCCGTTATTCATCATTATAGTACGGTACCTCTTGCTAAATTAAGAGACCTCTTGCAGCCCTTGTTTCCTGTAGCCCAGCACTGGCGAACTTCAGTCGGTTCAGGCTTCGGAGACGACACACCGCAGCACAGTGTTCGGTCGCTCTTGCCCGCCGGTCGCTGCTCTCCCGGCGCCTTTTGCTTCTATCCGCCGCTTCGGATCGCCGGTTCGGGCGCCAATTGCCGAGAGAAAAATTCCATCAGAGTTCCAAACCCGAGCGGACGGAGGAAGGAATGCGGTCGACCCAATATGAGTGATAAGCATACCTCGCTTTATTGAGACACTAAGCTGGTTTATATAAGACTTACAGTAATTATGCCTACTTGTCATCTATTAATTGGATAGCATACAATAATTATGCCTACTCGTCTTCTATCAATTGGATAGTATACAATAATTATGCCTACTCGTCTTCTATTAATTGGATAGTATACATAATGAGCTCAACCTTCTTGTGGTTTCTCTGGAATGCAACCTTCTCACCCTGCTAGAGATAATTCCCCAGCTTGTTTATCTTAGACGCTCAGCTAACCAGAGAGCGACCGCTCAGTACTTTTCCACTTATACTGCACCAGACTCATGCTAACTGAGGCCTACTCATGCTAACTTAGAACAAAATTCTCCTGATACAACGGATCAATAGAGCCATGCCCCTTCTCTATTAGCCATGTCCCAACACTACTCCAATGGCTTCTCTACCCAAACACGGGCATGTTTCATTAAATTTTAAAGATAAATACACATCGTAAGCCACATGCTGATGTACCCTGTCTTTCCACAAATGTTCTGGATTGTGGGTCCAGATTTATAGACTTTAAAGAATAGAGGAAACATATCATGATATCCTAACCTGACCTTCCAGAGCTGGCAATGGCATAATTTTTGCATCGTGCCTCTGAATCCTATTTCAGCTAAACCATAGTCTCTCTCGGAGATGAACTTTCAGACTTGGTTTAGAAATCTCAAGAGATAAAGAGTCAAATAGCACACCTAGGTAATATAGATCTGTAATTTAGTTTAAGAGGTATCTAAATACTTTTGTTGAATTCAACACAACATCACAAACAGGAAGACTTAGAGCGTGGGTCTCATGTGAATATCACAAAAGCAGGTTTGTATCACATAAAATGGAACTAATATTCCTGTACATGCTCTTCTGTGGCAAGGAAGGTGGATAATAAATACACTAATAAAGACATACATAATTACATATGCAAATGAATTTCAAATTCCTTTGAAGGAAATTACACATTTGAATGAGGCAAACACTGAAGGAGACTGTCAGTTTGCTAGTGAGGTTGCATAAGCCTGAACCACACTTCCTGTTTTTAAGAAAGCTGGTGGAAAAAAAAAGGCTGGAGACCTTAAAGACTGGTGGCAGCTGTAGAGATAGATTCATGCTGCCAGGTCCAACACAAAAGAGCATCCAAGGTTTGCCAACATAACTTGATTGTCTGTTGGATAAAGGGTGGGGAGTATTCCTAGAAACAACAAAAACCGGCAAGTGTTATCTTTTCAGTATTATAAACTTGTAAACAAATCAGCAGTAAAAACACACTGGTAGAGCACTAGCATTCCAAGAAAGTTGGTCAGGGTTCTGAATTCAAATTATTAATAATAATCATGATGATGATGAGTCATCATCGACAGCTTAAACCTTCCTTAATTAAGGTTTATTAACGAAGACTAAGGATTGGTGTTAGTTTTGTGCTTAATATATTTACTGTGCTGAAGGCTTATTTTACAATGGGCCGCTTCCCTTCTGAAGTATGAAGCTGATAACTTACAAAGCAATTAGTTGTGCACTAATTAATTGCAGTTTAAGGAATCCTTTCAGGAGAATTAATCTTGCCTTAAAAACTCACACAGGTGGAAGCATGTTTAATGCTAATTTAACATTCATCAGTCTTTTAATGGGTTTCTTTATCTAAGGGTCATTAGTATGTAATATTATTTATCTCACCATTCAGTTGGAGAGGGGGGAAAACACTAATTTTATCTCATCTTGACAAATTTGCAGAAAGAACAGGAAGCAAATAATTTTGTGCTCCAGATGATCATTTTAAATCCGGTAGCAACCAAAGTAATTAATCTGCTTGTATGAATGATGAGTCGATACCATAGATGGCATGTCCAGCTAGACATGTATCTATATTGCGCACCTCACGTTCCTTTTCAGTAGGAGAAACTGGTCGAAGTATGGTATCTTCCTGTTAGCCTTTGTGAGAGATTCTCTAAACAAAATACATTAGAACAAGAAGGAACCAAACATAGTACTTCTGCTACCTATTCTTATGCTGTTAGGAGGACAAACACCTATTTCTAGCCCCAAATTGTTAAATCTGTCCCCTGTCCCCAAAGGTAAGTACAAGATTATACCTTCTCCTTTGAGTTGCAGTAGTATTGAATTGCAGAAATTAATCCAGTAAAGTTTTGAATGTCTGGGGGGCTTCTGTTTGTTTGGTTATTCTTTTTGGTTTGCTTCCTCCTCTCCACCCCCCTCCAATTACAGTATAACAAGCCCTGCAAAGAGCAAACCTGACAAGTGACCAAAAGTTTATTTATTCCCGTGTTTTTTCTCTGTTGGTAGAGAAAGTCGTCAATAATAGATTTAAAAAGGAGAAAAGGCAAAAATAACTATGTCTTTAGAATGTCTTTTATTGCCTGTATTTTGTTGTTGAATATAGTTTACAGCACTGTAAAA